>NC_091474.1:10170432-10487432 GCF_036971445.1 Narcine bancroftii | reverse complement strand
TGCTAAAAGAATACTAAGGAGGTCCAAGAACCTTGGGACATAATCTAAAAAGCAACAGAAGCAAGAGAGCCAGACTGATGAAGTTGATTAAAAGGATATCTCTGCTCATTATCCACAGCCTCATCTCTCTACTGAGTGGCGAAGTGAAGCATTGTCAGCAAAGGTTACAATGGATTTCTTGATAGGCGCTTCAACTAAATAAGCTGCAAAAGTGCCAACGAAAGCCAAGTGATCTGCCCTACTCCCTAATAGTTGCTACAAAGATAGTAGCAAAGATAGATAGATGGCTCGGCAAGGCAGCCGGGTTGAGAAATAAAATCCTTTCATCCAATTTTGTAGATCGAATTGCATGAATTTTAGAGATGATAACTAAATGAATCACTGTTCTAGTTAATTACATAGAAACATAGAAAATAGGTGTAGCAGTAGGCCATTTGGCCCTTCAAGCCTACACTGCCATTCATTTTGATCATGGCTGATCATCCATTCAGTACCCTGTTTCAGCTCTCTCTCCATACCCCCTGATCCCCCTAGACACAAGTACTAAATCGAACTCTCTCTTAAATATAGCTATGGAACCGGCCTCAATCACTTCCGGTGGCAGAGAATTCCATAAATTCACCACCCTCTGAGTGAAAAAATTCTTCCTCATCTCAGTCCTAAAGGACTTCCCCTTTATCCTTAAACTGTGACCCCTGGTTCTAGACTTGCTCAGCATTGGGAACAATCTTCCTGCATCTAGCCCGTCAATTCCCTTAAGAATTTTGAACGTTTCTATTAAATCTCCTCTTAATCATCTAAACTCCAGCGAGTACAAGCCCAGTCGTTCTAGCCTTTCTTCATATGCAAGTCCCGCCATCCCTGGTATACCTTTTCTGCACTCTCTCCATGGCAGTGATGTCCTTACGCAGTTAACTCTAATCTCTAATGAGTTTACATTGTTTAAAGAACTTGGTCCATTGTATCAAATGCATTTTCCAGTGATGTTTGTTCTAAGCTTTGCAGAGGTTAGCAATGGTGTGCAAATCACTTTGACGTATTTTGTGCTCCATTGTGCAGGGACTCTCACTTCTTGAGACCACTATAGCCATCTCCAGAAGGTTCCAGCAGTGGACCTGGTAGATGAGCTGTCTTCTTGGTGCACAGGCACTTATCACATTCAACTCAATTGTATTTTTATTTGGTTAAGTGTGGGGTAACCTTCTCCTGCCTGCTAGCTTTCAAGATTCAACATTCTTTTATTGTCAGGTAATAAAGCAGATATAATTTTTAAATTTAGACATACAGCTTGGTAACAGGCTATTTTGGCCTAAGAGTCCATGCCACCCAATTACACCCAATTAACCTACAACCTCGGTACATTTCAAACAGTGGGAGGAAACCAGAACCCCTGGAGGAAACCCATGCAGACACGGGGAGAATGTACAAACTCCTTATAGATAACGCAGGTTTTGAACCCTGGTCCTTATCGCTGGCACTGTAACAGCCTTGCGCTAACCACTACATTACAAAAAAAATTATATTTAGTTTACTGCAAGTCAGATAAAGATTCACCATCAGCAGAAATTGCTTGGCGTCCTTTAGAGATAGAGAAAGAGAAGCAAAAATGAGTCCCTTCAGAGTCGCTGAGTGTCCGTGGATTCACCTACAGTGCTCCCATAGCCTCTGCAGCCACTTGGTCCAAACTACCAGCAACCTGAGCTCCAGATCCAAACCTCCAACACAATCAGGAAACCTTCAGCACCCAAGGCCTCTCGAGAACTCTTCCTACCTTTACCACCCTCTCACATCCCGGTTCCAATGCTTGGTACCCCTTCAGCCAGACTCAAGCCAGTCTCCAGCAGCCAGCAGCCTGTGTGAGTTCCACGCCTTGAGTCGCCAACAATGTGTATTCTTCACTGCCTCCTTGGCAGCTATTGTCTGGATGTCAAAAAGAGTGTCATTCTGAGATACCACCATAGAACTGTTTTCACCCTGAATTTATGGGTTATTTTGTTATTTATTTGCCAGGGACCCATTTAGCTGTTAGCACTAAACTCAATGATCTTTGAGTTCAGCAAAATTAGGTGCAATTATATTTTAAGCACTTGTCTATTTCATTCTGGAAATAGACATTGGAATTTTGGCCTCTTTTTATGAACAATAATTTGAATCAATGGAAAATTCATGTGTGCCTGGCTTCAGGCTTTGAACCTCTAAATTTTCTTTCATGAATATTGAAGGCACAAATTTAAACCACAATATTTTTGCAATATTACATATCTTAAAAGTATAAAACTAAAATGAACAGATGGCCTAGCAAAGGAATATGTGGAAGGTAACAAGAAAATTACTTTTGAATGATCACCGCCAACTTTAAACAACGGAACAATTCAGATCCTTTCTGAAATGTACAAATACAGAAATGAATCACAAAATTACTTTCTTGTAGTATATTGCAAAACATTTCATTTGCTCTTTAATTTCAAGTTACTGCTGGTTTGGGGAAGTTTTCTTTTGCAATAACATCCCTTGCTGAACTTGCAAAAAACCAGCACAAGTGGAAATAATATCCAAAATGCAATTGACATTTTGCTACAATTCATGGAAACCACAAATTAATTGAATTTGGCTTCAATTCGTTCAAGAATAACATTTCCTTATGCTTTTGAGTTTGTGCAGGTAATTTTGTCGATAACATGATAACCAAGACATGTCACAATACACTGTGCTGTATTCCATGGAACAGCTTATAAATTATAAGGATATTTTATTAAATTGATTCTCTGATATTTCAGTAGTTGTTAATGCATTTTGGTTTTTATTTCCAGTTTTCTGCACACTCTATCCAATTAGATTAGAGCAGAGAAAAATATGGATTTGGGGTCGGGCACTGTAACTGGCAGAAATGATTGATGGGAGTGGCAACTAGGAACACCCTTGGTCCATCCAACTATGTATTCCAACAAGATGGCTTTCATCTTCGTTGGTTTTCTCCAAATACACTCCCACTAGAAGTGGCTGACTCAGGGCCAACACATTTTACAGAGGAGCCTCAAACCTACATTCATAATTTTGCAGAGAAATTTTACATTTCCCAGCTTTCTGATGATACTGTGTATATCAAAGTAGGATTGTGAAAATGTAAAGATGTTTCACGGAAGAAAGACAAGCTAAGTGAATGAAGATATTACTGAAAAATATAAGGTCATTTACTTCAGTGTGCAACATGGAAAAACAGTAATTCTTTTACAATTGAGAAACGTTAATGTTCAAAGAGAATGGGAACTTGTGCACAAATTACTGGGAGCTCATTTTTAAGTGCAGCAAGCAACAAGAAAAGCAGGATTTAAATACAGGAACAAAGACTGGTACTGGGATAACAGGCTTGAGATTTGAGGATATGGAATCTGGAATTTCAAAGAAAATCATGGAAACAAATTCTTACATGGCTCAGAATGGAGAATGCTTCCCCTGGATGAGGAGATGAGAACCAGCGTCACAACTGCAGAATAAGGTATAAGCATAGAGGTGAGATGCAGAAACTCTTCCCAGGCAGTGATGAATCTTTGGAATTCTCTCTTTTAGAAGGGTGTGATAGTTTAATCAATTAATTAATTTAAAGCAGAGATTGAGACATTTCTGGATATTGAAGCTAAGGGGAAGGTCCAGGAGAATCAACTTTGATTTTGAAGAATATCAAAGCAGGCTCAAAGGGACAGGTGACCTACTTCTCTTCTTAATTTTAAAATAAACCATCAGTTAACTTGCCATTACCAAAACTCCCCATGCCAACATTTCAGATTCTATCTGAGATGGTGGGTGAGTGGAGTATGGGTGGGAAAAAAGTTGTAATCCTTCTAAACCTGAAGAATTGGATTAGTCGTATAAATCAAGTTCAAGTTTATTCTCATCTGATTGTACAAGTGGCTTGGTTTCATGAACGAAGATTTAGGAAGGGGGCTGTCCATGTCTGCTGCAGGCTTGCTGATGGCTGACAAGGCCAATGTGGGACAGACATGCCCAACTGCAGCAACTACAAGAAAAATTCTGTTCTGGGTTTGGTGCTGCTGTCTCACAGTCCTTCCTCCGTCTCCTTTTGTCCTCAAGGCCAAAGTGCATTCTCGAAGGAGGAGGCAGACTGGTGAATGGTGTGTCGCCATGTCACGCGATCAGAAGCTAGAGCAGACCACTGCCGATTGTCAATGAGACAGGCATCATGGGGTTGTACAAATACAACCCGACAAAACAGCATTGTCCAGTCCTCGGTGCAAAATTATGCAAACACATAACCAGACATAGCACACATACAGACAAACAATACAGATGTATATAATATAAAAATAAATAAATATTTTTTTATAAGTAGTAGAGTCTTGTAGAGTTAGTATCAGTAGTTCATTTAGATGTTCAGCATTCTCACTTCCCATGGGAAGAAGCTGTTCCTCAGCCTGGTGGTTCTGTCTCTGATACTTTTGTATCTCTTTCCCGACAGGAGTAGTTGAAAGATGCTGAGTGTGGTGTGGTAGAGGTCTTCATTGATTTTGCACACCTTCTTCAGACAATGATCCTGGTAGATCTGCTGTTGGTGGAGGGCAGTTGTAGGGGGGTGGTGGTGGTGGGGGAAGAGGCAGATTCCAGTGATGATCTCTGCCACTCTTATGGTCCTGTGAATTGACCTCCAATCCAATGCTCTACAGCAACCATACCACACTGTGATGCAGCCAGCCAGACACTCTCAATGGAGCTCCTGCAGAAAGTTGACAGGATTGTGGCTGGTAGTCTTACCCATCTCAATTTTCTCAGGAAGTGCAGTCGCTGTTGCACCTTCCTGATAAGTGAGGAGATGTGTGTTCATGATAGGTCACTTCTTAAGTGGACTCCAAGGAACTTGGTGCTCTCTACTCTCAGCATTACTGAGTTATTAATGTATAGTGGAGGGTGGTCATCCCTTGTCATCATGAAGTCCACGATCATCTCCTTTGTCTTGTCCATGTTGAGACTCAGATTGTTACTCTAGCATCATTCATGAGATTTTCCACCTCTCTCTGTAGTGCAACTCAACATTGCAGATGACATCAACTACTATTGTGTCATATGCAAATTTGATGACTCTGTTGTAGCTGGATCCTGCTTGCAGGAAATGGGGCCAGTGCCTCTGGGAGGTGCATTTTGATGTGTTCCATTGCCAGATACTCAAAGCATTTTATAATGGTGGAGGTCAGTATCACTGGGCCTGTCATTGAGACCTAAATGATGGTGGCTGCCTTGAAATCTGTGGGGGCAATGGTGTGCTGGAATGATGTGTTGAAGATGTCCGTAAGGAATACCGTCAGTTGGTGTATACATTTGTTCAGTACCCGAGCAGGTAGGTTGTCTGGTCCTGCTGCCTTGTGAGAGTTCACGTTGGATGGGGCTCTCCTCACCTTGGCCGTGAATATGCAGAGGGCCCTTTCATCAGGGGGATATGGAACTTTCTTCGCCATCAGCCTGTTCTCATCGAACAGTGAATAGAAGATGTTCATTCTGTTGGGAAGGGAGGCATCGTTGTATTTAACTCGCAAGTTTATCAATGTGGTTGAATTGGATGAAAATATATTAATGTTAATGTTATCTTAGGAAAATATAACATAAATTTAACTGGGGATCTCCACTAAAGGTAGGAATCACCCCAAAGTACTTATAAAAATGGACAGCGCTGGAAAGATTCTGCAGATCTCCCACTTGACCTCTTTTCTCTGGGGTTCCTTGCTGGGCGTGTGGACATGCATAAATGCACAGAATTGCTAGTGGAACTCAGCAAGCCTTGCAGCGTGCATAGGAAGTTAAAGAGATACAACTGACCATTCGGGCCTGAGCCCTTGTTAAAGGGGTATTTAGCCAAGACACGTTTAGTGTGTGACTTTGCGTTACCTATTGTTTGTGATGTGTGATAATCAAGGCATGCGATACCAGAGGTTGGATTTGATGGGTGAGCTAGTTCGACCCCGCTAGCAGGCACCAGTTCGACCCCGCTAGCAGGCACCAGTTCGACCCCGCTAGCAGGCACCAGTTCGACCCCGCTAGCAGGCACCAGTTCGACCCCGCTAGCAGGCACCAGTTCGACCCCGCTAGCAG
Source organism: Narcine bancroftii (assembly GCF_036971445.1). Classification (NCBI taxonomy): domain Eukaryota; kingdom Metazoa; phylum Chordata; class Chondrichthyes; order Torpediniformes; family Narcinidae; genus Narcine; species Narcine bancroftii. The sequence continues at coordinate 10,481,336 of NC_091474.1, read as the reverse complement.
GCACCAGTTCGACCCCGCTAGCAGGCACCAGTTCGACCCCGCTAGCAGGCACCAGTTCGACCCCGCTAGCAGGCACCAGTTCGACCCCGCTAGCAGGCACCAGTTCGACCCCGCTAGCAGGCACCAGTTCGACCCCGCTAGCAGGCACCAGTTCGACCCCGCTAGCAGGCACCAGTTCGACCCCGCTAGCAGGCACCAGTTCGACCCCGCTAGCAGGCACCAGTTCGACCCCGCTAGCAGGCACCAGTTCGACCCCGCTAGCAGGCACCAGTTCGACCCCGCTAGCAGGCACCAGTTCGACCCCGCTAGCAGGCACCAGTTCGACCCCGCTAGCAGGCACCAGTTCGACCCCGCTAGCAGGCACCAGTTCGACCCCGCTAGCAGGCACCAGTTCGACCCCGCTAGCAGGCACCAGTTCGACCCCGCTAGCAGGCACCAGTTCGACCCCGCTAGCAGGCACCAGTTCGACCCCGCTAGCAGGCACCAGTTCGACCCCGCTAGCAGGCACCAGTTCGACCCCGCTAGCAGGCACCAGTTCGACCCCGCTAGCAGGCACCAGTTCGACCCCGCTAGCAGGCACCAGTTCGACCCCGCTAGCAGGCACCAGTTCGACCCCGCTAGCAGGCACCAGTTCGACCCCGCTAGCAGGCACCAGTTCGACCCCGCTAGCAGGCACCAGTTCGACCCCGCTAGCAGGCACCAGTTCGACCCCGCTAGCAGGCACCAGTTCGACCCCGCTAGCAGGCACCAGTTCGACCCCGCTAGCAGGCACCAGTTCGACCCCGCTAGCAGGCACCAGTTCGACCCCGCTAGCAGGCACCAGTTCGACCCCGCTAGCAGGCACCAGTTCGACCCCGCTAGCAGGCACCAGTTCGACCCCGCTAGCAGGCACCAGTTCGACCCCGCTAGCAGGCACCAGTTCGACCCCGCTAGCAGGCACCAGTTCGACCCCGCTAGCAGGCACCAGTTCGACCCCGCTAGCAGGCACCAGTTCGACCCCGCTAGCAGGCACCAGTTCGACCCCGCTAGCAGGCACCAGTTCGACCCCGCTAGCAGGCACCAGTTCGACCCCGCTAGCAGGCACCAGTTCGACCCCGCTAGCAGGCACCAGTTCGACCCCGCTAGCAGGCACCAGTTCGACCCCGCTAGCAGGCACCAGTTCGACCCCGCTAGCAGGCACCAGTTCGACCCCGCTAGCAGGCACCAGTTCGACCCCGCTAGCAGGCACCAGTTCGACCCCGCTAGCAGGCACCAGTTCGACCCCGCTAGCAGGCACCAGTTCGACCCCGCTAGCAGGCACCAGTTCGACCCCGCTAGCAGGCACCAGTTCGACCCCGCTAGCAGGCACCAGTTCGACCCCGCTAGCAGGCACCAGTTCGACCCCGCTAGCAGGCACCAGTTCGACCCCGCTAGCAGGCACCAGTTCGATCCCGCAAACCGACACCAGTTCGATCCCGTAAACCGACACCAGTTTGATCCCGTAAACCGACACCAGTTTGATCCCGTAAACCGTCACCAGTTTGATCCTGTAAACCGACACCAGTTTGATCCTGTTGTAAGCAGGCCCAGACTATGTCGACGGGTTATAAGGCAGAGCGTTACCCCGCCGAGCCACCCGGAAATCGCTCCCTTTATAAAACCACGTTACCTCGAAGTTCCACAGGAGAAGCCGACGCATCCTTGACCGGGCGGCCCCGCGTTGCCGCACAGACGGAAACCAAACAGTGGTTTCTATGGTGACTCGGACTTGTTTTTCCGGCCGCTCTTCTCCTGCGAGTTCGCGATCTCGGATGCTCTGGCGGGCGGGAGGGCGGGAACGAGCCGCCTGAATGGACGTGGATGCGTCATTGAAGGTATTTCATAACTCCGTGTATTTACCCAAGTTCTTGAATGAAGGAAGTTACCACCTCTTCTCATATGGGGGATCATTGAATTCCAGCTTCCTTTCGCTGGAAGCGCAATGATACCAGAGTGAATGACTGGAAGGAGACCTTCAGTGTCCTCGTCTCTCTTTCTTCTACACCTCTTCCACTTTCTTCCTTTTCTCCTCCCGCACCTCGCACCCTCCCTTCTCCAGCTGGAGAGGACGAGTCCGGCTATTTGGGGGACTCCGCCAAGTCAGGCTGCGCCTGTGGCGGCACACGGATGGTCAATGCATCGGGTCTGGGAAATAGCCGGCACTTAAAGGGGTGACGGGTAGGGCGAGGCAGGGGCTGGGGGGCAACAAGCGGGGGAGTGGGTGGGGTGCATCGGTGGGTGACAGGTAGAGGCAGATAAGAAGAGAGAGGGAAAGGGATAAGACATGCGGGAGTGTAATGGAATTGTGCTATTATTAATATTTGGTTATTAAATTATATATATTTTTTAGTAAAGGAACTGTGGGCTGGACAGGGAAAGACACAGAGGACACTTCTTAAATCTTGTTAAGATAGCAGAGGCTATCTTAAACTATTTTGAGAGACAAAACGTCATTATTCAGCTGAAGCTGTATAAACCATAAAAGTCAGAATTGATTCTTCTAAAGACAATGGTGTTTGCTGAGATATGGCATCTGTTCAAACAATCTGGCTTTTGCTTCAATGATCTGTGTACACACAAAGTCATCTGCTTGAGACCTGAGCAGACAAATCAGAACCATCAACTTATTCTTTTGGAAGAGATGAGTCTTCAAACAGAACCAGGAGTTATGTCATGCCATGTGATTACAGTTCCAAGAAGGCATCTTTAATATTACACCAGTCATCAACTGAAGTCAGAAAATGCAGAGACATCCTCAGAAGATGCACGGTCAGTGGCAGTGAAAGAGCCACTTCACTGTCTCTTTGTCAAAAGAGGGAAGTTCTTTCCTATCTATTTTTAGATGGTTACTTCATCTGAGCCATACTTGAGTTTGTGAAATCATTCTGTGAAACACAGATTCTGAAACCTCCATGCAAGAGGGGGATTTGTGGAAAATCATTCATATGAAGAAACATTTCTCTGAAAGCAAATCTACAAAAAATTTGTGAGTTTGAGAACGTTTGGATGGCAGTTTTACAAACTCTGAATTTCAATACAGAAGATTTCTGAGGTTGAACTTTAAATTAATCTCTTCAGAATTATGCATGAACTGTAATGGTTTTGGTTTTGACCCCACCCACACACACACACATTTGTGCATAATGGGGTTAAGTTTAGAGTTAATTAAGATTTTATAAATTGTTATTAATAAAAAATTGTTCCTTTGAAGATATTATGGGCTTGGTGAATTTCTATTGGTGCTGGTCTAGATCAAAAGAGAAGCATGGAGATAGAGATAAAGGTTGTGGTGTGACAAAAGAAGCTGTAGAAGCTGTAATCTGATAAGCAAGGTACAAAGTGAAACCAGATAATTAAGAGATGATGGTGTCATGTTTGGAAGAGTATCAGGTTCAGTGGGTTCACAGAGAGACAAATCTGGACACAAGTGTTACAATCACACGCAACTTTAATTAACACATGGAAGACAAACAAGGGAGAATGTTAAATGATACTTGATTATTATTTCACTTAAGCAATTCACTTCGAATCTAGGTTGAACTCTTTGACAATAGTGAACCTAGATTTGACAAGCTCACACATTTGAGTACACACACTACAAACAGGGTCTCTTCCACATACCACAACAGGGGTGTGGCTCTCTCCAAGCATTGATGTATCGCAATACTACAGCTCAGCTTCAGTGTAGTGCACACCTTAACTGTGACACTTCCAGCGATGTCCACAGTAGCAACCTGGCACGGAGCGGTGTCTGGGGATTGGACCATGAGGCAGAGCAAAAGAGTATGCTGTGTATTGGTGTTATCTGTACATCTAGTGAATAATAACCCAAGGTGATTTAAATTAACCTATGGCATGGTGTGCACTAATGGGTGGCCGGCATTCAACCTTGATTGACAGGTGATGTAACAGGGGGAACACATGACCACCCACACTACACACATTACAGACAGGCAGGGAGGCCATGCTTTTTCCACACACAACAGATGGGCAGATAGAGCCAAATGAGAGAGGGTATAGGAGAGCCATATATATTACATATATAATTAACCAATATGGGTAACAGGAAGATAAACTTGATAGATGGTTAATAGAAGAAATATAGATTTCCGGGGGAAAGAGAGTGTTGGAAAAATGGGAGGATCAGGAGTGAGGAGTAGGCTACTTGAAATTGGTTAATACCATTCTGTAGAATAAGAGATGTCTTTTTACTCTGTATTTGACCTCAACACGGCAGTGGAGAAGACTGATAATGGTCAGGTTGGTATGGGAATGAGAAAGAGTTGATACAGCTTGTATCTGGAAGTTCAAGATAATCATCATGGTCTCAGCACAGCTATGCTTGATCTCCACAATGTAGAGAAGAACATATCTAGAGCACCAAGTGCAATAAAGGAGGTTGGAGATGGTGCATTTGAATCTTTTCAGTGCAGTGAAGATGGAGCAACTAAGAGAATGGGTCAGAGGATGTGTAGCCAAGGTAGCAGTGACAGTCAATGTTAGTAAATGTCAGGATAGATTGTACCCTGAAATGGGGACAGAGAGATCCAGCAAAGGGAATGATGTTAGAAATGGTCCAAGCGAAATTTTAAGTTTTTTGGTCACAAAATGCATAAGAGTTGTTGTTGTTATTGTTCCTCCTCCTCTCTCTCTCCTCCCCTTCCCTCCACTCCCCTCCCCCTCCTCCTCCTCCTCCATCACCACCAGGTTCAGCATGACATACAGAGTATAATTTAGAGTGTAGGATTACAATGAAAAGGAAAACCAACTGGTACAAAGCAAGGGCTCTTTTATGGAATTCTTACAGGAACTTGATGGTTGTGGGGAAGAAATTGTCTCTAAGCCTCTACACGTGTGTTTTCATGCCCCTAAATCCTCTTCTGAATGGGAAAAGGGAAAAAAAATACTGTGTCTGGGGGGGTTGATGGGTCCTTTAATCGTTGGCCACCTTTTGTAGAAATGTTATGAGATCTGCAATTGCATCAGAGACTGTAGCCTTATGTTTGTTGGTAGATTGTGGTCCAGGGATATGTATGAGGATATATCTGAGAGCTGCATTCTAGCCTCTGCATGGTAGATATCCATCTGTCAGAACTCAACAGCACGACCCTTGCCTGTGGGTTTTATTGCAAAGCTGGGATTTGTGCAAAGTGACTAGACAGTTCTATCTTTGTGGGACTGGCTATTTCTCATCTACACTCTTACTCTTGATGCAAATTATTGACCCGAAAGGTTGACCATCCCTCTGCTTCCACAGATGCTGCCTGATCTATTGTGGTCCTCCAGATTTTTTTGTGGCATCAGATTACAGCATCTGTAATTTCTTGGGCACCATATTCTATATTGCAGCGCAAGAAGTCTTAGAAATTACCCTGGCACAGTGGTTTTCCTTAAGAAACATCATTATCTCCCCAGTTACTTTGTAGGCTATGTACACCTTTTCAAGTTCAAGTTTATTATTATCTGATCATATTTATTTACAAGAATTTACATGAATCAGATGTCTCTCCAGTCCATGGCACATGCACAAAACTCGCGGTGCACAATATATCAAGATCACATAAATAATCAAAATAAATATAAAATATTTGGAATGATTGTCACGGTTGCAGGATACAGGATACTGATCATCAGTCTCATAGCCTGTGGGAGAAAGCTATTCCCCAGCTTGGCAGACCTGATTTTGATGCTCCTATACCTTCTTCTTGATAGTATTGGGGTTGCAACACTGTGCTCTGGAATGAAAGGCCTTTTATAATTCCCTAAGCCCTATTTAGACATCACTCCCAGTAAATGTCAGCTATGGAGGCTAGAGAAGAAACGGATATCCCAGTGGTCCCCTCGGCTGTCTTAATGGTAATCCATTATCGGGTAGTGGGTTAACATACAGCCCTGATTTGTGCCTGTGCTCAGAGTGATGGGGCTTGAGGTTTTGCTGCCAACCTAGACAGTCTGTGGTTTTTCCATTAAGAAATCTAGAATCCAGTTGCAGAGAGGGTGTTGAGTCTCAGTGAGGACAGTTTATCCAGCAGCCTCTGAGGTATGATTGGGCAAAACAGTGAGCTGAAATCCATGAACAATAGCCTGGTGTATGAGGCATCATCCTTGAGGTGGGTCAGAACTGAGTGAACTGTTCTGGCTATTCCATCGTCTATTGATTCATTTTGTTCTGTATTCATTGTCCTTGTGTACAGATATCAGATGTTTGTTAAAATATCCTTCATCTCTATTAATCTGAAGAGTTAGGGAGTGTCCAGCATTATTACAGGAAAATGTGCATTTGATGATTGAATAGTTAACTGCAGGAGATATGAACTTGAAGCCCAGAACAGCAGTTCTTGTCTACATAATATCAGATTCATGATTGTTAAGATCAAGTCATGATTGTTTGATATTTATATTAGGTGAGTGATAGGATTGTCTTGCATGGAAAATCGGTTACGTGAGTGCTGCCATCATTGCCAGAAAAATATCTGTTGGTTTGATTTACTAGTTGAGGCCATTAATCCTTGATCAGTGTTTCTATCTACTTGTGCCTTTGCTCGTAGCTTTGATAACAAGTGTAAACACCTGCTGCTGCCATCCATCTACATATAGCTGGAAAACTTTCCAGCCTTCCATTGATAGGACCTCTCTCTTCAGTGACTGAAGCTCCAAGCTATGTTTTCAACAATTATCAGTCGTAGAATAACTTTTATTATTAGTTACACACCCAAGACACTTCCTCTTTAAGAAGTGCAGACAGGGCTTTTATCCACACCAGCCAGTTATATCTGGTGCAAATCTCTCACAAAACTAAGTGTTTGTATATGCACCAGGCCAGAAACTGCATCGTTAGAACTAGATGAATGCTGAACTCATGTAAAAGTGGAAGCCAAAATTATGTATGCATCCTGCAATGAGTCATCAGGGTGTGATTAATTGCTCATTGCACTCCATTTACAATTTCCATTGTCAGTCTTCAATGAAATTTATCTCCTAACCAATCACTTCTAGTGTATCAAGAGAGTTTACATGGAACATTACAGTATTGTACAGTCCTTTTGGCTCACAATGTTGTGCCATCCTTTATAAACCTACTTAACAATTTAAAGGCATTTAACATAAGTGATTCTCAAACTTTTTCTTTCCACTCAGACACCATTTTAAGTAATCCCTATGCCATCAGTGCTCTAAGGGATTGCTTAAGGTACTACGTGAGTGGGAAGGGAAGGTTGAGAATCACTGGTCTAGACCCAATTGTAACTGAAATAATTTGCTTGAGAAAAATTGCCATTTTGGCTCATTTCCTGTAGAGTTATGAAACCGTGCACATAATGAGTCAACTAGGTACGATTAAAACAGTGGTCTTCAAACTTTTACTTTCCACCAACATACCATCTTAAGCAATCCCTTACTAATCACAGAGCACCTGTAACATAAGGAATACTTAAAGTGGTATCTGAGTGGAAATAAAAAAGTTGAGAACCACTGGCATAGAGGTTAGTACAACACTGTTACGGAGCTAGAGAACTGGGTTCGAATCTGGCACTGTCTGTAATGATTTGTACATTTTCTCCGTGAGTGTGTGTGTTTCCTCTGGGCGCTCCAGTTTCCTCCTACCCTTCAAACATAAGGGGGTTATAATTGGGTATAATTGGGCTGCATGGGCTTGTGGGCCAGAAGGGTCTTTTACTGTGCTGTATATCTAAATTTAAACACTTAAATTTTAACTTTAAAACTTCCCTCCCTCCCACCCATAACTACTTTTTTGCATGTTAAATTAAATGTATTAAATTTTAAAAAATGAATTTAAATTTAGACATACGGACATACAGCATGGTAACAGGCCATTTTGGCCCACGAGCCCACGCTGCCCAATTACACCCAATTGACTTACAACCCCCGGTAAATTTTGAAATGTGGGAGGAAACTGGAGCCCCCAGGGAAAACCCACACAGACATGAGGAGAACATATAAACTCTTTATAGACAGTGTGGAATTCAAACCCCCGATTCCAATCACTGGCACTGTAACAGTGTTGTACTAATCACTAACGCGAACCACACTGCCCCTATTGTACCAGCCTCCACCGCCATCCCTGGCAATGCATTCCAGACACCCTCTACTCTCTGTGCAAAAAAGCTCACCCTAACTTCTCCCTTAAACTTTTTTCTCCTCATCTAATACAGATGTCCTCTAGCACTCGCTTCTATTGTTCCGGGAAAGAAACTGCTGGCTGTCCACCCTATCGATGCTTCTCATAATCTTGTAGACCTTTATTGTCACCTCTCATTCTTCTTCACTCCAAAGAGAAAAGCCCTAACTGTTAACCATGCCTCACAAGATAAATTCTCCAGTCCAGACAACTCCTGGTAAATCTCTTCTGCACCTTCTACCAAGCTGATGAGGTAATACCCAGGTGAAATCTATGGAGAAAGTGTAACTCTCCACACAGCATCCAAGGTTAGGGATCGAAGAAGGGTTCCTGGTCAGTCAGGCACTAGTTATGGCACTATACTGTCTCACAAGGCACTGCATGCTGCTAAACAATACAACCTTAATTTTACATTATAATATTTCTGATCAAGGGATTACTTATTCGAAAATACAAGAAGTAGATTTACATGAAAGTTTGCCGAAAATATGGATGCTGAAGTAATAGTGGAATTTCTTTGATCTGAAAGATTAGCTCTCTTTTATTCTTCATAAATATTACCTGACTTATTGAGCATTTCCACCAGTTTCTGATTTTATTGCTGGAAATACGATTTGCTTTCTCTTTGAAATTCCTATTCATCATAAAAAAAAAACTGAAAGTTATGCATCAAACATAGCAACAATGTTGTCTTGACAACCATAAACCCATTCCATATCAATCTAATCCTTCCTTCCCTCACAGCCAATAACCCTCTTACATCCACCTGCCTATCTAAAGCCCCTTTCACACCTCCGATTACATCTGAGTTAAACAGAAGTGGTTAAACACCACAAATCGTGTGGTGGGAAATGACATATCTGGGCAGGGTGAGTAGATTTCAACTGGCCTCTGATACATGGAGGGAGCAAAGAATGGTGTGTAAAAGCTCCCGGGTCAGCTTGCCGTGCAAATTTTTCCATTTTCGCGGAGGGTTGGCAGTGAAAAGTAGCTTAAGAGTCTTTTAAATGCCCCTATTTTATGAGCGTCTACCACCACCCACAGCAATGCATGCCAGGCACCCACCACTTGCTGCATTAAAAACAACAATATCTGATACTTGTCTTAATGGATATCCTCTGGTAGAGGTAATTTCCACCCAGGCTCTTCAACCTATTTATGCCTCTCATAATTTTAAGCACCTCTATTCGGTTGCCTCTCATCCTCTGTGACTCCAAGACCCAGCAGCAATAGAAATTCACCAAGACAATAGTTACTTAAAAAAAAAGTTGCTTTTAATTCTCTTTAAACAAAATAACAAGATCAAATTTTAACTTATCACTATTAACTTAACCCCCTTCTAATTTGAAGTGCACATGTATGTAATGTGTATATATATATATATATATATATATATATATGTTCAGGGAAGTTCTTTGTTTCACAGTTCAATCATTCACTTCTCACTTCTCCAAGTTCACCGGTATCAAGCAATTCTTATACTGTGCCCAGAATTTAACATTTATGTTAAACACCAGGCTCTGGTGTTTAAAATTAAATGGTTACCGCTCATGAAGGTACTAAGGTTTCAGAGAGAAATTTGTTGCTTGTTGGACACACACAAACTGATTTCCTCTAATCAATCACTTCAGTGTCTTGCCAAAGAAACTTTGATCAGTTTTCCAAATGATAACCTCTTCTTCCAGGTCACCACAGAGTTCCTCTTGTTTCCCTTATTTCAGGAGAAACACTCTAGCCAGCCATTTCCTCTTGTAAAGATTACAAGGGTTTTGAACAGGCTGAACTGAGAACTCACCACCCATCTTCAAAATGGGCTTTTTCAAAAAGCCTGCCAGCTTGCCATTTTGCAGCCTCAACCGCTACTGTAGAATTGACCTCTCTCTCACACACATACACAGAAGAATCTATTTGTTTTTCCCTCTCTCTGATTGTAAAAAAAAAAACAAAAACCTCTCCCAAGGCTCCAAACCCAATCTTTGAAAGATCTTATCAGTACTTCTGAGCCTGGACTTCATTGCCCATACACAATATATCAGCATTCTTCATTGCTTCTGCAAAGCCAATTGGAGGTTGAATGTCTGGCTTCAGCAAAGCTCTTGCATTTTAAATGAGATGTCTTTTGTGAAGTGTTACTCTGTTTGTGAAGTGACCTACACTAAACCTCCCACAATCGATCTCTTTTAAATACATATTTATCCATAACCATACTAATATAACCTGTAACAAAAGTGAAAAGCCCTTGCTCCTTTAACCTTTCTTCCTAAGTCGTTCTCCAATAGAGGCATCCTCCTGGTAAAACTTCTCTGCATTTATTTTCAAATTAGAATAAAGTCAAGAGTTAAACCAATGCTAAATAGTGTAACTTTGTACCACAACTCTTATTATCTTAGAAGAACTTGATATTTCTGATTTCTAACTCTAATTTTACAACATTTTGTGATTGTGTTACTTTATACCATAGTGTTTATTTTTTTTTTCCCTATTCGATACTTTTTACCAAAGTGTGATGGGTTAAAGTTCTCTTTCAAGAGATGAAAGTGGTCTAAGTAATGCAGACTTTCTAATTTTAGAAAGCTTTTACATAAATGTATATAAAATCCTGATTGAAAATAAGAAACAATTATCACACAAGATGTATTATTTTATGCAATTTAAATGCAGTCATTTTCTGTTTCTGGAGAACAACAATTAACTTTGAGCTGGGTTTTGCATTGAACACATTCAGCTATTATTTAGCTTAATAGCAAAATAGACTGAAGAAGCAGAACACCTCCCCCCACCTGTGCTATTCTCTTTGATTTGCAACCTTAGCAAAGAAGGGAAAATGCATCTAAGGTTTTATTAAGCCAACTATATTTTTAGGAAACCTCTTTAAAGTTGACTGAAATGACATTGAAACAAATTATTTGTTCATTTTATCACATAGCAAATGTTGCCTTCAAAAAAAATTATGAAATGTTAAAAATGACAAAAGGTTGCCACCCTCTGGCTGAAATATACAACTGCAGCTCAGTAAGTGTCGACTTACCAAAACATTGGTAACAAGCTGTCAGTGCAATCAAGATATAAAAGGAAAAATAAAATATTCCTTAATGGCCAGAATTATATTAAGTGATTGTATTTATAAGTTATTTAGTTATACTGATGTTTTAATGAAAAATTACTTAAAATGTGAAAATTTTAAAAATTACATTCTATTTTACAATATTGCAATTTATTTTACAACTTTGTAACATAAAACCATGTTATACATTTACCATGCACACATTCATAAATACTTGCATGTGGTCAATCAAATCTGCAGAAACTCTTGGAATAACCAAATTAATAATAAAAATGTTGATTGGAAAGCAATCCCCAAGATTTTTACCCAATTTATTCTATATTTAAACATCTTTGTTCTTGAATGTTTGAAACAAGTGACAAAACATTTTTATATTCAAAAATTATCTTTCAAATATTTTGACCATGTAAGTTGTGGGCATCCAGAAATGACCTACTTTTAGGTTTAAATATGGTATTGAAGATATTGACTGTAAAGCATCAATTTATTTGCCCATTTTAATTTTCTAACTCAGGCAAATGTTGAAGTCATGATCATTGCTTGACTTGGCATGCACATCCTTTAAATGGAAAACAAAATCTTATCCCACCTATTATAATGTTTTTTTCCCCCCCTTCCTTGGGGTTGGAAACATTGGGTTAAAGTTGCATCATTGCAATAGAAGAGAAAATGTTGCTCACATCAACATAAACTTAATTTGGTCTCAGTTTCTAAAATAGTAGGATGGTATGCTATTTTTTGAGGCAGCTCACAATTTTTCCTTTCTTTTCTTTTCCAATCTTATTATTATTATGATTTATAAACACATACAGTTCAAAGAGATATGAAAAATACATAGTAAATAATGAAATAATACAGAGATATTAAACAATAATATTGCAGAATAAAAATATATCATTAAAAAAATTAGATCAGTTTAGAGTATGAACTATCTCTAAAATAAAATGATATAATTAATAAAAATATATAAAAAAAGAGAAAAAAAACCCAAAAAGGAAGAAAAAACAAATCTGAATTAAAAACTTAAAAAAACCTACCGATATAGCTAAACCACGCCGATCACTCCGATCTCATCTAACAGCCCAATTATCATACATAATCATAAAAAGAAAACAGAGCCAGATCAACTCACCACAAATGAAAATATTGAATAAATGGTCGCCAGGTTAACTCAAACTTAGAAGGGGATTCATAGACAGAGTTTCTAATTTTCTCTAAATTTAAACATAGTATAGTTTGGGTAAACCATTGGAAAACAGTGGGAGAATTAACCTCTTTCCAATTCAATAGTATAGATTTTTCCAATTGAAAAATATTACTAAGGAATGGAATGTTTAGCATCAGAGAAAAACCATTGAGCTCCAGATATTAATGGATTCTTTCATATCCTTACCCTGTTCTTCCACCTTTTCTTCACATTTCTCAATCCTTTCTTTCCCTAGAAACACATTTAGTTGTTTCTTTAATTGATTTACCATTTGCTCCAAAAGATGTCCCTGGTAATGTATCTAACAAATATTTTACACACTGGACCCATTTGGCTCCAAAAGCTTCCAATTTCTTAATTTTTCACAGTCCTTTCAAAGGCTAGCATTATATTTTCATAATTTAAAAAAAAAAGACTTTTAGCAAGTGTGTCAAAAGTAGATTTTCAATATTAATTAAATTTGTAATTCTGTTATTGATGTCAATTATGATGCAAATCTCAATGCTCTTAAGGTAGCAGATCCCAATCACAAATTATTAGAATCTGTAATTATGCACAAATTTTTTTCATGGGATTTACTTTGGTTCCAGCATTTTGATGGTGGGGAGAAAGTCATTTCTTTAATTGAATATGCAAAAACCCACATAGAGCCTTTTAATATTTTCTCTCACTTTATCTCCATGCAGATAGGTAATTTGGATGATCATCGAGCTATCGAGTAGGAAGGCATGAATTGAGAGGTGGCATTTGGAAGCTGGAGAGGACAGAGAGAAGGTGAATAAAAGGTTAGAGAGAAGGGAGGAAGGTGGCAATGGACCTCAGATATGGAGGGAACATAGCAGGAGATTCAACATCAGAACACTGATTACTATATTGTGAAGGGTCACAGCTGTCATGTGACAGCACTGCCCATTACCTGGTCAGAAGACACACCAGCTGCCAATTAAGATTTGGCCCCACCTCACCCATTAATGCCATTGGCCAATTCAAATTCCTTTGTACTTGGCCTTGGGCCATTGACCTTTGTAATCAGCTTTACCTTGCTGGCACCAAGCCTTTGGTTGTCTGTAAATTACCTGGGCTGAACTCTCCAGTCCATCTGTCTTTGGCCCTGGGCCATTGGCTGTTTTAATCAATGTAACCTTTCTGGGACGGAGCCATTGACATCCCTATAAATGATCTGGGCTAAACCCCCCCCCCCCAGCCCTATAAAGGGTGCCACAGGTGCTCAAATCGCCCTCTTTGCCATCTTCGATGGACTAACCTGCTTTGCTCAAACCGAGAATTGTGGAACAGAGTTGGAGAAGTTGTTGGTAATGGGGCTGAGAGTGCTTTAATTAGGGTCCCTAATGGCATAGAATTGTGCTTGCAGTCAAGGGGTGGCGAGTATCATTGTGGTTTTTCCTTGATTAGTGTATGTACCCAGTTCAGGGTGTGTGTGTGTGTGTGTGTGTGTGAGAGATATCCCTGTTACCATTTTCCCATCTTTTGTAAATAAAATCATTTACTACAAAACTCCATTCAGAGTCCTTGCTTCTGAGACCCATCAAATCTGTTTTCTCACTCAACAATTACATGGATTGGAAGCAGATTAAGAACATCAAGCATTTAAATGTACTTAATTTTTTAAAATTAAAGTATTCCTACCACAGGACAGCATTTTAATCAGGAATAAGAAAACATCTTGGGGGCATCCTAATGTATATAAACTTAATTCTAAAGTGATAAGAATGAGACTGTCGAATGAGACAGTCAAATAATTAAACACAAAACTGATGAGTTGTGCCAATGGTTACCATATATAATAGAATAATCAAAAATTATCTTGATACAGGTCTGGTGGTGAAATGTTGACAGCTATCATACATCTCTGCGTCAGGTTTAGCTATACAAAACATACAAGCATATTATCAGCTGGAGTAAAATGGGTTTCAAGAACTGCAAGGAGCATAACCTGACTCAGGTGAAATAATATGTCCACTGTAAGATTCTGTGATGATTGAAGTCAGCTGGAGGAGATATATATATATATATATATAGCACTGGCTGATTTGCAGGAAGCAGAGAGTTGGAATACAAGCATCCTATTCTGATTGGGGTTGGTGTTGGAGCCGTTTCTTTTTATGTTGTATATTAATGATTTGGATAATGGAATGAATAGTTTTGTGGCCAAGTTTGTGGATGATAGGAAGGTAGGTGGAGGAGCAGATAGTGTTGGGGAAACACTGAGCCTGCAGAAGGACTGAGACAGATTAGGAGAATGGGTGGAGAAATGACAAATGAAATATAAAATGTACAATCTTGCATTTTAGTCGAAAAATAAGTGGGTAGACTACTTTTTAAATGGGGAGAAAATTGAAAATACCCAGCTGCAGGATAACCTGTAGGTAAACTTACAGGTTGAGTCAGTGGTGAAGAAGGCAAATGCATCACTGACATTCATTTCAAAAGGAATAGAATACAAGATTACATACAAGATGTAATGTTGAGGCTTTATAAGATACTGGTGTGACCTCACTTGGAGTATTGTGAGCAGTTTGGGCTCCTCATTTTAGAAAATATGTGCTAAAGTTAGACAACTCCAAGGAATTTGGTGCTCTCCACTTTCTCCACTACCGAGTTATCAATGTGCAGTGTGCAACTTATGACCATCCATACATACATAAGAAAAAAAAAAACGGCTGTGTGTCTGATGGCAATCATCTCTCAGTTGCCATTCAGTAAGCACGGTAAGCTCGCCAGAGAAGATGGCGAGCAAGAGGAAAAACCCTGTTGATAAATATGGCAAGAATTTGAGGAAGATGCTCAATTTGGAATTGATAGTCAACCAATATGAAGGAGGAAAAAGAGTCAATGTGATCGCATGTAGTCCCATTCGATGGTCTCTACAATTTTAAAGGACAAAGAAAAAAATACAGGAAGCAGTGAAAGGTTCAGCAAGTATAAAGTCTACGATAGTAACAAAGCAATGGCAAGGGCCCATCCACAAAATGAAAAACTTGTTGATGATGTGGATGGAAGATCATATTCAAAAAAATATACCAATCTTACTAACAATTGAGGCAAATGCGAGGTCTTTTTGAGACTTTGAAGAAGCGAGTGGGAGAGGATTAATTGAAATAGAAGAAAGAGTTGCAGAGGAGGAAAGAGAAAGAGGAGGAGGAGCCACAGAAGAGCTTCACTGTAAAGGGGTCGGCAAATGTGTTTTCACAAGTGAATAAAGTCCTTGCCGATTTGGAAAGCATGGACCAGAATGTCAAAAGATTCGCCAAGGTTGATAGACAAATTCAGGAATCTTTATATTGCTATCGTCAAATCTATGAAGAAAAAAAGAAGCAAACAATCCAAACAAATTTAAACATGTTCTTCAAACGTGTGACCCCCCCCACAACCCCCTTCCCCTCAACCCTCCGAGATGAAAGCTGTGACTACCCACAGCCAAGTACAAGTGCACCTAAGGGATCAAGTTCAGTTGATGAAGTGTCTTGATTTACAACTTCTAGATGCATTGCAGAACTTACATCCATTTTGAGATGCGTAATTTGATCAGAATGCATCTCTGATGTATATTGGGGAATAGATGTATTGTAGCATCAAACTGAGAAGGCTAGGACTACTTACACGATGGTGATAAAAGCTTATTTGTACCATAAATCCTATTTTCAGCCTGAATATTAATCTAGATTATGGTGTGATGACAACTCTAGATAACATCTCTGTTCCTTCTTCCAACCCATATCAAAAGTTATCTCCTACAAATACAGATGTGATGCATCAACGTCTGCTTTATGCCCAACATTGATTTTGAAGATACTAAAGGCAGTTCTATTGGCTAACAGGATGCATTCGCACTCTGCCTAATATCATGACTATCCGTTTGTAAGAATAATTGTGCAGTGGAGAGCAATTGAAATTCAAAATATGGGGACATGTTTGTAGTGTTTATGAAATGCAGATGTGGACATGTTCTGGAGAGAAAAGACCGTTGAATCAAAACTTATTTCAATCTTAATCAATTATATTACTTTGGGTTTTAACAATGGTAAATAGAATTTGTCTTGTGAAGGTTCTTGATGTAATTCAGAAAAAAATTGCTACATTCATAAATATGCAATGGTTCTTCTTAATTTGTAATTAAGAATTTGTTTATTTGCTCAGATGGAGGGACGTTACCTCGCCTAACCATGCTCAATGGCGACGTGACGTCATGCTTAAATTTGGAGAAGATTAGATGCTCAATTTCAGATTTGAATATAAATGTTCAAATACCGTGGGGACCCTTTTTGAACTACTTTTATAATCTTGATTTATTATGGAGGTAGGAATGTTGGTTCATGAGGTAATTTAACACTCTGATAACATTTGTCTTCCTTTTTTTGGCCAAACAGGTTCTTTATTGGTAGTGGGCTTAGATTTTCTTTTTTTAATAATAAAATATTGATACAATATAATCTGTTTGATTAAAATGTGGGTTACCTTGGATGGAATGATATGATTTAAGTGTAATGTATCTTCTTGACTTTTAACATATATCTATATATATGTTATTTTTGTAAAAAATATTTTTGGATATACAATTTCAATGTTAATAAAAATATTGAAAAGGAAAGAATTTGTTTATTTGTAAATTACTTAATATTTCCTAATAATAAAGACAACTTTGACACCAAGCATTTTCAAGTCAAAATGCACATTTTTGGGGGCTTAGTTATAAATTTGCCACATTAGCACACCTGAAGATTGAACACATGATTTCCACCTATGACGATGACACCACGATGGTCTGGCATTTGCCACAGAGGGGGTAGAATGGGGGAATAGAGAGGAGGGAAAGAAAGAGGAGGGGAAAGAGGGGCTGACAAAATTCATTCATTTGGCAGAGTTGAGGAGGCTATGCCAACTGGTATAAAGTGGCAAACCTGGCATCATTTCTGATGGGTAAGAAGCTGGAGAGTGGTGGGTTTGTCTTCTCAGACAGATATTTTATGGGATAAGTGTTACCTTTCCTGATTTTAAATTAATACATAGATGTGACCCCTGATACTTGTCAGATATAGCTATGCTAACATAATTTTGTTTCTTCTAAATGTTAAATTAATCACATGCTGCTGCTTTATCTAAAGCTAATGGAAACTGAATCCGCCAATTGGGGAAGTGGGTTTAGTTGTTATTCATTATTATCTGAAGTACAGAATAAAACCAACACTGTATCAAAATATAGCAAAAGAAATTAAATTGTATCTAAAGAAATAAGTTAATTCTGCATTAAAATGAATGTCTTCCCAAGGATGCAATACTTATTTCAATCGTTACCAATTCCCTTAACAGAGAAATTCTTTAATGAACTAAAGAGAATAATAAGGATATTCTTGTGGAAAGGGGGGAAACCGAGGATAGCTTTGGATAAATTAACAGAGGTACAACCAAGGTGGTTTGCAGTTACCAAACTTTAAAGATTATTATAGAGCAGTACAATTAAGGTATTTATCAGATTTTTACCAGACAAAGGAAAAACCAGACATGGACTAAGATAGAACTAGATAAAATAGGGGAAAAGGTACAGGAACATATACTTTATAGGTGGGATGAAAAGCTGGTACAATGTAAAAGCTCACCAGTACTGCATCATTTACTCAAAATATGGAAGATCCACTTAGAAAGGAAAAAAAATGAATTACCAAATACCAAATTTACTCTTGACACAAAATCTGCTAATCCTTTTTACAATAGATAACCTTTCCTTTAGAGAATGGGAGAGAAAAGGAATTAAAAGAATAGAAAATTGTTTTTTTTTGGGAAATAACATTAACATTTGAACAGTTGAAGTACAAATATGGAATAACTCATGGTACAATGTTTGTATATCATCAACTGAAATCTTATTTAAAGGATAAATTGGGAAACAGACTGAGATTACCAGAAGGAAGCAGCTTTGAATATGTGATTACAGACACAATGATAATTAAAAGATTTATAATGAACATGTATGTTAGGCTGCAAGATAAAGAAAATTATGAAATAAGCTATAATCCCAAACATAAAGATAAAAAATGAAGCATGGGAAAAGTTATGTTCTGGAACTATAAAGAATACAATAACACAAGGTTACACATGATACACTATAATTGGTTACACAGGTTATATATCATGCCCAAAAAGTTAAAAGAATGGGATCCAACAGTATCAGATCGATGTTTTTGCTGTAAGAAGGAAATGGGAACAACAGTACATGCAATTTGGGCATGTGAGAAAGTGAAAATGTTTTGGGAAAATCTAAATCAGATATTAAATAAAATCACAAAAAATAACATACCAAAAAATCCAGAGATCTTTCTTCTAAGTAATATAAGAAGTAAGGAATTAGGTCTCAAATTGGATAAACCACAAAAAAGATTTATTATGATAGCCTTAGCTGTAGCAAAAAAATGTATATTGTCAACTTGGAAAATGGAAGAGAGCCTGAGAATACAGCAATGGTCCATGGAAATGAATAAATGTATTCCTTTGGAAAAAATAACATATAATTAAAAAAATAAAGTCACATTATTTGAACAAATTTGGGAGCCGTACATGGAACATAACAGAGAGGGCTTGCCTCGGACCTCCACCCCCTAAAATGATAAGAAGACAAAATGACTTGATCCAGTATGTAAAAGTAGATGACACCTTTTTCTTGTTTATTTTTCATTGTGTGATGACATTGTTTAATGGTTTTATTGTATTGTATATGTTGAATATTGGTTTTGGAGGGGGAGGGAAGGTAGGGGGGAAAAAAAGGGAGAAAATGCCACTGTGTATATTTAATGAGAAACGTTTGTATATATTTTGGTTGATATGGTTCACAGTATAAAAAAAATATATTTTAAAAATATTTAATTCTAACTTTCACACAAGAATTGTAAATTAGAGCATTTTATTAGCATATTGAGCACTTAAACTAATGAGATAAATACTTCTTAATCCATGAGAGCAGTGTACATTTCTTTGAATGTCACAGCTGTGTGTAATTAGAACATTAGAAAAAAGCTGGCAATATATTAAAAATATACTCAAATTATTCTTAAAAGTTATCCCATAATCAAAAAATTGAAAAAAGTTATGTACATTAATGTCACATAAATCACTGTAATTAATGCAAAATCACATTTACAATCAACTGTTTCAATATTAAGCAGAGCTACACAACTATTACACTATTCATTTCTTAAGGCTATCTTGAGAAAGAATGCCTTTGAGACAAATTTTCTGCATGCATTTGGCATTTCAATTTTGATAGGGGAATTAAACAAAACAGTTCAGACATAGTTCAATTCCTGTCATTTAAGATAAGCTAAATTTCAAAGTAGCTAAATTTAAAGCCAGACTAGACAAGGAACAACACTGCAATTTCTAAACCTAATTGCACATTATGTTTGTTCACATTGATAACTGTCCTCTTTAATTCAAATCAAAGTTATAAACAGTACAAACGGAAACAGCTAGATGGACCTGACAGATACAATTAAAGATATTTGAAATATTAACTTTGCAATCAGGAGTTGTTTTCTTGTTTGCATCATTCATATACCAAATAATACAAACCTCTTCAGAATACTTTCAGAAACACTGAAGGACAAGGGTTTTCTGGTACCTGTAGTTCTTGGTGCCTGCCACATTGACCACCGCCAGTGGGCTGATATCACCTCCAACCGTGCATCTTGGCACCTCACAGTTCGGCGGGCAGCAACCTCCTTTGAAGAAGACCACAGAGCCCACCTCACTGACAAAAGACAAAGGAGGAAAAACCCAACACCCAACCCCAACCAACCAATTTTCCCTTGCAACCGCTGCAACCGTTCCTGCCTGTCCCGCATCGGACTTGTCAGTCCCCAACGAGCCTGCAGCAGACATGGACATACCCCTCCATAAATCTTCGTCCACGAAGCCAAGCCAAAGAAAGAAAGAATTATCATGATACAGTATTGCGTTGGACCAATATTTGATCCAAATATATATATAAAGTTCTTTATCTGTGGTGTTGGTCAAATGACTGACTGCATTTTTATTTGGTTGGAGAAAGGATGAGACCTTTCAGATCTGGATCTTTGAAGGTGTTAAGCAATTTGGTTCCACACCCCTTCCTAACCCAAATACCACAGAATATTGATGTAAGTTCATATGCTCTTAGAAAGATGATGTGAAGATTGAGACAACAGTATTTTTACAACCTTTCAAGTATATTTGCTCATTTTCCCTCTGGGCTTTTCAACTATGTAAAATTTGTGACTTTAATTAGTGCATTACTTGCCAGAGGTAATAATTTTTTTTAAACCATACTTACTTCATCAAAATCCTCATTAATTTTAATAACTGTTAGGAATCCCCTTGACCTTTATCAGCTCCTAAGAAAACGATACTAGATTATCCAATATCTCCACACAACTTATTCTCCATTCTCGTATAATCCTATTAAACCTTCCCTGCAGCTTCTGTAAGATCAGAACATCCTTTCCTTTACTCCAGACTTGGCTTAAATGGAGATTTGTAAGCACCGCTCCTCCTTTTGTGCTGTCCCAATGTTAAGGCCCTGTATCCTGGCAGTTTTCTTAATCAGTGTGCCATATTGCTCCACCAGCTTCAAAGGTGTTTGAACAAGTACGTGGACATCTTTCTGCTCATATAACCCTCAATATGATAGCATCAGGATCCATTATTTTTTTTAAAATTTACAACATGGTTGAACCCGATTCAAGGGACTTAAACCCATGCCGACCATGTACATCCAAATTAACCTGAAACCTCTATGTTTTGGAGGATGGGAGGAAACTGGCCCACATGGGGAAAACCCATGCAGACCCGGGAGAATGTACATACTCCTTAAAGACACCACTGGATTTGAAGCCAGGTCACGGGCATTGTAATAGCGTTGCGCTAATCCCTATGTTAATTATGCGCCACCACTTCCATTCAATTATATTTATCACATATTTGCTCATATAACCAGTCAATTTTGCCTGGAAGTTTCTTCCTAATATTTACTTCTATTTTGCTTGCATGTAACTTGAAAACTTCAAGTTTCGATCACTTACGAAAATGAAAGTGAGAATAAGACCAATACTGACCCTTCATGTAGCTAAAACATAGTTGGCTATCCCTTGTTCCACAATGATATTTTGTTTATGACTATCCATTTAAAAGTAACTATTCCAATTTTCCTTTTAAGTCTTTTTATAGTACTTCATCAATTGCTTTTGTAAGAAAACAAGTGTGTTTAAAGTTGCCAAGAGAGATGAGAGAAACATCTTTGATAGGGAGGAGGTCAATGGTATCTGGGTGACACAGTTGCTTCTGTTGCTTTTCAGAAGATGGACGTAGATACATAGTATTCAAAAGCCAATCTGTCTGGAGGGGCATATAGCAATGAGCATGAATGAGCACACGGGAGAGGAAAAAATACATGCTGGAACATTGATGTGCAGAACCCCGCAGTTGCTGGCAATCTGAAATTTGAGTGAATCCTTGAAATGCTCGGCAGACGAGGAAGCATATTATGAAAAGAGAAAATTTGAATTGATGTTATTGTGCCTAGCTTACATGGGAAATGACTGGTGTGACACAAGTGGATCAAGTAGTGAAGAAAACATTTGAGATGCTTGGCTTCATAGGCTGAAGCATTGAGTTTAAATGCTGCAACATTACAGCTACACAAAACATTGGTTCAGTATGTACTTGATGTATTGTGTACAGTCTGGTCATTAAATTACAGGAAAGATTGGTTTCATTAGAAAGGATGCACAAGAATTCATCAGAATGTTGCCTGGAATGGGCATTTTCAAAAGGTTTGCAGATCTACATTCTCTACACATACATTTATTCACTAATTATAATGCAGAACAAGAAAAATCACCACCAGGGTAAAGTTTTCAATTATCCTTCATTTTAGCCTTCTTATAAAATGTTTAAAAAAAATAAAAATAGCAGCTTACCCTTCTGTATTTATAACAAAAATTAGAGAAATCTCATTTTGTGTATGGCCTGTTATAAATTAGTTTTTCAAGTGTGCTTCCTTGAATAAGGGGAACACTACATGCCATTGTTTGAAAAATGTCCCCATGCTGCTCTGAAGTAAATCACAAAATTCTGTAGACACCATGGTTGAAGTTAAAACACAAAATGGTGGAGAAGTTCAGCAGGTCAAACAATGTCCTTTATGTGGCAAAGGCCACATAACTGAAGTTTCGGGCTTGAGCCCTTCATCAAAGTGCTCTGAACTTCATACTTGCAAGTGATTTTTTTTTAAGTATTTCTGAGTGTATTTACAAATCTGCTTCAATTTTAGCTTCATAAGACTTTGCAGGCAACGTTTATGGAAATTGTTTCAGACAAAATACCCTTTTAGCTGGTTCACTGGGAAAAGAAGAAAATAGAAACAGAAAAATCAGACAAAGGAAAACCTTGATTGTTTCAATCAGCTAACAACCTCTTTACTTTCCCAAACAATTTTGCACTGACATTTTTGTATCTTTTGAAACCTGTCACAAGCTACATTTTAAATGAATTCAATAAAATGACAGAATACTACTGTGTCATTTACTTAGCTAGTGACATTCCCATTAACCTACCATCAGGAAAAGATAACTTATAGCAGTTTCATGTGGAAAAAAATGCCATTTTTGAAATAAAATTTGGGTTGTTATTTTCAGATCTCACTATTTCTATTAAAGTAACAGCAACATGGTACAAATCCAGAAAATAGGAAATAGAATAAACTACATTTCTTCTTTTTAGTTTTTACAAGGTATGACAAGTTATCAGGAAATTCTTGGCCCATATATTTATCTATAAGTAATTTTAAGCATTATCTGCAATATTGCATTTCCACAAACCTTTACCTCCAAGAAATCATTCTTGTTAAAAGTAATGAATTTACAAGTCTATAATTTAGTCAATGTTTAATGTCAATTAATTCATAGATTTCACATGCTCTTAACCCTTAATATTATTGCAATTATTAATCTCAAAACAATTGCATGTATCAAAGCTGAATCATTAGAATGGTTAGTGCTCCCAAAGCAAAATTGATTAAAAATAACGGTTTTGAAAGAAAATAGTTGTACAAAATCCATTTCCTTTTTAAAAAAAAAAACAAACCTGGAGGAATTCAACAGGTTATGCAGCATCCATAGATGGAATGAACAGTCAGGTTGAAGAACCTACTTCTTTATGACACCTGAAACATAAATGTGAAGGAATTAAATTATATCTCTTTAATTTTTCAGGAGTTAAATATAACTGATGTATAAAATTATAATGAACTAATCTATATCTCACATTAATAATCTTAGTCATACTATCTTTACATAAATTTCTCCAATCTTCCTGATCAATTGTTATTTCCAAATCTTTTTCCCACTTTAATCTGGACTTATGCAAACCTAGGCATTTTATTCTGTAATAACGAATATATTTCAGATACAATTTTTTTCTTCCCACCTTCCATTAGTAAAATTTCAAATTTTGATTGTCTTGGCAACCTCAAAGTATATGCACTGGCTTTTCAATAGTGCGGTCAGACCGCACGTATGCTTTGCCACTTGTGACACATTGATGCAAGCGTGCACGCCAACTTCCGTCGTGGAGCGGAAGAGATGGAAAAGCATCGCTACCTCTGCCGTGACTGCCCCACCGACTGCGCGGAACAAGCGGGGCCAGTTCGTCACGGCAGATTTGTGCGTTGCCACTTAAACCCCCCCCCCCCCCCCCCCGCCCCACCAGAACCAGCAGTGGTGGTGACTTGGTGAGTAGGAGCGCCGTATCTGCTTGGTGGCCGCTGCACAGGGATTGGCTATGTCTGGTCCAGATGTGCCAGTTTCAGGCGGTCCACCATGAGGATCTCCTCTCTGTTGCTGACCTGCAAAGTGAAAGTGGAGGTAGTGTGGTGGAGCACCTTGTAGGATCCCTCATATGGGGGCTAGAGAGGTGTTCTGTGGACTCCTCTATGCACAAACACAAAAGCACAAGTAATGAGGGGTTTGCAGTGTCTGGTCGCGGCTGGTGGAGTCAGGGTACCCAGTTTCTGGCGAAGATGATGTAGGTCCCTGCCAGGGTCTTAGGGCTGTTGTGTGGAGGGATGTAAGAACTGACCTGGAATCATGAGGGTGTCACCATAGAGCAGTTCAACAGTGGAGGCCTGCAGGTTGTCTTTGGGGGCCGTGCAGATGCCGAGGAGGATTCAGGGAAGCTCATCCACCCAGTTAGGGCTGTCAAGGCGTACCATGAGGGAAGCCTTGAGGTAATGATGAAACCTCTCAACCAGACCATTGGATTGGGGGTGGTAAGTGGTGGTATGGTGCAAATCAGTGCTCAGGTGTTTGACAAGGTCACTCTACAGGGACGGTGTGAATTGGGCCCCCAGTCCGTGGTGATAAGTGAAGGAACACCGAAATAGGCGATACAGGAGCAGAGGAATGCCCTGGCACGTGTCTGTGGCTATTTCGGGGAGGGGAACAGCCTTAGGCCACCTGGTGGCCTTTAGAGATGGGAAGGGGCTCAACAATGTCTATGTGGATATGTTGGAAACAGCGTGTGGTAGGCTTGAAGTCCTGCACTTGCAGGCGGGTGTGGGTCTGGACCTTTGCCAGTTGGTAGTTGGGGCATGCCCGTGCCCACTCTGTGACAGATTTGTATGGCCATGCCAGACAAATCTAGTTGAGACCATGTGGACTGTGGTGCGGATGGAAGGGTCAGACAAACCATGTATTAGGTGGAACACCTCCTAGCACCATTTTGCTGGGACCACCGGCCGAGGAATATCGTTGGAGACGTCGCAGAGGATAGCGGACTTGCCATTGCTGAGGAGCACATCTTCCAGCAGAAGGCCAGTCAGTGCTGTGTAGTAACAGGCTGTGTCCGGGTCTGCCTCCTGTGCATGGGCAAACTCATAGTAGTCCACACCTTCCGACATGGGGCAGATGGCTGGGCTGGAGAGGGTGTCCGCAACAAAGATGTCCTTGCCCGAAAGGTGGCATACATCAGTGGTGAATTCATAGATGTTCGATAGGTGTCCCTGCTGACGAGCTATCCAGGGGTCTGAGACTTTGGTGAAGACAAAAGTCAGGGGCTTGTGGTCGGTGAAGACCATGAAGTTTCGGCCTCGAGGAAATAGTGGAAATGGTGTATGGGCAGGTACAGGGCCAGGAGTTCTAGGTCGAAGGTGCTGTATTTGTGCTCTGGTGGGCGCAAATGGCGACTGAAAAAGGCAAGTACCATGTTCCATTCATGGACCGCTCCTATCGCTGCTGTGGACGCATCGACTGTAAGGGAGGTTGGAGCCTCCATCTGTGGGTGCACAAGCATGGTTGAGCTGTAGAGGGTGTCCTTCATCTTTTTGAAAGCCGCCGTAGCATCGGTGGTCCAATGGAGTTCTTTCATGGAGGCGGAGATGAGGTCGAAGAAGGGTCACATAATAGCAGCAACCTGGGGAATAAGCATCTGGTTGTTGAAATTTACCATTCCTACAAATTCCTGTAGGCCTTTCAGTGTGGTGGGCTGTAGGAATCAGTGAATGGCATCTACTTTGTCCAGGAAGGGCGCTGCACCATCTTTGGTTATGCTGTGGCCCAGGAAATGCGAAATTCACATTTAGCTGGATTGATGGCAAGGACGAAGAGGCGCAGGTGGGAAAAGAGTTGGTGGAGGTGGGCAACATGTTCCTCCAGTGTAGCGCTTGCTACCAAGATGCCGTCCAGGTAGATAAAGAGGTAGGGCATGTCACGCTCTCCAGCGTCCATTAGTTGCTGGAATGTTTTGGTGGCATTTTTAAAGCCAAAGGGCATTGTAGAAATTTGAAAAAGCCGAAAGGGGTGATAATGGCCATTTTTGATACATCATCTGGTTGGACCAGTATTTGGTGGTAGCCCCTGATGAGGTCGACCTTGGAGAAAATGTGGGTCCCATTGAGGTTGGCCATGAAGTCTTGTATATTTTGGACCAGGTAGTGGTTGGGAATGGTGGTGTCATTTAGCCTCCTGTAGTTGCCACAGGGTCTGACCTGTGGACAATGCCCAGCTCCTCCATGTGTGCAAACTCCTCCCTTGCGAGCTTGAGCTTGTTGGGTGCCAGCCAGTGGGCCCAGGAGTGGATGGGTAGACCCTTGTAACGTGGTGCTGCACCCTATGGGGTGGCTGAGTAGCTGAGAATTGTGGGCACAGAATAGCTGGAAACTCAGCAAGGAAGTGTGAGCAGCCATTTGTAGCCGTCTGCACTGAGGTGAGTGGCCTGCATGTTTGACATTCCAACGGGGATGATTTGAAACATCTCTGCGTGTACCAGCTGTCTGCCCTGCAGGTCAACGAGGAGGGAGTGCGCCCAGAGAAACTCTGCTCCCAGCAGGAGCTTGTCGACTGTGACCGGGGTGAAATTCCAATGGAAATACATATCTCCAAAATGCAGGGGAATGCATTTGTGACTGAAAGTGGAGATGGCAGATTTGTTGACTGCACAAAGGGTGGGGCCACACTGTCTCGTGTGCGTCTCAAGGGAACTGGGAGGAATGACACTTATCTTGGCTTCTGTGTCGACCAAGAACCTGCGGCCCAAGATGCTGTCCCACACACGGAGCAGGCTCTTCCTCTGGCCAGCCGTCACGGCCACTAATGGCAGCTGGCCTGCTCGTTTCCCTGAAACAAGCAGGGTTAAAGGCATTTTCATGCCTCCGACCCCCAGCATTGGTGGTAGAAGCACCAAATTCCAAGTCTCCATGGAACTTTGAGGCTGGAAGGAGGGGCGCTTATCTGCTGGCGGGCTCGGTTTGCGGGGCGGTTGCTGTGGCAGTTTGATTAATCGGTGAAGGGCCTCTGGATTCTCACGTTTCATGCGGTAGAGGACGTCGGCCCTAGCAGCCACCTTCCTAGGGTCACTGAAATTGACATCAGTGAACAGGAGGCAAATGTCCTCACGCATTTATTCCAGGAAGGCCCGTTCGAACATAAGGCAGGGCTGATGTCCTTGCCAGTGGCAGCATCTCATCCATCAAGGCGAATGGGCATGCGGACCCCTAAACCGTCGAGATGCAAGAGCCTGGCTGCACTATCACAGTGTGAGAGACTGAAGGTGGCTATGAGGAGGTTTTTAAAGGTATTTACCCTCCTCCGATGGCATCTGGATGATGTCATCCACGTGGGTAGCAGTCTCCTGATTGAGGGAACTGACAACATTGAAGTACCTGGTGGAGTCTGAGAAGATTTGCTTGAGCTGGAACTGGGCCTCTGCCTGGCCGAACCAGGTGTGGGGCTGGTTGGTCCAGAACGTGGGTAGCTTGGGCACTATGGCACCGACTGCTGCAGGATCCATGTAGCAAGTCTGCAGAACTTGGAGACTCATCGGGGGTCACCAAATGTAGCATCCTGGATGCGAGCGAGTGAACAGACTGGAGACATAGACAGTGAGCTCTGATGTCGCAGCAGCAATATTTATTTAAACTTCATGTGCTGACTTTTCAGCGGTTCGGTCTGACCGCGTGTAATCACCAATGCCTTAAACAGTCGCAGCATCACTTCCCAGCTCCTACACTCTATGCTATGATTTATGAAGGCCAGCATACCATATGCCTTCTTAACCACCCTGTCTATGTGGGAATCCACCTTCAAGGAACTCTGTACCATAATTCCAAGATCCTTCTGTTCCTCTGCATTCCTCAGTCCCCTCCCCTTAACCACATATGTCCTATTTTGGTTATTTTTGTTCTGGAATGCAGCACCTTGCACTTGTCTACATTTTTCTTTTCGTATTTTTGTTTTTATTTCATTTAGCAAAAAGGTTTTCACTTAATTAATAAAACGCTTGCGCAAAAGGCTTGGCCTGCGGTTGGGTGGGTGGGGGATCAATAACTTATTTGGGGGGGCATGGCCCACGCTGGTCATGAATAGATGTCTTCAGTAGTCTAGTTCCATATCCTTTGTTGCATCTATTACAGTGAGTCATTTCTCAACATCGAAAAGAATCAGATAGGCTAAAGAACAGATTCTGTCATAGAAAAAATTCTCGAAGAATCCAAAATAAATCATCCACCTGGGACCAGATATGATCATGTAATGTCCTTACCCTGACCCAGCATTTTGCATGCTTCTTTACTAACTTTATCAATTTGTCCGCCTTCCTCTGGATATTTGTTGCCAGGAATGAATGCAATTGAAAATATTGAAAAGCTTTCAAATCAATTATGTTCCAAATCTGACAGTTTGGAGCAATTTTCTTGTAATTTACTTTGTTTGTGCGGAGCCAGCTAAATGCATTCACTTTTTGGTCTCTAATGTATTGGTTAATGAAGATGTGCTTCAAGGGAAAAAAAATTGCTCTTTTACAGAAAAACAACTAAGTGCTGAAGGCTTACTGTTTACTGTTGTCAGTCTGGCTGTATGTAGCGTCTAGAGTTTGGGAGACTGCACGCGTTCGACGTCTTTCAGTGTGCGTGGGCCATGGACTGGGGGTTGGCGCATGCATGGGGTTGTCACGGTTGGGGCAGTTAGTTAGCCTGTGTTGTGTGTAAATGGGTGAATGAGGCTCTGATATTTTCTGTTGACCATTACCACAGATGCATGGACATTAGACAGTGGTCATTATTATGACCAAGGACATCACGATATTACCAGGAATGTTACACGTTTCTTTACCAAGGAGATTGGTCGTTACCGTTAGTCACATTAGTAACAATGTTATCGTTAACACAATACAATGATTGTTACCACGTTATGAGTCCTTTTGTGTTCACTAATAAACAATTTAAAATGCATCTGGACTTCAATAAGTATTTATTTGAATGCGTCACAGGAAAAATCTCACTTAACCTCCGAATTACTTTTTTTTATTAAAGTATAGTGACCACTATCCATAACGTCCATGAATCCATGTTAACGGTCAACAGAAAATATCAGAGCCTCACTCACCCACTATCTGTCCCACCATTACAGTCAACATGGTCTAACTAACTGCCCCACCCGCCTGCAACCCCTGCGTATGCGCCAACCCTCAGTCCAGACCCGGGGACACCACTGATGCTCACAGCCAAACTGACAACAGCAAACAACAAGCCTTTGGCTTTTACACTGGCTCCTAATTATTATCTCAGATAATAATTACACAATTATAAAAAACAATCAAAACAGTAAATTCCAACATTATGTTGATCTTCTTCCTGCATTCTTCATAGGCCAAAGGTTACCAGCACATTGTCTTGAAAAGAATGGTATTTACCACCACTCTGGAATAGTAAAGTTTGTAGTCTGTGTAGTGGGTAAGGGGTAAGGTCCAAAAACAACAAAATAAACTCAGCCAGTGTTTGGGTTTCTTCCATTGTCAAAGCATTATTCAAGGAAATTCGAATTCCACCAACAGACCTGTTGCCCTTTAACAATAGCATGTTATTTTTAGCAGCTTTGTTAAGAAACTCTGTTTCCAAGAATGCTGTCCCTATTTCCATTACTAATGCGTATTGGAATATTCATTGTGCTTCTACAGGTTGAGGCAGCCAGAGACACATCCATCAATTACACCATAAATCAGCTTTGATTTCACAGTTCTGTTCTGGCCCATCGCTTCAGCACTCCCAGACTTTTTGATCCATTGCAAGACCAATCCGATAATGTAAATGCTGTAGGATAGAGAACTGCAACTCCCTTGCATTTTTTAGTCAAAAATGACTGGACATTGTTTCAGTGCATATCCCAGAAGATCCTCTCTGATTATTACCACAGTCACCTTAGCACATCCAATATTTTTCTGAGCACCATCAAAACAAAATTTGTTACATCCACTGGCTTTAAAAGAAAACTTCAGGACATGTCACAGACCAGCACAGTTCCGTTGATGTCTGGGACATAGGGGAATTCCACACCATGAACAGTCTCATTGGCACAATAAGTAAACATAAGAGGCATTCAGGTTCAAATTCCTATTGGTTGGATCAGGAATAGTTCTGTAAGCATCAAGCTTGGGGAGCACAATTTTCACACCCATATTTCTCTGCTTCTTTGGCTGCATTGGCAGACCAAGCTTCAGTAACCAGACAATCTGCAATCTTCCCTTCTTTCAGTCCAATGAGATTTCAAAGGCACAGCGCAGCACTGAACTATCCAGTACCACTTCCCGAGAGAAAGATCACTTGGTAGTTTTCAGGAATTTTTAGTTGCTCTTGCCGGTCATTTTCTGCAGTGTTGAGAATTTTGATGAAGTCTGCCGATCTTTGGCTCATTTCCAGAAACCTAATTCCAAGCCCTCTGGAATCGAACAGCTCTTTCTGTCCTTCTGAATCCTGGTGTGTAAAGTATACTTAACAGTAGGGGTCTTTCTGCCTCAGATCACTCTTCCAAGTTCAATAACTGGCTGCATTTGAGCGACTGCTGCCTCAATACCATACCATATAACAATTACAGTATGGAAACAGGCCATATTGGCCCTTCTAGTCCGCACGTTCCCTGGGCTGGTCTTACTCTGCAGGCAAATGAGGACCCATAAGTCTGACCCTCCAGTTGAGAGGGTCCAGCTATTCCACACAAACTCACAGTAACGTTTATAAAGTTTCCAAAGCTGTTTCCAAATTCTCATTACCATTTTCATCCTTTAACATTCTATGATTCATTCGCACATACCCGTTCGTGAGCATGCCACAAATTTGACTAGTCTGAGCACCACAGTGTAGAGTCTGTGTCCTCCCATTTCTGCTTTGAAAAATTGAATTTGGGATTGTGTAAAGGAAAATTTCCATTTACCATTGATGTTGACACCATTCTCAAATGTACTTACATTAAAAATAAATTGAATATCATCTTTCCTCTGCCATCTCTGGATATTCTGAATAAGGAATCTATATGCATTGTACCAAGGTAGGAAGACGTCTGCTCTTACAACAGGGGAATTAATAGGACAGCCTCAATTCATCTGCACCATAGGTGCTAACAATGCAATTTAGATCTGGGTAATTCTTCTTACATTTGCTCATTTTCAGACTATGGTTATTATGGAGTAACAGGTAACCAACAGTTCCGTAACCGTCCTCACACACATCAGCAAAAGGATGCATTTGAGCAGATGTCACCATTCCAAAGTTTGTGGCTTTGAAGAATCTGTCAACCTTAAAGTCTCTCAGGTAATGAAGATCCTGAATCCAACACATCCATTCCTGTACTTTCTTTTGTTTCTCAAATTGTTTAAACAACTCAGAAAACAATGTTTCAATTGAATTCATCTCTTTAAGTGTTGCTATTTTTTGTTACTTTCTCCAGGTCTACCTTGGCCTCTTCATTCTTTTTTGTTACTTTCTGCAGGTCTTCCTTGACCTCTTCATTCTTTTTTGTTACTTTCTCCAGGTCTGCCTTGACCTCTTCATTCTTTTTTGTTACTTTCTCCAGGTCTACCTTGGCCTCTTCATTCTTTTTTGTTACTTTCTCCAGGTCTGCCTTGACCTCTTCATTCTTTTTTGTTACTTTCTCCAGGTCTGCCTTGACCTCTTCATTCTTTTTTGTTACTTTCTGCAGGTCTGCCTTGACCTCTTCATTCTTTTTTGTTACTTTCTCCAGGTCTGCCTTAACCTCTTCATACTTTTTTGTTACTTTCTCCAGGTCTGCCTTGACCTCTTCATTCTTTTTTGTTACTTTCTCCAGGTCTGCCTTGACCTCTTCATTCTTTTTTGTTACTTTCTCCAGGTCTGCCTTGACCTCTTCATTCTTTTTTGTTACTTTCTCCAGGTCTGCCTTGACCTCTTCATTCTTTTTTGTTACTTTCTCCAGGTCTGCCTTGACCTCTTCATTCTTTTTTGTTACTTTCTCCAGGTCTGCCTTGACCTCTTCATTCTTTTTTGTTACTTTCTCCAGGTCTGCCTTGGCCTCTTCATTCTTTTTTGTTACTTTCTGCAGGTCTGCCTTGACCTCTTCATTCTTTTTTGTTACTTTCTCCAGGTCTGCCTTGACCTCTTCATTCTTTTTTGTTACTTTCTCCAGGTCTGCCTTGACCTCTTCATTCTTTTTTGTTACTTTCTGCAGGTCTGCCTTGACCTCTTCATTCTTTTTTGTTACTTTCTGCAGGTCTGCCTTGACCTCTTCATTCTTTTTTGTTACTTTCTCCAGGTCTGCCTTGACCTCTTCATTCTTTTTTGTTACTTTCTCCAGGTCTACCTTGGCCTCTTCATTCTTTTTGTCATAGATCACCATCACTTGACAACCAATTTTAGCATATTCATCAACAATTTTTTCCATCTCTGCACTCTGTGCAAGGCTTTCCTCATGCTTTTGTTTCCATTCCTGGACAGCAAGCTCTTCTTCTACAGCTCGCATTGCAGCATCCATGTCTTTCTGGCTATGTGGTGCACTGAGGTAGCAGCAAGCAAGTACAAAACTCAAAAGACTGTACCACAGGCTTTATTCCAGTCAATGTCTGAACACCAGTTCAAGCCTTGGTGGTTCCCCGTGTGAGTGGCTCAGGAGGGGCCGGCTCAGGTTTATATTCAGGGTCATATCACCACAGGCTATATTTTAAAATTTCAACAATATCACCTTCAGCAGATGAAAAATGGGCTATTGGATCACTGAAAATAAATTGTGCATCAGGGATTAAGGAACCCACATCCAACATTTCATGATTAGGATGAGGAAGAACAGATCCAGCTCAAGATCCATGATGCTACGCGTTGTTGGAACTTCCAGATCAGACTTGGTGTCCAAGGGATTAACCAACAGCTTCATAGAACTTCCCCTTTAAAGACAAACCAATGCAATAATAGGCATCGACTATCTTGGCAGATTTTGAGACGAAATCCAAGAACTGGTTATCTTCTCTTGAAGGTTCTTGGTCGTGGCCGAGGCACTTAAGAAAATCAGTCCTGAATGGCTGTTCCCACGGCTCATCAAGTTTCACAACTGATATCCTGTTGACACCTGTCACTGACATCTCCTGCGCATTATCATTTTTTTCCTCTGAATGGTCCATTAATCATCCAACGAAGCATGGTTTTGACAGTGTAACGTCCATCTCCCACACTCCATAGTACATTTAGTGGTCCCAGAGCCTTTGGTACACCTGAGCCAATCAGCAACTCTATCTCAGACTCAATTTCAGAGAGATGAACATTCCTTAGATGAGACCACCAAATTGTTTTGGTGTGGGATGTTCCCTTTGTGCACAGGAGTAGTCTTCTGGGTGTATGCGCCTGGGATATCACAAAAATAGCTGCTTTAGGGCTGAAGCAATGCTAGTATCACTAACCTTCCTTCGACCCATGGTTCTCAACATAATCCTCGAACAACTTCCCTGAAGATTAGGCTTATTCATTAGTCCCACTGTACAAAATGATGTAGTTCTACCAGGGTCAAGAAATGCACAAGTATGTTTTGTACAGGCACTCTTGAGAGTTTGCAGTTCTCTTCACTGGCCCCAGTAAGACCACTTGTCAGAACAGAGGCTGTTTCCAGATGCTTATTTTCTTTCCACTTGTTCCTTTTCCATTTTCTTCTTCCTCTGGTGGATGTGCAGCAATGTTCTGGGATGCTTTAAACCACAGATGTTGTGGCGGAGTCACTTTCTGCAGCTTTTGCTGATGTGTCCTTTACACAGACAGTCAAAACATAATCCATTTTCTTTGAGGAAAGTGATTTTCTCCCTATGTGCCCTCTTTTCCAAAACAGGCCAACCTCCTCAGCACAAACAGCTCTTCATGGCAGGCAAACACTCCTTTTCCTTAGTTCCTTTATCATTTTTCTTATCTGCAACTGTGACAAAGATGCTTCCTTTTATTCTTGGACGAGGTTGTGACTTGGACCTCCCCACATCTCTGCTCACTGTTGGGGTGTCTTTAATATCTCTAATTAGTGGGTCTGTTGCAACAATGCTATTCAATATTTTCTATTGATTAAAATGTAGCGACTACTATCCATAAAAAAAAGTCACTCGGAGGCTAAGTGGGCTCTTTACTGTGATGTGCTCAAATAAACTCTTAATGTAGTCCTGATCCATTTTAAATTGTTTATTAGTGAACATAAAAGGATTCATAACATGGTAATGGTCATTGTAATGTGGTAATGACAATGTCCTTGCTAATGTGACCAACAGTAATGACTAGTCTCTTTGATAACATAAACGTGTAACTGTCCTGAGAATATTGTGACCTGCTCACTAACAATAACAGTCAATGTCTAATATCCACAAATCCATGGTAATGGTCAATAGAAATTATCGGAGCCTCACTCATTCACCATCTATCCCGCCATTACAGACAATGCAGCTAGCTAACTGCCCCAACCGTGTGCAACCTCTGTGCATGCGCCAATCCCCCAGTCCATAGCACATGTGCACAGGAAGATATCGAATGCTTCCAGAACCCGGGATGCCACCGACGCCCACATCCAAACCAACAACAGTAAACTACGAGCCTTTGGCTTTTACAATAACAAATGTGAAAAACACACATTTCCAGGTAATAATTATAATTTTATATGCAAAATTGATTACATAAATGCATTTCAAAAATCCATGGAATACTTTTTTTTTCCAATTTACATAACATATAGTTGCATTTATAAAATAAGAAATGTCAGAACAGAAAAATATAAGTATTTTTGTGAGTCACCCATTAAAATTGGATCTGCAGATGACACTAAGGTTGGGCTGTAATGGACAGCGAGGAAGACAGGAATGAAGAGAACTGTGAGGTGCCGGACATTGGGAGGAGGAAGCAGGATAGGACTTACTCAGTAGATGTTAGGGAACTGCGGAGTGTGGTTAAACAGAGGCCACGCTGTTCAATTATTTGCAGAAATTATTAGAATAATTTAAAAGAAACAGCTATAAATTATGATATAACATTCTTTGGCTTGGCTTCGCGGACGAAGATTTATGGAGGGGGTAAAAAGTCCACGTCAGCTGCAGGCTCGTTTGTGGCTGACCAGTCCGATGCGGGACAGGCAGACACGATTGCAGCGGTTGCAAGGGAAAATTGGTTGGTTGGGGTTGGGTGTTGGGTTTTTCCTCCTTTGCCTTTTGTCAGTGAGGTGGGCTCTGCGGTCTTCTTCAAAGGAGGCTGCTGCCCGCCAAACTGTGAGGCGCCAAGATGCACGGTTTGAGGCGTTATCAGCCCACTGGCGGTGGTCAATGTGGCAGGCACCAAGAGATTTCTTTAGGCAGTCCTTGTACCTTTTCTTTGGTGCACCTCTGTCACGGTGGCCAGTGGAGAGCTCGCCATATAATACGATCTTGGGAAGGCGATGGTCCTCCATTCTGGAGACGTGACCCATCCAGCGCAGCTGGATCTTCAGCAGCGTGGACTCGATGCTGTCGACCTCTGCCATCTCGAGTACCTCGACGTTAGGGGTGTGAGCGCTCCAATGGATGTTGAGGATGGAGCGGAGACAACGCTGGTGGAAGCGTTCTAGGAGCCGTAGGTGGTGCCGGTAGAGGACCCATGATTCGGAGCCGAACAGGAGTGTGGGTATGACAACGGCTCTGTATACGCTTATCTTTGTGAGGTTTTTCAGTTGGTTGTTTTTCCAGACTCTTTTGTGTAGTCTTCCAAAGGCGCTATTTGCCTTGGCGAGTCTGTTGTCTATCTCATTGTCGATCCTTGCATCTGATGAAATGGTGCAGCCGAGATAGGTAAACTGGTTGACCGTTTTGAGTTTTGTGTGCCCGATGGAGATGTGGGGGGGCTGGTAGTCATGGTGGGGAGCTGGCTGATGGAGGACCTCAGTTTTCTTCAGGCTGACTTCCAGGCCAAACATTTTGGCAGTTTCCGCAAAGCAGGACGTCAAGCGCTGAAGAGCTGGCTCTGAATGGGCAACTAAAGCGGCATCATCTGCAAAGAGTAGTTCACGGACAAGTTTCTCTTGTGTCTTGGTGTGAGCTTGCAGGCGCCTCAGATTGAAGAGACTGCCATCCGTGCGGTACCGGATGTAAACAGCGTCTTCATTGTTGGGGTCTTTCATGGCTTGGTTCAGCATCATGCTGAAGAAGATTGAAAAGAGGGTTGGTGCGAGAACACAGCCTTGCTTCACGCCATTGTTAATGGAGAAGGGTTCAGAGAGCTCATTGCTGTATCTGACCCGACCTTGTTGGTTTTCGTGCAGTTGGATAATCATGTTGAGGAACTTTGGGGGACATCCGATGCGCTCTAGTATTTGCCAAAGCCCTTTCCTGCTCACGGTGTCGAAGGCTTTGGTGAGGTCAACAAAGGTGATGTAGAGTCCTTTGTTTTGTTCTCTGCACTTTTCTTGGAGCTGTCTGAGGGCAAAGACCATGTCAGTGGTTCCTCTGTTTGCGCGAAAGCCGCACTGTGATTCTGGGAGAATATTCTCAGCGACACTAGGTATTATTCTATTTAGTAGAATCCTAGCGAAGATTTTGCCTGCAATGGAGAGCAACGTGATTCCCCTGTAGTTTGAGCAGTCTGATTTCTCGCCTTTGTTTTTGTACAGGGTGATGATGGTGGCATCACGAAGATCCTGAGGCAGTTACACTGTAATAAAATGGTTAAAATAGTATGGTACAAAAAATTGAAAGCTATGATTTGTGACTTCTTAAATATCACATTTAAAAATTGCTCTGGAATAATTTATTAAAAGTGAATTAGGCTAAGCTAAATATTAATGTGAAATAGTGGTAGTACATCTCAGTGCAACTATTTTCATCATTCATCTTTTGTTAATATTTTAAGATGTGATTATTGATAAAGGCCAACGTTTATTGCCCACCTCTGAATGCCTTGAGAACGTCGTCATTATTAAAACCTGTCAATGGTCATAATATTTATCAAAGCAATGGGATTGCTAACTTAATATTCAGTTGAAGACAACAGTTGTCAAACTCGTGTGCTGTAACAAATAAAATTCTCAAGCAATCACTCCCCAAGCTACTTAAGAGATAGTGGCATAAAAATAATTGTAAAATAAATGAAAAACACAATAAAGTTGCAGAAGGAAAACAAACACTGGAGACTGAAGTGAGGCTGACGGCACCAGCTGGGAGGAAAATGAGGCTTGGAATCTCAAAAGGAATAATTTCTCAAACAGAATTGACGTATGGTAAAGGTGTGGGAATGTAGAAAACATTATTAACCACATTTGTAAACTGTAATTTTGCAACATATGAAGTAATTCTTATTACTCTCATCTTTTGCTAAAATACCCAAGAACCTCAAGTCATCCACTAAGCCAAGTATTTTTTGAAGCCATTGTCAACCTTTCTTTGCCTATGGCCTCCCCAGGACATTGCTCAACATTTATTGGCCCCTTCCATGTGAAGCAGACAAGTTTTAGTTTCTTCCGTACTTCTCTTCCACCAACGACATAAAAATATTTATGAGGCGGAAAAAAAACAAAGCTTTTATTTAAATGTGCTGTGGCCTGTTTGTTTGGGGGGGTTGCATAGGACCCCGTTGAGAATAGCTGATTTATATAACTCAGTCAAGGAACCCATTTTTTCCAATCCAGCTTGACATAAGCTGGTAAAATCCCATTCCAACATATATAAGAAAAACAAGGCAAAATGCTTGAATAAATGCCCCACCATTAGTGAATCCATGATGATATGCTAAAATAATTATAATTCTATAATTATTAAAACTATTCACTTTTTAACCAATAAAAATGTCCTTCCTGTTCATATAATGCATAATCCATAATCTCTGCCTCTTTTTCTCTTCCTCGTTGCCTCTCTTTCTCTCTCTCTCTCTCAGAGAAAAGTCTGTTTGACGCTCTCTGATTTCAAAACCACATGATCCTCTTAAACACCAAGCTGTACTCCGAGACAGCCTGCGGCTCTGAACTACTCCTCCGATCTCTTTCATCTGTTGCCTTTCAAAATAACAATCCATTAGTGGTCTCTTGGCACTCCCCAAAGTTTTTGCATAGGACCCCAGGAGGCACCCTCTCTGGCTTGAGCAGAGCTCCGGTATTTTAAGTGAGATCTACACTAAAAACCTACCCCAATTTATCTCCCAAAAACATATACAAATACAACATAATCTGTCACAAAGTATTTCCTTTGTTCTCCCGTTATGTTTAGATCAGTGGTTCTCAACCGTTTTCTTTCCACTCACATACCACTTTATGTAATCCCTATGCCATAGATGCTCTGTGATAAGTAAGGGATTGTTTAAGGTGGTATTTGAGTGGGAAGGGAAGGTTGAAAATCGCTGCTCTAGACCCAATTGTTACAGAAATATTTTGTTTGAGAAAAATTGTCATTGGCCCGTTTCCTTTGGAGTTATGAAACCTTGTGTATAACAAGCCAATTAGGTACGATTGAAACAGTGATTTTCAAACTTTTTCTTTCCATCCACATACCACCTTAAGCAATCCCTTACTAATCACAGAACACCTCTGACATAGGGAATACTTAAAGTGGTATGTGAGTGGAAAGAAAAAGGTTGAGAACCATTGGATTAGATGGTCTGATTTATGATCTTCTACCCTTTCCATTCATTCATCAACATCACTTCCCCCCCTAACCCTCCCCCTCTTTCCAAATTTGTCTCTTCCCGGGTGAGGACCTCATCCAGCTCTAGCCTTAGGGGCTGTTGAGGGAGCTGGAGCAGGGCGGATTCTTGGACTGAGCGGTTGGCACTGAAAATTTTCTTTTAAAATATGTCTCACCAAATTTATGCATAGTTTTTATTGTGTCCGTTAAACAATTGAATTTGCTTTGCATCTATGTATGCACAGCATACATCTATTGGCTTGTTACATTTAACAGGATGAAACCAATCTTTAACTTAAGGTCTCATATTGAAAAACCAATTGTAGCAGCCTTGCAGTTTGACCCCATCTACAATTACCTGCATTTATTTGTTTAGTTATAGAATCATGTGGCTTTGAAATCTATCCTTTGGCTCGCCAAGTTCAAATTGACCATCAAGCACTAATTTCTCAGGTATTAAGTGCAAAAAAGATTTATTATGATAGCCTTAGCTGTAGCAAAAAAATGTATAATGTCAACTTGGAAATCAGAAGAGAGTCTGAGAGTACAGCAATGTTACATAGAAATGAATAAATGTATTCCATTGGAAAAAATAACATATAATTTAAAAGTCACATTATTTGAACAAATTTGGGAACCGTACATGGAACTCATCAGAGAGGACCTACCACGGAACTCCACCCCCTAAAATGATAGAATGAGAAGATGTCGAAATGAACTGATCCAGTGTGTAATGACACAATTTTCTTGGTTATTTTCATTGTGTGATGACATTGTTTAATGGGTTTATTGTATTGTATACGTTGAACGTTTAATGAGTTTGGAGGGGGGTGGGAAGGAGGGAGGGAAAGGAGGGGGGAAAATGACACTGTATATTCAAGAGGGAAATGTTTGTGTGTATTTTGATTAATATGGTTCATTGTGTGAAAAATATATATTTTTTTAAAAAGCACTAATTTCCACTGATTTTTCACTCATCCCATTTCACATTCCCAATTCACCTCATAATCTACTACTCACCTACACAATAGGGACAATTTATTGTGACCAATTAAGTTACCAACCTACGTTTTTGGGCTGTGAGAGCAATTCTATGGGGAAGGTCAAAAATATAGTAAGAATTTGCATTTAGCACATATTGGATATTATTCACTGTGCAGCTAATATTTATTGCAGTTCATAGAAAAGGTTATGTATCTAATAATTTACAAATTGATCATTTCAGACCAACATGATCACAGATGACAGCAATTTTCTCCCGGATTGGAACCATCTGTTTGTAGCTGGCAGATCTCGATTTTTTTGCAGGTACCTGTTCAGGGGAGCAAATGAACAGAGCTGATTGTAACATGCTAAGACTCAATTGAGGCACATTGACTTTGGATGAGCTCTGCCATTTATCTCAATTAATGAGGAAACCTGCTCCACTAGGCATTGTCCTGTGGAAAATATTAAAGAGCTGGCACAGAAATGCCCTATCTAGATCAGAAGTGATGTACCACTGGCTCTTCTTTAGGCTACATGAGTTTGAGATGCATCTCTGAATCATCGTCACTCGTGTCCTTCTGGACAATACTGATGTACCACCTCTGGATAACTGGCACATTCCCTTCAATCTAACTTAAGCACTCACATGCATGGTATTTCCTTGGGAGGAACATATATCTCTATACTAGTTGATTCTATCCTCTCCGTTAAACACAATCTGCTGGAAGAACACAGCAAGTCAAGCAGTGTTCATAGGAGAAAAAAATGC
Organism: Narcine bancroftii; assembly: GCF_036971445.1. Classification (NCBI taxonomy): domain Eukaryota; kingdom Metazoa; phylum Chordata; class Chondrichthyes; order Torpediniformes; family Narcinidae; genus Narcine; species Narcine bancroftii. Next base: position 10,440,721 of record NC_091474.1, on the reverse strand, counting down.
TTGATCCTTTCATCTGAAAGCCTATATCAAGGATGTGTTGAGATCTCGATAAAGTGTTTCAATTTGAACCCTTCTCTCTCCCATTGACGCTGCTTGCCCTGCTGAGTTCCTCCAGAAGATTGTGTTTCACTTCCATTTCCAGCACCAACAGTCTTCTCTCCAACTTGGTGCTTAGTGGCTCCATTTCAACAACACATTTCCTTTTGCTTTCTCCTCTTTCTCTTCTGGTGGTGCCACTCTTACATAATATATCACTTATTGGTGAGGAAATGGTTTCATTCTGTGTTATTATAGCTCCTCAGATGCTGAAATGATAAGCAAAAATTATAAGTGTGTTATTGTCTTCAGAAAGGAAGTCCAGCTGATATACATATATTGAACATGCTCTACTAAGCAGGAGGAAAGCATGTTAACAATCTTGGAGATACTTATATGCCATCTCCTGTGCCTGATTATTCTTTGGAATTGGAAAGACTCCCTCCAGACCCCTCCTTTCCCCTAAGCAGCCTCTATTCTCAAGGAGCCCCACTCACCAGGCCATGCCCTCTTCACTCTGTTACCATCGGGGGAAAAAGATACAAGAGTCTGAAGATGAGCATTCAGTGGCACAAGGATAGCTTCTTGCCCACTGCCATCAGGTCCCTGAATGATCAATGAACTAAAGACACTTTCATGCTTTGATTTTTTTTTTGTGCACTATTTTTATTTTTGTAAGGTGATGTTATGAGCTAGATCTGTAACCAAGATAATGATTATTGTAAAACAATTAAAAAAAAATTATTAATAACATAACACTTCTTGCTTAACTTTAAATTTAACTCTAAACTTATCCCCAATATGCACAAATGTATTTATGTGTTAAAACCCAAGCCATTACAGTTTAAGCTTGATTTGAGAGATGATTTTAAAATTCAGTCTCAGAAAGCTTTTGTGTTGAAACTCAGTCTACTGCTGTTCAAAAGCAAATGCAAGTAAATGTAAAGAATCAATTTTTAAAAAATTGTTGATCAAAAACAATAATGAAGTACGTTGAAACATTAAGTCATCAGAACTTTTTAAAACTCACAAATTTATTTTGTAAAATTCATTTTAGAGCAATGTTTCTTCATAGGAATGATTATCTCCTTCTTGCATGGAGATTTTGTAATATGCGTCCACACGATAAATCTGTCCTCTTTTCCAAAGAGACAGCAAAATGGCTATTTTCTTCAGTGATGATTTCACAAATCCAGACAAGTGTAAATCGAAGTGCCCAAATAGGAAAAGACATGGTTGAACTGCCCTCTTTTCTTAAAGAGACAGTAGAAGTGGTCTTCTTCCTTCAAAAGTCACTTATTCTGTTTCTCCTTTGACTAGGAGTAATGCTGCTATTTTTTTCAGCTTTCACCATTTTAGCATTCTGTTCCAGGCACCTACCACTCTCAGTTTAAAAAAAATACCGTGCATATGTCCTCTTGTATTTGACATTCTTAGCCTGGGTAAAAGATTCTGACTGTTATCCTACCCATGTCCATCCTAATTTTATACACTTCTATTATGTCTCCCCACAACCTCATATCCAGAGAAACAACCTGAATTTGTCCAACCTTTCCTTACTGTTATAACCATATAGCAATTTACAGTTCGGAAACAGGCCATATCGACCTTTCTAGTCCGCACCGATTTACGTGAAACTCCACTAGTTCTACCTTCCCACTCTCATGACCATAACCCTCCAATCCCCTCACATCGATGTATTCATCCAACCTCCTCTTAAATGACAGAATTGACCCTGCCACAACTACTTCTTCTGGTAGATCATTCCATTCAGCCACCACTCTCTCAGTGAAAAAGCATCTTCTTATATTACTCCTAAAGTTTTGCCCCCTAACCCTTAACTTATGACCCCTTGTTCCAATCCACCCCCTACCCTCAGGGTAAAGAACCTATTCCACATCTACTCTATCTATTTCCTTCATAATTTTAAATACCTCTATCAATTCCACTCTCAACCTTCTACGCTCTTCCAATGTTGGATAAAACTGATCATGTTGTCCAATCCAAGCAGCATCCTGGTAGATCTCTTCTGTACCCTTCCCAAAGCCTCCACATCCTTCCTGTAATAGGGTATTCAGAAATACACTAAATACTCCAAGTGCAGCTTATATAGCTCCGAAATGACTGATTTAATCGTACCGAGTGCCCCACTCAATGCAGGCAAGCTTGCTGTACACCTTTACCATCCTACCTAATTGGGTAACCACTTTCAGGGAGCTGTGAACTTGGAGCCCCAGATCCCCCTGTACATCAATGCTGTTAAGGGTCCTACTGTTCAGTTCTTTACTGTATACTTTCATCTAGAATTTTGAATGGTAATTATTGAAACACTAATTATCATGATCCTTTGTTTTGTTCTCTGCACTTTTCTTGGAGCTGTATGAGGGCAAAGACCATGTCAGTAGTTCCTCTGTTTGCGCGAAAGCCGCACTGTGATTCTGGGAGAACATTCTCGGCGACACTTGGTATTATTCTATTTAGGAGAATCCTAGTGAAGATTTTGCCTGCAATGGAGAGCAGCGTGATACCCCTGTAGTTTGAGCAGTCTGATTTCTCGTCTTTGTTTTTGTATAGGGTGATGATGATGGCATCACGAAGGTCCTGAGGCAGTTTTCCTTGGTCCCAGCAGAGCTTGAAAAACTCATGCAGTTTGGCATGCAGAGTTTTGCCACCAGCCTTCCAGACCTCTGGGGGGATTCCATCCATACCTGCTGCTTTGCCACTTTTCAGTTGTTCAATTGCCTTAAATGTCTCTTCCCGGGTGAGAATCTCATCCAGCTCTAGCCTTAGGGGCTGTTGAGGGAGCTGGAGCAGGGCGGATTCTTGGACTGAGAGGTTGGCACTGAAAAGAGATTGGAAGTGTTCTGACCATCGGTGGAGGATGGAGATCTTGTCGCTGAGGAGGACTTTGCCGTCTGAGCTGCGCAGCGGGCTTTGGACGGGGTGAGGGGCCATACGCAGCCTTTAGAGCCTCGTAAAAACCCCTGAAGTCGCCAATGTCCGCGCTGAGCTGGGTTCGTTTGGCAAGGCTAGTCCACCACTCATTTTGGATCTCCCGGAGTTTGTGCTACATCACCTTTGTTGATCTCACCAAAGCCTTCGACACCATGAGCAGGAAAGGGCTTTGGCAAATACTAGAGTGCCTCGGATGCCCCCCAAAGTTCCTCAACATGGTTATCCAACTGCACGAAAACCAACAAGGTCGGGTCAGATACAGCAATGAGCTCTCTGAACCCTTCTCCATTAACAATGGCGTGAAGCAAGGCTGCGTTCTCACACCAACCCTCTTTTCAATCTTCTTCAGCATGATGCTGAACCAAGCCATGAAAGACCTCAACAATGAAGACGCTGTTTGCATCCGGTACTGCACGGATGGCAGTCTCTTCAATCTGAGGCGCCTGCAAGCTCACACCAAGACACAAGAGCAACTTGTCCGTGAACTACTCTTTGCAGACGATGCCGCTTTAGTTGCCCATTCAGAGCCAGCTCTTCAGTGCTTGATGTCCTGTTTTGCGGAAACTGCCAAAATATTTGACCTGGAAGTCAGCCTGAAGAAAACTGAGGTCCTCCATCAGCCAGCTCCCCACCATGACTACTAGCCCCCCCCACATCTCCATCGGGCACACAAAACTCAAAACGGTCAACCAGTTTACCTATCTCGGCTGCACCATTTCATCGGATGCAAGGATCGACAACGAGATAGACAACAGACTCGCCAAGGCAAATAGCGCCTTTGGAAGACTACACAAAAGAGTCTGGAAAAACAACCAACTGAAAAACCTCACAAAGATTAGTGTATACAGAGCCGTTGTCATACCCACACTCCTGTTCGGCTCCGAATCATGGGTCCTCTACCTGTATCACCTACGGCTCCTAGAACGCTTCCACCAGCGTTATCTCCGCTCCATCCTCAACATTCATTGGAGCGACTTCATCCCTAACATCGAAGTACTCGAGATGGCAGAGGCCGACAGCATCGAATCCACGCTGCTGAAGATCCAACTGCGCTGGGTAGGTCACGTCTCCAGAATGGAGGACCATTGCCTTCCCAAGATCGTGTTATATGGCGAGCTCTCCACTGGCCACCATGACAGAGGTGCACCAAAGAAGAGGTACAAGGACTGCCTAAAGAAATCTCTTGGTGCCTGCTACATTGACCACCGCCAGTGGGCTGATATCGCCTCAAACCGTGCATCTTGGCGCCTCACAGTTCGGTGGGCAGCATCTCCTTTGAAGAAGACTGCAGAGCCCACCTCACTGACAAAAGACAAAGGAGGAAAAACCCAACACCCAACCCCAACCAACCAATTTTCCCCTGCAACCGCTGCAACCGTGCCTGCCTGTCCCGCATCGGACTTGTCAGCCACAAACGAGCCTGCAGCTGAAGTGGACATTTACCCCTCCATAAATCTTTGTCTGCGAAGCCAAGCCAAAGAAAGAAAGAATTATCATGATACAGTATTGCGTTGGACCAATATTTGATCCAAATATATATCTAAAATCTCTATCTAATCTATTTTAGATATGCATATGTACTTATTTAAAATAATCCAGATTATTTGAGCAACATGTACTTGACTCCTGTGTTTCCGAATCAGAATTTATTGTCTTGAATGTCACAAAATTTGTAGTTTTGTGGCAGCGTCATGGTGCAAACATTTTATATAAACCACATGTCAAAATAAATAAAAATAGTGCAAGAAAATTAAAAGACAAGGTGGAGAACTGTCTGTGGTTCATTGTTCATTCGGAAATCTGACGGCAGAGGGGAAGAAGCTGTCCTTGTGCTGCTGAGTGTCCGCCTTCAAGCTCCTGTACCTTTTTCCATGTTGGTAGCAGAGTGAAGAGGGCACGGCCTGGGTGGTGGTGGGTGGGGGATCCTTGAGGATAGAGGCTGCTTTCTTAAGACACCACCTCTTGTTGAATGTCCTCGATGGAGTGAAGGCTGGTGCCTGTGATGTCTGTACCCTATGTTACACGGTTGTAAAGGAAGGAGGTCAAAGGAGGTATTATGAGATTACTCAAACTAAAAAAATTCCCTTCCTATTGGATACTATGTAATCTGTTGAGTTTCTCCAGTACACTTGTGTACTTTGCAAGTGGAACAGAATTTGAAACTACCATGTTGTGAATTTGGTGGATGCAAGTTTCTAACTCAAATGTCAGTGATTAGATAAATCATGTTTTGCACCCCAGATATTCAAAATCTCCCTTCTTTCCATCAGCACTCCCTTGCTACAACACCAGGAAATATTAGAATTTTGGTGCATATACAGTATACATTTGTTCAATGTATATGAGAATAAATTCATTATAATTATTTTGACATTAAACAGGAAAGTCTGCAATGTCTGTCTTTTTGGAAAGGAACAACTGGTGAAAACGTTAGACTCAGAGTAACACTACTCATAGAATCTGAGAATCAAGAGATCAAATGGGAATGTCGAACAGCATCCATTGCATGCCTGACAAGGATTATAATGATATTAGTTTGAGGAATTTTTTAAAAAAGGTTTAATACTATGAAGTGGGCCTTTCCAAGGCCAGGTTGTGCATTTGAAATATCTCATACAGATGGGGTAAAATTCAGTTGGGCACAAATGTTGAAGGAACACTTCAAGCTGTAGGTGAGGTGAACTCTTGAGTTTTCAGTGGAGATTGGTGAATGAGGTTTTCTTTTATTTTCAAGAGGGAGCGCTCAGTGTTTGGAGGCATTCAGATGGAGTGAAAACAGGTCAATAAAGATTGAGTCTTTCAATAATTTAAAATAAAAGAAATGCTGATGGTGTAAATTTGAAATAAAGAAGAACTCAATAAGGAAGGCAGCAGCTGTGGAAAGAGACATATAGTTAATGTTTCAGATCAAATTCCTTTTGTCAGAACCTTTCCTTTTTCTCAAAGGTGCTCAGTCACTGGCTTGAAATGTTAACTCTTTCTCTTTCTCCACAGAAGCTGTGGACCTTCTGAGTATCTCCATCACTTTCTGTTCATATTTTATTAGAGACTATTCTGACTGGTTCAATGGCGTCAATTATTAAACACAATGAATGAATGATTCTATTCATTCCAGCAGTTGAACTCGAGCTGTCAGCTTCAGGTTAAGTTTTATGTGATGCATTCAGATGACACCAGGTGGAGGCCAGACAAGATTATGTAACATCAAGTATTGGCTGTGGGGAACATAAAATTTGGCAACACTGTGAGAAAATAATGTGAGATCAGAAGAGTAAAGTCTTTCTGCAAAAGTAATCCTCTTAGATTATCATTGCTTGGAGTGAATATTTCACAGATATCTAATTCAACTTGAAGAGCAGATTTCAATCAATATATAGCTTGGAAGTCATTGAAGTACACCATTAAAGGCATCATCAAGGTTTATTAGAGCTGTGCACCTTCTATAGAAAGTTGAGAACAACAGCATATATATGACAGTTCAAACCTGTAATAATTTCATAAAACACCTTGTGAAATGTCCTTGGCACCATTTGTCCCAGAACAATCCCCAAACCTATTTGATCAGTGAACCCAAAGAGGTATGATGACTGTCATTATCAGAAGATGATGGAGATGGATCCACCATGTGCGTCAGCTGTAAAATGATTTCTTCATTGGAGTGGATGATAGGACAGATATTGAAAACAGGTGATAACAACACAGTAAAGAGCTGTGGAAGTTGTGCTGTGAAGCTTGGGGCCCAGGTGGGAAACCAGTGAAAGACCTGCCAGAGAAATGTAGGAAACTTTTGATATTATCCCCAATATTTGAGGCATAATGGATAACAAGTAGGCAAAAGGTCAGTCCTGATCTCATCTTTCTATCTGCTTATTTAATTTTTTTTGTAGCTATATTGTGTAATCAGCCACACATGAGGTTTGTTACAGATCTAATGATTTTCTTTTGGAGGCCCAAGAGACTGTAGATGCTGGAATCTGGTGAACAAACAAACTGGTGGAGGAACTCAACAGGTTCAACACCATCTGTGGGGGACAGGAATTGTCAATATTTCAGCTCAAGGCTCTGAATCAGGACTGAGAGTGGAGAGAGTAGATAGCCAAAATAAAGAGGAGACAGGGAAGGGTGAGACAAAGGCCAGAAGGTCAGAGGTAAAGGTATGTCGCATTTCTAAGCACCAGTTCTATGCTGGTGACTATTTTGGATTCTAATCTAAACCCTAATATCCAGCATATCAAATAGTTTTACCTGATTTATCTCTTTATCAGTCCTTCTACTAAATGACCGTGCAGTACTTGATTTGAGAATGTTTGGAGGTGGCACCTTTGCCTCTATGTTCCCCCAACTTACATTTTTACCAACCAGTTCCTTTGGTCCCTAATTGTGCAAGTTAAACATGTAGATCCTAATAATCTCAGTGGGTGCACAATTAACATGCCCCTTGAAATTTTCACAGCACCCTCATGTGAGACTTCATCCACTCTCAAATCACAGCCGTGTCTGATATAATAAGATATCAAAAGTTATACTGTTTGGATGTTTGATTCTTAATGGTGCACTTTCACTTATGACTACACCCTTCAGAGTCTTCTTGAATGATATGCAATCAAGCAACTGCCAGCATTTATTCCAAAATGGTATTTAGTTCAATCCTGACATTTTGATCCCATTAACTGTATCTCCTTACTGGTTGTAACTTACACATATTTCTCTACCCACACACTCACCTACACATATTACATCCCTGTTTCATGAATTCAAACATCTTTGCTAGATTTATTGTATCACACTTGATATCTGTTGATCTAAGCTAATTTCAGGGAAGATGAAGTTTTGAAAGATGAGCCTGATTCACATATTGTGCAGTGCCTCGAATCCCTTTGTGTATGTTCTTTCCACATGCCTGTTATCCCATTACTCACACTCTCAGCCATTTTCTTATTTAAGGCTTGGAGATCCCTCCTAAGTTGTGGTTTCCAGAACTGTTTACAACATCCCTGGGTGTGATTGCTTAGAAGATAAATTTCATCTAAAGAGAACTCAAAGTAAATTGGACTGTACTCTTTGAAATAAATAAAATAATTTCACCTAAACCAACTATTTCAGTATTATGAAATCATGAAAACTGCTTCTTTGTACTATATAATTTGGTAAATATATTTGCTGATAATTAATTGTATTAATTCCTTATAATATCTGCTGCCAACTAACTGGTTGAGTATATCTTTAGGCAGCATTTAGGAACATTTCAGTTGCGTTTGATTCAATTCTCTATTTATCAAGTGTGTTTGGAAATTTTATTTGGATAAGAATTTGTAGAGCAAAATCCCAATTACAAGCTCCATTTCTTTATGAATTAATCCAACCAGAGAGAATTGAGCATTATCAGCTACCATTAAAAAGATAAATCTTTGTAAGTAAAAAGATAAATCTTTGTAAGTGCAGTAGCTGACAGAAGTTGGACATCAATGACTATTTATTTGTAGCTCAGAACTTGCATGCCTATAGACCATTGACCCCTTCAGGGACTATGTGGTCCATCATCGACCACCAGGCGTGTAATCCTGGATGGGAGTAGGTGTTGGAAGGGAGGGGGGGGCAATTTGGTAGGGTGGCCATATGTCTGGTTTTAGGCTGGACAGTTCAGCTTTTGAGCCCTCTGTCCTCCATCTGGCACCATCTCTGGCCGGACTTAAATTTGTCCTCTATTTGGGGGTGGAGGCCAATTGGAAGACAAATTAACATGCAGCAAGGTCACCTCTTAAATGCAGTGTTCTGGAATCTGCAGGCCGTGCACGGCCAGCAGGTGCATGCATGATGAGGGGGAAGGTTTATGGCAGGTAAGCCTCCCTCCCCCTGTACTGGATGGGGGAGGGGGGGGTTGGAGGCACTATTTTAAACCAACTCCCTCTGCCGTTATTAACCCCCTGGCATTTATTGACACCCCCTGGATGGTCCCATTGATCCCTGGGGGTCAATATTACCACTTTGGAGACCCCTACTATAGAAAGTAACATCATAGAGGGATGTCAAAGGATTGGTTCAACTTAATATACCAAAGTTGTAGCCATTCCTAACTCTGTGATGTTGACAGATAAATGTATTTCTAATTTCAAAAAAAAAGTGAACACCTTCACAAATATATCCAATGATTCACAAGTTCGGAACAAATCTTAATCAGCAACTGGTGGGAATAAATGGGAATGTACTTTTATTTTTCAACAGAACTAGTTCCATTTTCTGATTAGATAAATCTCCTCTGAGGAGTACGTGAATATGAATTCCTCTCTTTACTTACATATCATGGATCATCCTTTTGCTTCTTTTAATTCTTTGTCAATGCCTTTTTTTTTCAGCAGTGAATGATGTGGTGCTTGTGGTGTAGAGGTTCTGGTGACTGATAAGGGGATAGTTCAGTTGTTTTTTTGTGAAAAGAGAAGATAAGAATATTGGTGATTGCTTCACTGATGGGTGATTAATTGCTAATATATTTCCTATTTTGATGGCATTGATCAATTTGCATGCTTAGTGGTTCTTTAGATGCACCGTGCTTGAGAATGGATGCATTTTAACATTAACTATAAGTGTTGTATTTCTTGTTCTGCTTTCTTCCATATTTCCTCTCCTCATTTCATAGATAAGAGATAAGGACTCTGATTCTGGTACCTGCATTTATTTTGTCTGAGATGTTACACAAAGGATAGCAGGGGTGTGCTATCTATATGACTGCTTGAAATTGTTTCTCTTGTCAATATCATAGCTTATTCGATACTGAAGCCCTTTTGATTTTACCCATGACTCCCATGTAGACCAAATATCTGCCCATCTCTCCTTGAATATATTCAACAATTAAGCCTCCACAGCTCTTTGATGTTAAAAAAAATCCAATTTTCCAAACCGTCTAAAAGAAATCCTCCTAATCTCCACTTTAAATATTCCATTTTTTTTCATAGATTTTCCCACCAAAAGAATCTCTATTGTCAGGCCTCAAATGCTTCAATAAGATTATTCCTTAGAAGAAAAAGAAATATGTGCTCAATACCTCTTTAAAAAGAAAACAATATTCCTATTGATTCTTTGGAATCTCTGCCCACTCAAAGTGGAAAGACAATATTTAAGATAGCATCGAGAACCTTAGGCCATAAGAGCACACAAAAAAAATCATCTCTGGGCTGCTGAGTTTGAGAAGGATTGAAAAGATTTATTGAGTTAAAAGCTTAGAACATAAGAAATAGGAATAGGCCATCCGGCCCATCGAGCCTGTTCCACCATTCAATAACATCATGGCTGATCTGCTAAGTCTTATCTCCACCTACCAGCCTTTTCCCCATATCCTTTAATTCCACTACTATGTAAAAAATCTATCCAACCTTGTCTTAAATATATTTACTGAGGTTGCTTCCTTTGCTTCTATGTGCAGCGAATTCCATAGATTCACCACCCTCTGGAAAAAGCAGTTCCTCCTCATCTCCAACCTAAATCTACTATCCTGAATCTTGAGGCTATGTCCCCAAGTTCTAGTCTCCCCCAACAATAGAAACATCTTACCCACCTCTATCTTATCGATGCCTTTCATAACTTTATATGTATAATCAACAGCTCTAGCTCACTGATATCATTAGGTATATAGCAGCAAGAAGACATCAAATGCCCAAACCAGCCATTCTCAACCTTTTTTGGCTGTGGCCCTCTTTGGACTCTGGTAATAGTTTATGCTCACCTCCCTCCCCCCCCCCCCCCCCCATCCCTTCCCTGTGAAGCAGTTGTTTAAAGAGATACTTCTCTCCTAACGACTACATAAAAAATATTTTGTGATTTTTAGACCGTGGCCCCCTTAAATATGCTCTTGACCCCAGGAGGTGGGGGGGAGGGGCCATACAGTCCTCTACTGAGAATGGCTGGTCAAAGTTGAATCATCTCAGATAGCACTTGACAAACTATATGTCTACTTCTAGCTTTAAGAGTGACCAATTTTCTACAACTTATACGCTGTGTTATAGTCATAAAAATCTGGCACCCATAAAGAGATTGATGTAGACAAGCCCTTTGAAGTAGAACTACATTCAAATCCTCACTGAAGGGGAAAGGGCATTTTGTATGTTGCTAAAAACAAACCTCACTCTTTTTAAAATATATTTTATTTAATATTCCATACATGCAGTAACTACAATCATTATGATATACAGATATCAAAAAAAGATGATGGTTTTCATCCCTCCTCAAAACCCCTCCCTCCCTTCCACCCAACCTCCTCCCCCTCAAAAAAAAGCCAATATACAAACTGAAAAAAGTAAAACATTTTTATAGGTATTAAAACAAATAAGAAGAAAGAAAAAAAAAGAAAGTGAAAAAGAATCTTGGGATTGCAGAGAGAGATGTCGTGCAGTCCAATTTAATCGGTTCCAACAGAAACATATAGAGGAGAATTCTGCAGGGCAAGAGGGAGAAAAATTATATCACTGCAAATTTAATCCCATTATTTGACTGTATGGGTGCCAGATTTGTAAAAACATAGAGTATTTATTTCCTAAATGAAAAGTAATTTTTTCCAATGGAATATAATTTTGAATTTCAGCATGCCACCTTGGCATAGTTAATATATCCATTTTCCAAGTAATTGCAATACATTTTCTTGCTAATGCTAATTTAACAAATTTCAATTGATAAATTGATCATTTCAATTTAGGATTTGTATGCTCAATATTTCCTAATAAAAATAAATTAGGATTTAGTGGAAAAACAACTCTTGTAACTTGTTCCAAAGAGTTACCTATAGTCACCCAAAAAGGTCTCTCATTGGGACAAGAACATGTTGAATGTATAAAAGATCCTACATCTTCACAACACCTAAAATCAATGATCTGATAAACCTGATTTCAATCTTTTCAGTTTCTGTGGTGTAAGATATAACTGATGTAAAAAATTGTATTGTAATCTATATCTTACATTGATAGTTTTAGTCATACAATCCCTACATAAATTTTCCAAAATTTGTTGATCAATCATAATATTCAAATCTCTTTCCTATCTCTGCCAAGATCTATTTAATCCTAATTTAGGAGTTCCTGCTTGTAATAATAAATATATCAAAGAAATAATTTTTTTATCAGTCCCAATCCTAATAATAAGTTCTACCAGAAACATAGATGGACCCAACTTATCTCTCAAATATGCTCTTAGCTGAACAAACCTCACTCTTGACTATTTATAGTCACAGTCAGTCAGCCACACAGCAGAAATGGACCCTTTGAACCATGCTGACCTTTGTACCTTTTTTCTATGCTTGGGCTATCGAGAATAAATGTTGCACTTGTATCTATCCCCACCACTACCTTTGGCAGTGTATTCTAGATATCAACCACACTTTGTGTGAAAAACATTCCCCTCAGATTCTCTCCAAACCTTTTCTCTTTTCAGCGATGGCCTCGTGTTTTGGACAAAAATGGCAGTAAATAACCTATTGTTACAGATATCTGCAGGTTCAATATCCTTTAGGGTCCAGTGAATTTGTGATAAAGTATTCAGTGGCAATGAATTGATATATTTAGAGCCAAAGGCAATGTGTCACATCATATTCTGATCATATAATGCATGTAACTGTCCAATCCATGTTGTCATTTTGAATGATGGGAGTTTCGAGTATACCACCTAACCTCTTCCCATTCATCACTTTTAAATGGAAATCCTGCCTGGAAACAACAATAAGTGAGTAAATTATTGCAGACTTTTCTGACTCTGAGTCTGAGCGACAAGTAGCTTTACCCACTTCAGTTAAACACTGGAAAATGTTGCCGACTTTCTGGTCAACATTTTGCCAATTTTTTTTAAAGGTAATTATGGACCCTCTAATTTAAACTTTGGGCCAATAACTCCATGTCTAACTTACTTCTATTCTACCTACAGTGGTAGTCTTGAACATAAAATCTGGCTACACAAACGATTGAAATAATTGGACTCCATGTTTTTAAAAACTATATAGTAATACAGATAATCCAGCATATTCGGAACTTTTGTAGTGCTAGACTGGCAGATTATCAGAACAATTCCATGTAACAATTTTAATTTAGTTTTTAAAAAAATGTTATCTTATAGTGCAATACATTTGGCAGAGCATCTGCTGAATTTGAAGGGAGTGTAGGAAATGGAATCATGGTGAACTTAAAGGGAGATCAGGAAATGGAGCGTTGATGAATTTAATAGAACAGAATTAAAAAATATATATTTTATTTATTAGAAAACCAAGTAATAACCATGATTACATAATTGAAATATTGACAAATTATCATAATCATTCATGGTTACGGAGAAAAAAACCTAAAAGAAACTACAAGAAATCCTAAAAACATCCCCCCTAATCTCCCCTCCCTCCCATTAACCTAATTCTAACCCACCTACCCCCCTACATAGAAAAAGAAGCTAAGAAAGAAATAGATAAGGAGAATAACTCACATCATTCATTTACTATATGTTAAGGAGATCCAGCAGCATTCAAGACCAGCCTCAAATTTTCAAATTAAAGCAATCCAAATATGGGCTCCAAATCTTTTTTTTTCTATTTTTTAAATAAAAATATATATCATTAAAAAAAATTTAGATCAGTTTAGAGTATGAACTATCTCTAAAAAAAATGATATAATTAATAAAAATATATAAAGAAAGAGAGAAAAAAAACCCAAAAAGGAAGAAAAAACAAATCTGAATTAAAAACTTAAAAAAAAACCTACCGATATAGCTAAACCACGCCGATCACTCCGATCTCATCTAACAGCCCAATTATCATACATAATCATAAAAAGAAAACAGAGCCAGATCAACTCACCACAAATGAAAATATTGAATAAATGGTCGCCAGGTTAACTCAAACTTAGAAGGGGATTCATAGACAGAGTTTCTAATTTTCTCTAAATTTAAACATAGTATAGTTTGGGTAAACCATTGGAAAACAGTGGGAGGATTAACCTCTTTCCAATTCAATAGTATAGATCTTCTAGCCAAATCTTTTAATAGAACAGAAAATGGATCAAAGTGAGTTTAAAGGGAGTACAGGAAGCAAGACCTGGTGAGTTTAAAAGCAGCATAGAAAACAGGGTTACAGCGAGTTTAAAAGGAGCTCAGAAATTAGGGCCCAATGAGTTCCAAGAGAATAGGAAACGTGACTCGAGACAAATTTAAAGGGAGCACAGGGAACCTGAAGAGCTAAAAGCCAAACCATGAGGATTTCCATACATTCCAGAATTTTACTGTAGTTCTTCAGTGGGAACATTGATGGTTATTAGCAGGCACTATTTCCCAGTCTTGAACAAATGGGGGAAAAGCATAATCTTCCATCCTAAAATCCAAACTCCTAAGTACACTTTCCAGTTGAAACAGTGATTTATGTATATTCTGTGGCTTGGTTCACCGTACTGGTTGCTCAGGATATAATCTCCTTATGATTGTGAATGTGTCTTTGGCTTGGCTTCGCGGATGAAGATTTATGGAGGGGGTAAAAGTCCACGTCAGCTGCAGGCTCGTTTGTGGCTGACAAGTCCAATGCGGGACAGGCAGACACGGTTGCAGCGGCTGCAGGGGAAAATTGGTTGGTTGGGGTTGGGTGTTGGGTTTTTCCTCCTTTGCCTTTTGTCAGTGAGGTTCTTCAAAGGAGGTTGCTGCCCGCCAAACTGTGAGGCGCCAAGATGCACGGTTTGAGGCGATATCAGCCCACTGGCGGTGGTCAATGTGGCAGGCACCAAGAGATTTCTTTAGGCAGTCCTAGTACCTTTACTTTGGTGCACCTCTGTCACGGTGGCCAGTGGAGAGCTCGCCATATAACACGATCTTGGGAAGGCGATGGTCCTCCATTCTGGAGACGTGACCCACCCAGCGCAGCTGGATCTTCAGCAGCGTGGACTCGATGCTGTCGACCTCTGCCATCTCGAGTACTTCGACATTAGGGATGAAAGCGCTCCAATGGATGTTGAGGATGGAGCGGAGACAACGCTGGTGGAAGCGTTCTAGGAGCCGTAGGTGATGCCGGTAGAGGACCCATGATTCGGAGCCGAACAGGAGTGTGGGTATGACAACGGCTCTGTATACGCTTATCTTTGTGAGGTTTTTCAGTTGGTTGTTTTTCCAGACTCTTTTGTGTAGTCTTCCAAAGGCGCTATTTGCCTTGGCGAGTCTGTTGTCTATCTCATTGTCGATCCTTGCATCTGATGAAATGGTGCAGCCGAGATAGGTAAACTGGTTGACCGTTTTGAGTTTTGTGTGCCCGATGGAGATGTGGGGGGGCTGGTAGTCATGGTGGGGAGCTGGCTGATGGAGGACCTCAGTTTTCTTCAGGCTGACTTCCAGGCCAAACATTTTGGCAGTTTCCGCAAAGCAGGACGTCAAGCGCTGAAGAGCTGGCTCTGAATGGGCAACTAAAGCGGCATCGTCTGCAAAGAGTAGTTCACGGACAAGTTTCTCTTGTGTCTTGGTGTGAGCTTGCAGGCGCCTCAGATTGAAGAGACTGCCATCTGTGCGGTACCGGATGTAAACAGCGTCTTCATTGTTGGGGTCTTTCATGGCTTGGTTCAGCATCATGCTGAAGAAGATTGAAAAGAGGGTTGGTGCGAGAACACAGCCTTGCTTCACGCCATTGTTAATGGAGAAGAGTTCAGAGAGCTCATTGCTGTATCTGACCCGATCTTGTTGGTTTTCGTGCAGTTGGATAATCATGTTGAGGAACTTTGGGGGACATCCGATGCGCTCTAGTATTTGCCAAAGCCCTTGCAGAGACTGAGAGCCTGATTTCTTTACTAAACAGCTTTATTCTGAGCACAACCCTAACTCTTTTTCCAACTCTTTCTGACTGCTTACCATTTTAAACCACCAGGGCATTGCCATCTTTAACCCTCTGTCCTTGTCCTTCCAAACAATTGCAGTGAAACTTAAGAAAGAGAACTTCATCTTTCAATTAGGTATTTTACAATCCAGTGAAACAAATTTTAGATGAACCATTTCTCCCATTTTAAACCACTGGTTATAATTCTGCTTTTCCCATTTAGACCTTTGTTACTTTGTTTCATAATAACAATTTTTCCCCCATCCATGATTTTATTATTTGTCATTTAACTCTCTTACCTTCCACATACTTTTGTGATTTGCTCTTACCATCTCTTCCCTATTCCCTTCTTCAATATTTGTTGAATGAATTTTGAATGAACTTTTTAGTTGTGTTTACCTCTTACTGTTTAAATTTTAGTTTTCATTTTACTATTAAAATCTGTTGATTGGTTTTGCAGTCACATCTTCCATTGTTTGCACTTTTAGTATTTTCCTGTCCATAAATGTAAATTTTGGTTTCTGATTAATTTTACTTGGTATGTTATAAAGAACAAAAAATGCTGAATAACTTAGATGAAGTGAAGAAATTTCACAGGGCCTAGCAATGTGATTGCAAAGATCCAATATGTACTCTAGTGCCATTGTAAGGTGTTTGTACGTTCTTCCCGTGTCTGCGTGGGTTTTCCCTGGAAGCTCCAGTTTCCTCCCACTCTCCAAAATGTACAGATTTGTAGGTTAATTGGGTCTAATTGATAGCATGAGTTTAAATGGCCGGAATTGGCTTCTACCATGTTCTAAATAAAATTTACTCCAGTTGCATCTGCCACTGCCTGGACTCTTCATATGCATGTATCAAAAGAGTTTTGTTTCTGCCACATCCAGCTGATAGAATATTTTCCAGATTCTGGTCAGAGCACCGATCATGACATATACATGGATTATAGAGAATTACTTCCTTGCTCCACCTATCACCTCTACCTCCAACCAGATGTCCCAACTAGAGAAGACCTCTTTGAGCCACATAGAACAGTAGAATTCTACCTCTTACACACCATTCCTAAATCAAGCACTGGACATTTTAATGCTATTCTATCCCCAAGCCCAACCACCCCTCCCCACCCCACCCCATTCACACCTCATTTCCTCACAATCCATTTTGGATTTGAATACCTTGATCAGACTTTCCATTTAAAGGTGGTGAACACATTTTTTAACCATTTTCCTGATATACTCTCATTCAATGATATTATCATTAAATAACGACAAAAGTGGTATTCATTACTATAGCATTTATTGGGTTGAGAATTTAAGGAACAAATAGGATCTGTTATGGCCTTTTTCTCCTGCACTGCTTGTGGATGCTCCAGCTGTGCCGATAAACTATAAAGCTGTGAGTTTACTCTGAATTTTGAATTAACTTAGGACGATAGGATACCAGCAAATTCCAGTAGAGTATCGATGACATGTATTGAATTTGCAACTTATGGGTTTGCTTCACTTTTGATGTTCCTGCAAAAATAAAACATTTGGATGTCAGTTGAATTGTGCTACTTTCTGGTGGGAGCCACATTCCATTCTGCCAGTTTGGAAAAGGTTGCATTAAGTGACGTGTGATGAGACTGGGTGTGGCAAGAATTTGTGAGGGGTTATGGGTGGGATTCTGGTTGATAGTTGGGATCTTCTAGATGGCAGTTGAAAAGTGGGAAACGCAGGAAGTCAGAGAAGAGCAGATATTGTCCATCAGCAAACTGTGATTTAATTAGGGCCACTAATTATACCTTCTCCATTATACCATCCAGATTTACACTTAGGGCACAATTGTTTTAAAAATTTTAACCACCTTTCCAGCAGCAAATTACACTTCATGAATTCCTAAATTTTGCTGGACTGAGATTTTAGTAAACTACTCCCAAACTCACCAAGATAATGTTCCCTCATATTGGCCTCATGATAAGAAGATGCAAAGCCTAATATCATCTTTGCCACAGACATTACCATTGATGAATATGGATTGACCAGGTGCACGCTGAAATGGGTATTCTGAATTTCTTGGCTGCTATTTCTTTGGGTCTTTTATTTTGTGGTTATTGTATTCTGCTACTTGGCATTACTTCTAATCCAATGTAGGCAGCTTGGAGCAGATAATATATAAATATGGTAAACGTTCTTTATTCATAGTAAACAGGACACTATGGCAAAGTCAAGGGACTTGCGTTTCCATCTGCACACTGCACTGAAAGTTAGCGGTCAACTACAAAATTAATCACAAAGGTTAATGGAGTTTTATATAAAACTATGATTAAGTTATTTGGAGATTTGGTCTTATTCAGGATCTTGTATTTTGATTACCTCTGAAAGTATTTACCTTCTATTCCAATTCCCTTCCTTATGCAGGGTCTCAACCCAAAATATTTACCACCAGCTGCTGGCTCTGTGATGTGAGGAACAAGTTAGGCGGATCCAAGATGCAACGAGCCTGAACACAATTTGATCACACACACACACACTACAGACTACGCACTCACATTGGGTGCTGCTAGCACTCGCTACTAACCGCCCCTCGATCTGGTGCTGGTACAGCATCCCAAATAGTTAGGAAAAGTATTTGCAGTGATCATCGCAACACAGGCATGCACCTCAATAAGCCCGCAACCCCATTACAGGCATGTACCTTGCAAATGACTCTCTAGCGTTGTCCATGGCTCACAACCTGGAGTGGAGATTGGGTTCATTCCCAGGGGGAAAAAGAATCAGCTGTGCTTTATTGATGAACATGGATTGACCAGCTCGTGGGGCCTACTCACGTCTGCCCAAAATTGTGCAGGTAATTAAGGGAGCCTGTGGCGAGGCATGTGTACATTCAAAGGAACTATTCGCAAGGTGTGTGCTCACTTGTGGGTGGGCTTGACCTTAATTGGGAGATGTGGTGACTTCTGACTAAGTTCCGCCAGTAGGGTCACACCTCTAGTTCCTTTGGTAGCTAATATTTTTGCTCCAAATTCCAGCATTTTGTAGTCTTTTGCATCTCTCTGGATGGATATGCTGGTACTAATAAAAACGGTGAATAAATTCACTGATATGAGGAAAATTTGCTTAATTAACTTCCAACATAAACCATGAAATATGTTCCCCCAGCCTTGACAGCTCTTATCCAGAGGGAATTAATTGATGGTTTATACAATCTTGGTTTAATCTCTATGACAAAGTGTGTTGTCTGAAAACCAGCAGTAAATCCATTGCATAACTTATTAAGAATGATTTATGTTGTGGGCACCTACAGCAGTAAATATCAGTAATGTGTTCATCGTCATGCCCTCATGGTGCAGCAATCCAGCTGTTCTCTGGGCATTTATTTCATTACAATTCGAGTAAAACTTCAGCTCTCTTTTTTACTATTTTATAGTTTTGGTATTGTAGATTGTTCTTTTCTTTTGGATCTGGGTGATGCTGGAAAGGCTAATACTTATTTCTCATTCCTAATTCAAATGCTTCAAATGCTGCAGTCCTTTCGATGAAGATGGGCGCGTCCTCCTACTGGGTAGCGAGTTCCAGGACTAGGGCCAGTGATGATGAAGGAGGACTAGGCCCTGGATTTCCCAGCTTGATCACTGTCCTGATCTGGAACATGCTTCTAAAGTAACTACATCAGGTAACTGAGGTGCTTTATGTAGATCAGGATTGGCCAAACCTCACTAAGGGCCACAGACGATACTCTTCAGATGTTTGAGAATCGCAAGACGTGAAAAATATTACATTAACGTTTTTACTCCCTCTTTCATGCACGTTTTGTAACTATAGATATAAAAAGAAATACATGTCTCTCCATTTAAGTCCTTCATTTGAGCAGCATCACTTTGTATCACTGACACATTTAGAAGGCATGTGATTCATTTTGTTCTGCTGCCACTTGTCTCATTTCAAATCCTGCTTGCAAGTTAATTTGAAATTGAATGTTGTATTTTACATTTATTTTTGGGTTGGCCCCAACCACTGTGAAATCGGCTTATTTTGATAATCATTTAACCTTTTGCAAAAAGTAAATCGTATGAAATAAACAATATTTGAGGAATCAACCTTTTGATCCGGTGTCCGTTCAGTTACGTGCAATTGAAAACGCCTTGCTCCTCTGTTTTACCCGGAATATAACGTGGACTATTTGAGGGGTATCTCGCCAATTGTGCGCCGCCAGTTCTCAAATGCAGAGCCTCCCATCTTAACTGCGAAGTGAACCCTTCCCTTCCCTTCGGCTCCAGTACGCTGACACCAATTAAGCCACAGACCAGCCCTGCTTGCGACGTGGCATCCTTGTTTTGTTTCACTGGTCCTGCACTGGAAACCACTGGCAGATAGTCCCAGTGTCTTTCAGTGAACCTTATCTTCAGACCATGAGCGATTCAATGCCTGCCAATGCCCCCACTTGGTTTCTATTTGTTTTCGGGTCTGCTAGTCGGTTTCTGATTTTTTTTGTTCCTTTCTGTGCTTAGTTTTCAACTAAGGAAACCTGGATGAAAAATGAATGTTTATGCAATTAACGCTGCAGTTTATAACCAAGGTACAAACAAATTATTATGTTTGAGTGGTGCCCTCCGAACATATGTATCATTTAAAAGTGGAGTTGTTATTGTACCCTTGCAGTTAATTTTAGGTAGGCAGGACACCAAAACTGAATTTAACACTGCTATCAAGGCATTTAAAAAAAATACAGATGGTGAATATCATCGACGAAACTGCACTTAAACCATCCTTGATTTGGTTGGGAAGGTTGTGGTGAACAAGTTTATTGAGTTATTGCAGTGTGTTACATTATTGGTTCCAGGGTTTTCACCCAGTGAAATGATCACCAGCCATGCCCACTAACACTACCATTGTGAGCACCGGCTTGCACGGTTCCTGTCTCAGCCAACCTATCTGTGTGTGACGCACAATGTATGTCAAAGAGCCGCATGTGGCTTGCCAGCCGTGGTAGATGATGCCATGACAGGCAACGTGCACTGTCAGTGGGTAGAATTTGTTTAATGCGGTAAATGGGGCACTAAAGATGTGTGCTAGTTTGTTGAGTTGAGGAATTGTGAATGTAAATATCCCAACTTCTGACATTATTAATGAAAGAATATGGTTAATGAAGCAGTTGAGTGGACACAGAGAATCTGGAGGGACTCTGGTTAGGCAGCATCCATGGATTGAAATGTTCAGTCTGTGTACTTTGGGTCAGGACCCTTTATCAAGAGTAGACCCAGCACAATATTGGCATTGTGAAGAAAGCACATCAGTGTCTCTATTTCCTCAAGTTTGCCAAGGTTTGACATCAGAAACCCTGACAAATTTCTACAGATGTGTGGTGGAAAGTATGCTGACTGGCTGTATCATGGGAACATCAATACCCCTGAGCATAAAACCTTGGAAAAGATAGTGGACAACAGCCCAGGCAAAACCCTCCCCATCACTGAGAGCATCAGCAGGGAACGCTCCCATTAGAGAGCAGCAGCAATCATTAAGGATCCACACCAACAGCCCATGCTCTGTTCTTGCTGCTGCCATCAGGAAAGAGGTCTAGGTGCTACAAGACTCACAGCCCCCAGGTTCAGGAACAGCTGCTGTCCCTCCACCATCAGACTCCTCAACAACAAACTCAATCAGGGACATTTAAGGGCTCTTTTGCTGTTTATTGATTTTTTTTCTCTATTGCACAAGTCAGTTTGTTTACATTGTTTTTTTTATATGTATACATTGAGTACAGTTAATTTTAATAAGTAGTAATTCTGCCTCACCTGGAGGAAAATTAATTTTGGGGTTGTATGTGACGTCATATGTACTCAGACAAGAAATCTGAGATAAACTCATTCATGATTCTTGACTCCTTCCTGGTTCATCAATCCCTTACTGGCTTCTATCCAACCCTCTCCACCCTGTCTTATATGGGCTATTTCTCCTCTGAATTCTCAGTCTTGATGAAGGAATTCTGGCCCAAAACATTTACCATTTTTTCTCTCCCATGCTATTCAACTGAGATCCCCCAGCAGATTGGGGGTTTTTTTGCCCCAAATTTCAGCCTCTGCAGTCTCTTGCATGTCTCTAGCTTCTCTTTCTTTATTCACTCAAGATTCTAGCATCTACAGATTTTGTGGTTCTTAAGCAGCTGAATGAAGACTTTTTGGTTTTGGAGACTGCCTGCAGATGTTCCTGCAGTGCTGTTCTTGGCCCCTAACAACCACAACCATCTTCCTTTGAGTGAGATATGAGAGAAGTACTTCCCTTGATAGATGTTAACTGCATGGTGCCACATTTAATCAAATGCTGCCTTATCTTCAAGGCCAGATTCTCTAACCTCACCTTGTTTGGGCCATAACTGTGATGGTGTTCGGAGCTGTATGGTTCTGATGAAACCAAAACTAGATATCAATAAATAGGTGAGTAATTGTTACCTGATAGAATCATCAACAAGGCCTTCCATTCATTCTTGTGTCGCTGAATGTTGAAAATCAACTTACTGAGCAGAAATTTGCCTGATAGGATTTGTCCTTTTTCTGAGTAGAACAGAATGTACCTTGTAAATTTTCCACATACTGTAGTTTAATAGATGCCAGTATTGTAAACTTTAGTGGAACAGCCTGGACACTGCTTGGTGTTGTACTCTGTGTCCTCAGCTGTTTTTGTGATCGTATTGAGTGGATCAAAGTGGTTGAAGACTGCCTTTTGTATTGGTGGGAATCTCAGGATCTTTTCTAACTGAGTTAGAAAATTCACCTGGCACTTCTATTTAATTGTCCACTATTACTGAAATTGTGAACTGTAAAATCTTACCACACATTTCCAGATGAAATATTACATTTCACAGCCTTGAAATCCATTGATTTCCATTGGTCTCTCACTGAAACACCAGCAGAAGGCCACTTGAACCACAGGAAAACAGCGAGGATAAAGTTATACCTAGGAGCCTTGTGTTAAAATTTTTGTTTATTTCTTCTAAGGTAGGAGTTGCAGCCTGAGGATGCTTCATGAAAAACATATGATTGTCTCTTATTTTAGACAAATGGAAGGTTTCCTGATTCCACAGGAGAAGGCCAAAGGAAATCAGTTTTTAAAATGGGTCTATAAAATTAAAGAAGGGTCCTCAGCTTGCCAAATTAATTCTCCAATTTAAAGAGATAGATTTTTAAGACTATTAAGTGACAAAAGCATTTACGTGGACTT
Source organism: Narcine bancroftii (assembly GCF_036971445.1). Classification (NCBI taxonomy): domain Eukaryota; kingdom Metazoa; phylum Chordata; class Chondrichthyes; order Torpediniformes; family Narcinidae; genus Narcine; species Narcine bancroftii. The sequence continues at coordinate 10,417,735 of NC_091474.1, read as the reverse complement.
GAGTTACAGATCAATCATAATTTCATAAAAATGGCAAAACAGATACAAGGTCGTGAATTGGTTTTACTCTTCCTATGTTGCAATGTTCTCCATGGAGGTTTTGAGTCTGTAGATTCTCTTTAATATCTCTGTAGTGTGATTGTCTTTAACCTGAGGCAGCTCCTCCCAAAACCTCCTTTATTTAAACTAGTAACTAATCTCCACTATCTGAGTATAACCATGTATCATTGTTCTTAAAGGTACACTAACCAAAAGTGCACATTAGGAGTCGTGGATCTATAGTCACAATGGTGAAGGGATAAGCCATTGTGGTTCAAATTCAATTTTATTATTATCTGGGCAACTATGGTTAGAGTAAGAGTTAGTGCAACACTGTTACAGCGCCAGCAATTGGGACCAGGGTTTGAATCCCACAATGTCTGTAAGGAGTTTGTACTCTCTCCCCATACCTGCGTGGATTTCCTTTGGGTTCTCTGGTTTCCTCCCACCGTTCGAAAGGTATCAGGGGTTGTAGGCCAATTGGGTGTAATTGGACGGCATGGGCTCATTACCCTGCTGCATGTCTAAATTTTAAAATTGTACATATATAACCAGACAAAATGGCGTTCTCTGGACTATGGTGCACACACGTGCAATGCGCAGTACATAATAATCACATACGTATTTATATAAAGATATGATTTTAAATAAATATGTATAAATATTTCTTGGTAACATTTCCTCAATGCCATATTTGTCTGGTTAAAAGCGTCAAAACTGATCTCAGGATAACTGGATTACCTTAGATGTTGAAGGACGATTTGCATCATTGGTAATTCTTGAACAGATTCATCAAGCGATTTGCACACACACACACATTATTACCACCCCCACCCCTCCCCCTGTGCCCAGATGCCCGGCATTTACTCGAATTTTGACTACATGGTTGAAATAAAATGCCCAAAAAACTTCACGGTGATTCTGCATAATTTCTTTTCCCGCTGCCTGCCCCTTGCTTGTTGGAGGCCTGAGCACTGAGACGGGCCTGTTGCTGCCTTTCTGTTACCTGCTTCTTGCATGTCTGGAAGTGTTAACAGTGAGGCGAGATTGATGTTCCTCTGTTGTCTCTTGCTTTCTCCTTTGTCTAACTCGACAGGCTTGTGAGGAGCTTCTGCTCATGTCACTTTGCCTTTTTGGGCCCATATTGAACTGGGTTTGGCCACTTGTTTTTATTCTGAATGTATATTGATGCACAGTACTCTAATTAATTGAAGTGCCCCTGGTGTGTTCAATTTTTAAAAAATTTTGAACTTCACATGACCAATGTGGCCATGATATTCAGCATCAAATGTTACCCTAACTGAACCTCCTTGGACATTCCTTGAGTGCTCCAAATTGATTTTCATGGAGAACAGACAAACAGACAGACGTACATGCACAAATATATATTAGGTGTATACACCCATGGCCAAGTCTACTTAGCTTTTGAGATTATGCTGGACAAGGTTTATTCAGACATGAACCATTAAACTTAAGGAATATTGCAGATTGGAAAAGAAGCAATCAATTTTAACATCCACTGCTATACCTGCATGCAAGCTCCACATAGCTCATATTCTTAAAAAAGTGGAGCTTGAATAGATAATTTGCACCTCTTTCTTTTTTGGTGTGGAAAGTTCAGGGCAGCAGGTATGGCTTTGTATTCTTATCAACGTTTTCAAGAACCTGTCTACCAGGATGTTGCCTAGATTAAGAAATGACTTGTGAAGAAAGGTTGACCAAGATAGGGCATTTCTCTTTAGATCAACAGAGTGGCAATTTAATAGAGGTGTAAATATTATTATGAGAGGTAAAGGTAATGTGGACATCCAACACCTTTTTGCACAGGGCACCAATAGCCAATCCCAGAGGACATCTGTTTAAGGTAAGTGGAATTTTTTTTTAAAAAACACAGAGTAGTGTGTGCTCCAAATGTATTGCCACGGGAGGTGGTGGAGGATGGAAGAACAGGGATATTTAAAAGACCCTGAGGTAGACGCATAAATTTAAGAAAAATAAAAGGTTATGTGCTGTGATGTTGGGAAGGGTTCCATTGACGATGGTCTATGCAGGTTGGCAGAAACTTGTGGGCTGAAAGGCCTGTACTGTTCTGTATGTAGTCCCAAAGGTTTACAGCTAATCAACTGTGACCACTGATGTAAAGTAAGAAACATGAAATTCAAGTGGTTGAAAAGCTCTAATTGTAATTATGACTAAATAGTCTTTAGCAGTATTGGCAAGGAAAATTAATTTCTCTGAAGATCTTTGTTGATAATATCTATTCAATAATTTGTGTCACCTCTTTAGAAATGCTAAAATAATTCATTTATTACTACTAATAATAGAAGCTGACACTTATACTTTGCCAATTTTTTTTTAATTTGGAAACCTCTGATATACAAAGCCAGCTGATCAATTTATTTCCAGTGCACTGAGACATCTGTACTTCAAGAGATTGTCCAAACTAGACTTTGAATATTTTTTTTTAAGCAATTTGGTGGCTTCGAAACAAATAGCAAATCAGTGCATCTACAGCATGACACAAGGCCTGCCTCTGATCTACCTCATTCATTTTCACATCAATCAATCTTTAACAAAACAACAAATGTAAATTATTTCAAATTTATTAAAAGAAATAAAGCAAGCAGGCCTGCTGGATTCAAAATTCATTCTAATGTCAATAGATCTGATAGGATGATGGTGCTTCTGTACTTTCTGTTTTTGAAAAGAGAATAAGTTAGCTCGATTGATATGGTACAGGAGCCCACCATTGCTTCATTGATTTGTTGTTTCTGGGGAATACAATTAACCTAACTCTTTGACTAGGGTTTTGTTATTGAATTTAGGCATACAGCACAGTAATAGGCCCTTCTGCCCCTCAAACTCGTGCCACTCAAAATAACCCAATGAAACCACGTATGTTTTGAAAAGTGGGAGGAAACCAGAGCACTTGGAGAAAACGCACACAGATACTGGGAGAACCTACAAACTCCTTACAGACAGTGCAGATTTTATAAATATTTATGCTCCTAATGTTGATGATGAAAAATTGATTTCAGATGTGTTTCTTCATGTAGCACAAACAGTTGGAAATTTGCTAATTGGTAAAGATTTTAATTGTTGTTTAGACCCGATCTTAGATAAATATATGAAATATTTGGTTAAAATGAAAATGGCAAAAGAGTTATTGATATTGATGTAAGAATTGAATTTGGTTGATATCTGGAGATGATTGAATCCCAGAGAAAGAGATTATTCATTTTATTCTTATTGATTTGATTCATATTCTAGAATTATTTTTTTCTTAATCTCTACTCATTTGTAAAGAAGGATTGAAAATATACAATATAAATCTGGAATTATATCTGATCATTCTCCATAATTGATGCTATGTTTAAATATGGACAATTTTGAATCTATTTATAGATGGAGATTTAATCCATTGTTGTTAAGAAATGTTGAATTTTGTAATTTTATACAGAATCAAATACAGATATATTTATTGACTAATCTTAATTCAGTTGACAATAAATTTGTTATATGGGATGCATTAAAAGCTTATCTGAGGGGACAGATCATAAGTTTTTCAGCTAAGGTTATGAAGAAGTACTTACAGGAAGTAGAGAAGGAAATTGCAATTTTGGAAAAAACTTACAGAAAAATTCATCAGAGAAAGAGAGGTTAGAATTAGAAAATTAAAAAAGTGCATTAAAACTCAATTCAGACTTATAGGATGGAAAGATTGATTGGTAGGATTAAACAAAAATGTTATGAGCTGGGGGAAACAGCTCACAAAATGTTGGCTTGGGAGTTGAAAGCAGAGCAAACATCGAGGATTATTACTGCTGTTGAAAAGAACTCTAGAATTACTTATAAACCACAGGATATAAATGATTCTTTGAAAGAATATTATACTAAATTGTATTCATCTGAATCAATAAATAACAAAGATAAGTGAGGATTTTTTTACATAAGCTTCAATTGCCATCTTTGAATTGTCAAGCACGAAAATATTTAGATTCTTCATTTACATTGAAAGAAGTTATTAAAGCTCTGAATTCTATGCAAAATGGGAAATCTCCTGGAGAAGATGGATTTACACCTGAATTTTATAAAAAAAATTAAAGACTTACTAATGCCTTTATTAATAGAAGTACTGAAACAAGCTACTGTAACATGCTCTTTACCTGAATCTTTTTCAAATGCAGTGATAACAGTGATACCTAAGAAAGATAAAGACTTACTAAAGCTAGAATCTTATAGACCTATATCATTATTGAATGTTGATTACAAAATTGTAGCTGAAGATTTGGCAAACAGAATAAATGAATATCTACCTAAACTGGTTAATTCAGATCAATCTGTATTTATTAAGAATAGATATTCACCTCAAAATTTAGCAAAATTGTTTAGTTTAGTACATAGTGCTCAAAAACAAATAGAACCGGCCTTAGTTTTGTCTAAGATGCAGAAAAGGCTTTTGATTGATTAGAATGGAACTACTTGTTTAAAGTTTTACAAAAGTTTCAATTTATTAATTGGATTAAGGCTTTATATAGTAGTCCAATAACCAAAGTGGTTACCAATAGACAACTTTCATTGCCTTTCCCTTAACAAGGTCAGCAAGAGAAAGTTGTCCTTTATCTCCTGCATTGTTTGTTTTAGCAATTGAGCCATTAGTGCAATTGATCAGACAGGAAGATGAAATTAAGGGAATTATAGTAAATAAGGAGGAATATAAAATTAGTCTTTTTGCAGATGATATATTAATTTATAATACAGATCCTCAGAATTCTTTAGCAGTATTGTATAAAAAGATGCAAGATTATGGCATGATATCGGGTTATAAAATTAATTGGGATAAAAGCTAAGTTATGACATTGATAGAAAGGAATTATGATCGATGTAAAGAGGTTGCTCAATTTAGGTGAACTAATAATCTGATTAAATATCTAGGTATTAGAATTGATAAAAATTTAGAAAATTTATATAAGTTAAACTATGTTCCATTACTTGAGAAAATTAAAAAGATTTAGAAAGATGTAATGACTTACCTATTACCTTGATGGGGAGAGTGAATTGTATCAAAATGAATATTTTTACAAGAGTACAGTGTCTTTTTCAGTCTATTCCTTGTTTCATACCACAATTTTTTTTTAAAGGATTTAAATGTAGTTATATGAAAATTTTTGTGGAAAGGAAAGATGAATAGGATTTCTTTAGAAAAATTGACATGGAAATTTGAATTCGGAGGTTTACAACTTACCCACTTTCAGAATTACTATAAAACGGTGCAATTAAAATGTATTAATGTAATGTTTGATGTGACAAAATCTTTTGTTTGGGCTAAAATAGAGTTGGACAAAATTGGTAAAATCTGTGATGGAATTTATTTAGAAATGGAATTCAAAATAATTAATTGGTGCTGACCCACCAATTTTAAAGCATTTAATTGGAATAAAATTGATTATCAGACAGGTGGGAAAGGGAAGATTTCTTATATCAGAATAAACTTTTTTCTTTTACTGTGGATAATCAGTTTTTGAAAGTTTGGAACCAAATGGAAATTTTAAAAAGTCAAAGATTGCTTTGAAGTAGGGAATTTTTTGTCTTTTGAATCATATAAAAGACAAATTTCAAATCCCTCTGAACATTTTTTTTGCTATTATCAAGTCAAAAACTTTTTATTAGAAAAATTGCATCAAAAAATTTTATTTCTGAAATGTACAAGTTGTTACAAAATAAAATGCCTGAATCAGATCTTCATAAATCAAGAATGAAATGAGAATTGGATTTAGATAGAAAGATTGATGAAAATGTTTGGAGAAATTTGTGTAAAGATAGTATGACTAAGGTAATAAATGTACATTATAGATAAGTGCAATATAAATTTTTACATCAATTGTATTTGACTTTGTATAAACTGAAAAAAATTCAACTTAGTTCTTCAGATTTATGTTTTAGATGTGTCCAAGAAGTAGGTACATTTTTTCATTTGACGTGGACTTGTCCTAAGGTTAAAAGTTTTTGGTTGCAAATTAAATTGTTTTTTGAACAGATATTAAAAATAAATTTACCTTTTGGTCCAGTGTTGTTTTTATTAGGAGATATTAAGATGATAGCTTTAAGATTGAGATTGACTATGTACCAAATTGAATTTCTGCATTTGTCCTTGGCTGTTTCTAAAAGTGTTTAGCTATTACATGGAAATCTGACTCGGTTTTAGGTATGAAAAGATGGCATAATGAAATGAAAGCCTTTATTCCTTTAGAAAAGATTACATATAATTTAAGAGACAAATATTTTTTCTTTACTATAGTTTGGAGCCATTATTTGAAAACTATTGATCTCTGTCCACTTCGACTAGTGCCACTGCTCTTGCAGCCAAAAAGTTTTAATGTGATTGTACTAGATAATGTTTTTTTCCTTTGTAGGTGGGAAAAGGAGGAGGGAGGGCATTAGTGGGGAGGTTGGGGTTTGTTTTATACCTGTATATAAATTACAAATCACATTGTTTGTATTAAAATGTAGTAACTAATGTTACGTTATGTGATTTTAAACTTAAAATAAAATATATATTTTTTTAAAAGTGGCATGGTTAGTATAGCTGTTACAGCCCTAGTGACCCAGTTTTGAATCCAGCACTGTCTGTAATAAGTTTGTACATTTCCTCCAGTTTCCTCTCACCCTTCAAAACATTTGGGATTGCAGGTGAATTGGGTTTTTGGGCAGCATGGGCTTGTGGGCCAGAAGGGCCTGATACTATGCTGTTTGTGTGTATGTCTATAATCAAGTCAGAGTACAGAGGGGAGATGGCCAGACTTATGAGGGTAAGGATTGAAGTCAGTAGGAAACTGGTGAACCAGGGATGGATGATGGAAAGATGGGGAGGCAGAGGCAGTTGATTGGCATATGTCGGACAAAAGACGAGAGAAGCAAGAGAAAAACAATGGCCAACTGAAGGAAAATAAGTCATTCAGGGTGGAGTAGGAAACAGCAAGGGGGTGAATAACAAATGGAGACAAAGGGTAGAATCTGTCAAATACACCAGGTGATATAATGGAATTATTAGTGGAGAGGTGAGGACCAGAGGGGATGGGGAAATCCTGCTGTTGAACAATGGGTGGAATAAGATAGAACTAGAGGGGCAGGGAGTTGAGAATGTGTGTGGTGCTCAGTGGGGTGGGTACAAAAGAGGAAGGGGGTAAGAATGGAAGTAGCTCAGAAGTGAAAGGGAATCTGTTAGTTGAAATTGGAAAATTAAATTTTCATACCATGTGGCTATGGACTGAGGCGTGGTTCCAATAGTTTATAGTGGAGCTCACTTTGGCAGAGGAGAAGGCCAAGGATGGATATGTCTGTGTGAGAATGAAATGGGGAATTTAAATGGCGTGCAATCAGGAATTCGGGATGGCCACTGAGGACAGGGTGCAGATGCTCTGCAAAATGGTTCCCCAGTTTGCACTTGTTCTCACCGATGTGATGTCATTCTTCACCCCTCCCTGGTTCACCAATCTTCCTCCAGCTTCTCCAATCTTGTTCTCCCCTCCCTGGTTCACCAATCTTCCATCAGCTTCTCCAACCCTATTATCCTCTCCCTGGTTCTCCAATCTATCACCAGCTTCTCCAACCCTGTTCTCCCCTCCCTGGTTCACCAATCTACCACCAGCTTCTCCAACCCTGTTCCCCCCACCCTGGTTCATCAATCTTCCACCAGCTTCTCCAACCCTGTTTTCCCCACCCTGGTTCACCAATCTTCCACCAGCTTCTCCAACCCTGTTCTCACTACCTTGGCTATCTTCTTTCAGCATTCTCAGTTCCAACCCAAAAAATCAATCATTTTTTTCTCCCACTGATGCTGCTCAACATGCTAAGATCCTCCAGCAGATTGTTTATACTCTGTAGACTCCTCTGTTTATTCATTTGCTGAACATTGCCTTAAGATGACACATTTCAAAAAGTAATCTAATATTATTGATTGATTATGTTGATTTGATTAAGATGGCTTTAATCATGCTTGACTTAACATATAAATTGATGTAAAGGAAAATGTAAAATTTCATAACAGTTCTAATATCTATTTCTAGAGTACATGGAATATATATTCTCTCAGACAGGGCATTGATACTGAACTATAAACAAATCTGGATTAAATTATTTGATATTACAGCTACAAATTTCAATGTTTTTTTAATATAAACGCAGATGCATCTTCAAAAAAATAAGGAAGATTGGAAATGTCTGATAATAAATACACACATCAAATAATGCAATGACTTTTGAGGTGAATAAAATTTGTTTCCTAAGCTCTTGTAGCACTGGAATAAGTTTCAAGTTGAAATGTTGATCCAGTTATAACCTGAGTGACAAATGTAATGAGCAGGCTTTACAGAATGCATCTGTAAAGCCTGAGTTGGTGGAAATGTAGAACGACCAAATAAAGGTCATTGTACTACCCAGTCAGACCTCAATAGAAATGCAACAATCTCCACATAATCAGTATTCCTGTCAGGTGAATATCTGTGTGAACAGTGCCAAATTCCAAAATCAACAAGATTATTCAGAGAGATATACAGAATATTAAATTCAAGGAGTTATAAAGATGTGTGCCACTATCTATTTAGCCAAGAATTTGCTCAGATCACTTCCTTCTTGGTCCAGCATTAATTTTCTTTGTTTGCAACCATGTATGGACCTTTTTATGTTAATGCTACGGGTGTAGAATTCTACATTCATATTCACCACACGATAGAATTTTATCTAAACCCCATTATCTATATCCCCACACATTCATAGGACACCAGAAAATTGTAGTTTTATGCTCTATGTGTAAGATGCTTTTAAATTTTAAAGTTAAATTTAGACCTACAGCATGCAAACAGGCTATTTTGGCCCACGACTCTGCACCCCTCAATTTACACCCTATTAACCTACACCCCTTGTACATTTTAAAGGATAGGAGGAAGCCAGAACTCCCAGAGAAAACCCACGCAGACATGGGGAGAACGTGCAAAGTCCTTATGGAGAGCGCGGGATTCGAACCCAAATCCAGTCCTGATTGCTGGTACTGTAAAGGCATTGCACTAACTGGTATGTCAGCCGTGCCACCCTTACAAGGAGATAGTTGGATACATGCAATTACAACATTCAGCCTGCGTCAGTGATTTATTGTCCCACATACAAGCCTTGAAATGTGGGGGCAGGAGCCTCACATTTGGCTATTGAAATCTTGCCCCTGTGTTAGTTGAAGGGTGTGATCTTAACTGGGTGCTTGTGAGAATTCTGGCAGGGAGGACTCAAATTCCTTCCTTCCTGATTTCTCCCAGCAGGAAGGACAAGTAGTTTTATCACCACCTGCACGTTCCTCTCCAAACAACATGTATTGTGACTTGAAATATATTGCCATATCTCCACATTGGGTCTGAGACCTTATTAGCATTGTGGAAATAAGTCCACAAGAAGGAATGAAATGATGATAGGAAAGTTTATCATCACCGTCTCAAGAATTTTTTAGGATTGGGCAATAAGTGCTTGCCTTGACGCCAGTCCCTGCAACCTCTCCTTAACTTCTGATGCAAGCTCGGTCCTGCTTTCCCAACTGACTTGGGGATATTATGTACCCCACTCCCAGCAAAGGTAAATCTGGTGAAGGAAATGCTGTTATACATCTAAACATTTATAAGGCAAATCCATTGCAGGGTGGCTCACACACAAACATGTTGGTGGTGGACTTCACTGGTTTGACTTGAAAGTTTTGAGGCTTGAACAATTTCTCGATGCCACATTTAACTGCAATGCGATTAGCAATAACTGAGCTTCATCATAGCAGAAGATTGACTTAATTCTTTAGTGTTGAGATTGAATAATAGAAAAGAATGTGCAAAATGCATTTTTAAGTTCATGATATCAATAATTTTTTTCTTGTTAGTAAACTTGAAATTGCCTGTGGGATTTTATATGGGATGATAGAAGTATACAGGTTTAGGGAAACTAGACAACTTGAGAAATATTATGTAAAACTTCTATACTTTTCAATGGTATCTTTGAATAAAAGAAAGTAATCTTATATTTTCTGATATTATCTAACTTAAAGGCCTCTCAGAAGCTCTTTCTACCATTCTCTGCATGAACCAATTATATCTAAACATCTAGAAAGGCACATAAGAACTTTGCTCCTCTTTCCACCTGGTTACAGCTTTTCTACTAAATTATTTGATTTGGCTTTTCAATACCTGTTAGAATTCTGAACACTTCAATGTTCTTGAAGTATCATTCTTTTTCTCCAAGAGAAATATTACAAGTTGCTGGAATTTTTCTTCTTTCTGGGAATGAGAGTAATGTTAGTTCAGCCGAAAGTTGTCATACCTTAATTTTATTGAGGTGGTTTGAGCAAGCTGAGTTTTTGAACTGCTTTAGTCTCTGCTGTGAAGATATCCCATGATGTTGTAAAGAGTTCCAGAATTTTCTTCCAGTGACCATGAAGGAAGGTGATATATCTCGGAAAAGAATCTGGCAAACACATTATTCCACTTCAGGAGCTTTTCTTCATCCGGTGCTGTCTGTAAGGAGTTTGTACATTCACCCCGTGTCTACTTGGGGTTCCTCTGAGTGCTCCGGTTTCCACCCACCCTTCAAAACGTATATGGTTGTAGGTTAATTTGTGTATGGGGGGGGGGGGGGCGCATGGGCTCATGGCTGCAAGTATCGTGCTGTATTTCTAAATTTAAATTTGAAAACAATTTAAAATTTAGTGTAGGTTTTTTTGGAAAAGCTAATTAAAAAGCCTTGACAGGTTACTGCCATACATGCTTTGAATAATGCTTCCTGCCAATGGTGGAAAGAGTGCATGTTCAAGCTAGTGCATAGTTTGCTGATCTTTTAGATTCTTCTGTACTATTTGATTATCATTATTAGGCTGTACTTATCCAAGCAAGCAGGAACTATTCCTTCAAAACTTTGCCTTGCCAGTGGTGGTAATTTTTTTTGTGAATCATGAATTCGGTGATTGCTGAAGAATATCCAAACTACATAAAATCTCTCCATTCTCATCAGCAGAAATTTCTCTTTAATTGCATTAGTTCTGCTTTGAAACCAGTTACCCATTCAAACTGTGGATTCAAAATCATTTAATTTTTGACTCTTATTTGTATGGATAATAAAGAGCTGAAGGAACTATCCACATCTTCTCCGCTAACAGATCTGATAGTTGATGTTAGAAGTTCAGGTGAAAAAGGAAAGGCAATAAATCAGAGCTGGATTTAATGGGAAATGAGCTCATAATTTGCAGGTGATATTTACAGTTTTCAATATTGTTGCACCTGTACATGGATATAGCCAATGCTAAACAATTATATTGATGTCTTAAACAAAATTTCTTTGGGTGGAATAAGATGCCCAAAAATCCTGAAAATTATTGCGGCATAGGATGTGGAAAGACAAATAGATGATTAAAAATCATTATTTAGATCTTTCCAATTTATTCTGTTAACTGAAGGACAGTTTGAAGCTATTTCTCCTTGATCCCAATCACAACTCTGTTTAACCTCATTAAAATCTGCATTATTCAGATGTCAATGTCCTTGCCAATACAAGAATCATCATCTTCCATGTCAAATTTAATTGTGTTTTTCTGTCCCCGCATCATTCTGTTTTGCGCTCACCAACTGTAGTCAAAAGTCTGACTTTCACCTTTTCTTTTCCGAAGATGATATTGAAATAAATTGGATCTCAGCCTAATCGTGTGACATCAAAACCACTCAGCTGGATTGAAGGCAATAATAATTTAATATTATGCATTTTTTTTTGTTCGTGTCTCTTGTTGCATTTGTTTCCTAAACCCTTAGCAATGTGATAATTTAATAACATCAATAAAAGAATAAGTACAATATAAACAAGACAAATATAAAGTTGTTACATTTCAGTTCTGGGAGTCTTTGCAGAATACATAGAGCATGCATTCATCTTAGTGCACCCTAAGGGATTTTGAGTTAGTTATAGGACAAAATGCAAAAGGTATTTGAAATAAAATGTCAGTTGAATAAGGGCAGAGACGTACCGGTATTTTTATGCTGTGACAATTGAAGCATCTCAAAGATATATTGAATATATTAATGCCATCATATATTCCTTCAGGAGGTTTCAGACATTAACTTCATCACGATCATACCTACGAATTGAGTGCACCAGAAAATGCCAAGAGACTCTACAAGGCAAAGTCAATTTCACCTCAATCTATACCTTTCTATGTGGATGTAAAAAAAATAATTTGTTCAATAGGTTATTGTTTTTGAATGACACAAAAGATTTCAGCCAATTCTTTTTTTTCTGTTTATTGTCTTAGAAGGTTTTAGTTTTAAATAGTCAAACAAATAAACATGTCAACCTAATAAACATAAGAAAATGTTTAAAAAAGCTAAATGAAGGTTAACATCTGCACTGAAGGGTTGTGCAGAGAAATTTAAATTGGACAGCTCTACCAGCAATACATTGAGTTCACTTATGTGTGCATGTTCATTTAATGTGCTTAATGATTAATGTGGAGGCTTTCTTCCTGCTCAAACCTCAAAAGCTGCACAAATTCTTAATTCACTGTAAGGAGAAGTATTCTGTGTGTGAATGAGCACAATCCAAATATTTTAACCTTTCAGATGTTAACTGGTATACTGTTTCTCTCATGGTTTTCACACAGCTGCTGCCTAACAGGAAATTTTCACAAAATTCCCTCAACGCAGGCTGCGTAAAAAGGTTTGGAACGGAAATGATTGACTCATTCCCATTCAAAAAATATTTTCCTGCGGCAGCCCTAGGCAATCTTGCGGATTGCCTGCAGTCTAAACTGAACTCCAGTGGTCCGCAACAATGGGCTAATGAATGCAACATACATGATGGCGCGTTCAACTCATGACACTGCAATGTGGGAGATTGAAATGTGAAACAAGGTGGCATTTACTTACCAGCAGCAGTCAACCACTGCCTAATCACTGGACTGATGCGGACATATAACAGGATTTGTGGATCTAGAGCCATTTTTCTCTTCTAACTTGGAGCTTTTTTGGACATAGGTGGATGACACCACTGTCGATGTCGACGCAGTGATGCCATGCGTATCACAGGTGATATCGGCTCATGTTCAGCCTACATCGGTACCGCACCTGAGGTACTTGTCTAAGCATGCAGCAATATCCCTACACAGGTCGTTCTGTGTGAACTCCGAAAGGTAAGTGTGAAAATCAACTACAAAACATTGTTCTTTATGTGTAAAATCCATAAGATCTGTGTTTAACTGACTTTTCTGTGTGAAGTTCTGACTATTTGCATTTTATGGGTATAAATATGCTGCCTGTTGCTTGCAATTTTGCTGAGAGACCTGAGGATCACAGAATTTAAAAAATCAAAGGGTAAATAGGCTGTTGGCTATCATTACTAGAGGAATTAAATTTAAGAATGAGAAGGTCTGCTGCAACTGTGAGGCTACAATTGGAGTGTTGTGTATGTTTATGGCCTCCTTCATTAAAATCCCAGGTATCAGGCACCTTCGCGGGTTGGTAGATGCCGTCTAAGCAGATTTTCTGGTTTCCTGAGACTCACTGTTACAATGAGTAATATTAAGAATAAAGAGTTTAACGTACAAAAGTACTAGACTGTACTTGGAATGAATAAACTTCACTTGTCTGAATATACTGTTCGTTTCTGATTATCCAAAATGCATGTATCAGTTAACTGCATTTTCTGGATATCTGAGAAATGGCTTTAAGCACCCCAGTTTAAACAGCAGAATGCTTGTATCGACTGTTAAGAGAAGGTTTTTCAAGCATGAAATAAAATTTAATTCTGGAGTACAGTTGAGTACACGAGAGCCCCGTTGGATTCAAAGTGATGCTAACAGTGTGACAGAATCTTTTAACGTTTTTAAAAAAATCAACTATTTTTCAACTTGTGACATCATGTCTACCTGCTGAAAATTTTCGTGTATAACTGAAAATTTCAGTAAAGTGGTTTTCAGATAATTGGAAATCTACTGTATAAACCTTAAATAACTTTATTTTCAGTCACATTCTTTGAAAAAAGTTAACTGTCGCTGCACCTCCACAGAGCCACTTGAATGATGAACAATAACATGATAGATAATTAACCCCTCCTCCCCCAAGTTTACAGATAAAGTCTTACTAATATACTTAATCTTTGCTTGGCTTCGCGGACCAAGATTTATGGAGGGGTAATGACCACGTCAGCTGCAGGCTCGTTTGTGGCTGACAAGTCCGATGCGGGACAGGCAGACACGGTTGCAGCGGTTGCAGGGTAAAATTGGTGGGTTGGGATTGGGTGTTGGGTTTTTCCTCCTTTGTCTTTTGACAGTGAGGTGGGCTCTGCGGTCTTCTTCAAAGGAGGTTGCTGCCCGCCGAACTGTGAGGCGCCAAGATGCACGGTTTGAGGCGATATCAGCCCACTGGCGATGGTCAATGTGGCAGGCACCAAGAGCTTTCTTTAGGCAGTCCTTGTACCTTTTCTTGGTGCACCTCTGTCTCGGTGGCCAGTGGAGAGCTCGCCATATAACACGATCATTATAATGTACTTAATAGTATACTCTTACTAAGCAGGGAGCAAGTCTGTTGTGGACTATGGACTGACCTTTTGGACTGTGGGCTGTCATTATAAAGGATGGATTTCTGCTAAGATCTCTGTGCAATTTGTGGTACAACTGAGTGCTGATTTGCCAATTGCTTGGAACTTTCAAAAGCAAAGGGAGAATCCAGCTTTGAAGCAGAGAGTGGCAGAGGGCAGCTGGAGAGCTGTGTGAAATGCACATGCCTCATAGTGAGGATTCGTAAGTTTACTGCAAAAAATCAGTCATTTATCTCTCCAACGTTCAATTCAATGTCCTTTGTTATCAGTTAAAGATTTGGACTCGGACATTGAATTTTGAGATTGAATTCTGTGGTTTGTGTTTTTTGGACTGACTTACTTGACTGACTGACCTGGGGTTTTTGGAGATTTTTCCTTTTTGAATAATGGGCACAGACTAATATTCTGGGTTTTTCACATACACATTGTTTATAAATATGTGATATATGCATATTTGTAATAGATACTTATAGTGAGGTTAATTGAGTTAAGACATTACATTGTTAATAGTCATTAATATATTTAGAGTTAAAATTTAACCCTTTTGAATTGCATCTTCTGTGTTGCTGGTTTGAGATGTAACAAGTCTCTTTTGAAGACTTACTAAGCAGGTAGCCAACAGCAAGTGGCATCAACTGGCTCTTCATCCTGGGCAATGCCACTTTATTCAAATACTGTACAACTTTATTCAAACCGCTGCTGTGAGCAAAGCACGACTAAAGCACTGCAATGGCTGAATATTTATTCCCATCTTCACCAAAGGTTTATGTGTTAATTCAGAGAACATTTATTTTTACAATTTAAAACTTATTTATTTATTTATTTATTTATTCATATTCATTTTAATTATTTTATGAATTTATTTTCCTCTCATTTTTTTTGCGCTGATTGCCAGTTACTTGAATTCCAGATAACAGGGATCTTACTGTACTAACTTTGGAACAGGTACAGATGGTTCATAGCGGAAATGAAGGAGTTAGCTTATGAGGAGTAATTAAGTAGACTGAGACCATACTCATTGGAGCTTTGAATGATGAGCAGGGAGATCGTATATAAACATATAAAACTATGAAAGGAATAAACAAGATGGAAACACAGAGGTTGTTTACACTGGTAAGTGATACAAGAACTAGAGGATATAGCCCCAAGATTCAGGTGAGTAGATTTAAGTCAAAGATGAGGCTGAGCTACTTCTCCCACTTAGTGGAGAATTGTAAGTAAAAGAATCTGCTTCATTAAATGTATTTAAGACACATGTATATTTTTAATACAAGAAGTTAGGATTATGGGGAATGAGCGAGTAAGTGAAGCTAATTCTACAGTCAAATGAGACATGTCCTTAACGAATGTTGGTGGATTTTTCATGGGCCAATGTAAAGAATTATGGAGCTTCTGCTGTAGTAAGTCAGTTAACAAGAATTAATGGCTTAGTTGATAAAGCAGACCACAGTTGTAAAGTGTGATATGACTAGGATGGGATGGGGTATGAGGCAAGCGATTATGGCATATCAGAACAGTGCTGGGAAAGATCACAGAAACTACAAAGTAAAAGAGTAACAAAATCATTAGATTGCCAATTAGTGAAAAACTGCACGTAGGCATCTGTCTAAAGAACTATTTAAGTTGTACAAGGATACTGTGTACTCTGAGTGAGGTTCCATGCAGAGAGAGAGTTGCATTGTTTACTCTTTCTTTGTATTCCTTACTCCTGCTAGCATAACACAATAACGATATGATTATATGCTCTTTGGTTCTGCTGTTGTTTGTTTTATTACAGCGCGAGTCGACTTTAACACCAGATAGCCTATACCTGCTTCTATTTTCTTCTGTTAAAATGTGTGCTAGTTTATAATTATTCTGTGGTCAATGTATAGTTTTCTTCTGTGTATTCCTTTCTTGTAAGCAGCATCCCAATAGATTTTTATTGTACTTTCTCGAAAGTCTCAATATTTTGCTATAGTGTAAAGCCCAATAATGCACAGTAAGGCCCAGAGGAATATAATGAATGCATAACTGAAATAAATGGCTATTTCAGTGAGTTATGTAGATGAGTTGTCCATATTGTAATTAATAGAATTACTGGTTATCTGCAGCACTCAGTCAACATAATAAATAGTTATTGAGCATTGGCTTTTGTTCAAGAACTGAATTGCAATCAATAAAGCAACATTCAAGAAATAATAATGTTGTGTACACTTCCAAGCCAAAAAAAAAACCAAATGCTCCTTTCTTTTTATTGTAAGCAACTTGCAGTTTCCCAATGAGATTGTTTTTTTTAAAAAAAACAGGTGTATTATTTGGGGAGAAAAAGGGGGTTTCTATCATTTAAATTTTAAAAATACATTCTGAATGTATCTATGCTTTTGGCCTTGCTATTTAGAACCCTTTGATTTTACAAAGGTTGGAGGAGTTGTGGAGAAGGTTGCCGTAGGTCACAAAGGGATATACCTGTAGTTAGGATACAGAGTTGGGCAGAAAAGTGGCAGATGGAGTTCAATCCGGCTAAGTGTAAGGTGATGCATTTTTTGAAGGATAAACCAGAATATAGGGTTAATAATTGGTTACTTAGGAATTTGGATAAATAGAGGGACCTTGGGATCCAAATCCATGCATCCCTCAAGGTTGCCGCGCAAGTTGATAGGATAGATAAGATGGTCAATGGGATGCTGGGATTCATTAATAGGGGGATTGAGTTCAAGAGTTGAAAGGTCATGTTGCAACTCTACAAATCTCCGCTGAGATCTTGGAGTATTACGTTCAGTTCTGGTCACTTTATTATAGGAAGGATGTGGAAGCTGTGGAGAGGGTGCAGAGATTTACCAGGATGTTGTCTGGATTAGACAATAAGTCTTAGACAAGGTTAGCATGAAACAATGGGAGGAGAAAGGAATATATAATTTATCTGACTGTTTTTTAGATGATCATTTTTGTTCTTTTGTAGAATTGCAAAAGAGATTTGATATAAGTGGTTATTCTATATTTGTGTATTATCAGTTAAGATCTTTTGTAAAACAGGTATGCGGTCGTCAAATGAATTTACTGTCTGAAACTGATTTTGAGAAATATGTGCTCTCATTTCCAAAAAAGGGTTATATATCAGGTTTGTATCGTATTTTGTTGGAAAGTGAAAGTAAACTAGATTGGGATAAAGATAAAATGAAATGGGAAAAAGATTTAAGTTTAACAATAACTGAAGAAGATTGGTCTGAAATCTGCCGTAATAGTGTTCGAAAATTGATTAATGCTAGATTGGCGATGATTAATTATAGTTTTATACATCAATTATATTTAACACCCGAAAAATTTAAAAAAATTGTTTTTAGTAAGTCAGATCTTTGTTTTTGTTGTGATCAGGTTTCTGGTACTTTTTTACATGCTGTTTGGTTGTGTGATCGGTTACAACAATTTTGGAAAGGTATTCAATCTGTATTTAATAATCTATATAATCTTCATATTGTATTAGACCCTGATATATTTTTATTAGGGAATATGCAACCGTTGATTGATTTAGAATTAGATAATTACCAGATCTCTTTTATTTACTTAGTGCTGGCAGTGGCCAAGAAATGTATAGCGATTACTTGGAAGAATAGAAATGTATTGTCTTTAGATAGGTGGTATTCAGAGATGAAGTTTTGTTTGGTTATGGAAAGAATATTTTTTCTATACAAGATAAGATGTCTTTTTACGAGTTAAAGTCGACCCCATTTATTGATTATATACAATTTAAATAAGTTTGAATTAATCATTTTTTTTCTTTAAAAAAACTTTTTTTTATTATATATTTTTTCTATATATATGTTTTCTTTTTTTTCTTTCTTTTTTTCTTTTTTTTAGTTTTTTTTAAATTAGTTGGGTTTTTTCGATTAAGTTCTTTTTGTTTTTGTTTTTTCATATATATTCTTATATAATAAAAAATTTTTGGATTAATAATTAATACTTAATTAATATTTTTTTGTTTTTTTTATCTTTTTTTAAAGATATATATTTTTAATTTTTTTTAATTATACTAATTCTTCACTCTTTATCGTGGGGGTGGGGAGGGGGGGTTTAGGGGTTAAAAATAGTTTTTTTTTTAGTCTTAGTTTTTAGTTGTTAGGGGGAGATGCCGAGATTGGTATTGTATTAACTATGTTACTTTGTACTTGTATTACTTTATTTTGTATTTTTTCTGTACGTGAATTACTTACTTTCTTCATATGTTAAAATTAATAAATAAAGTTTCGAAAATAAAAAAGACAAGGTTATCAGAGCTGGGACTTTTTGGAGCATAGAAGGATAAGAGGTCTACAAGATTATGAGAGACATAGATCGAGTGGACAGCCATTCCTGCCATTTCCCTAGGGCAGGAATTGCAAACACCAGAAGATGTGTACAAAGTGAAAGGAGGGAAGTTTAGGAGAGACATCAAGAGTAAGTTTTTTTTAATGCAGAGAGTTGTGGGAGCCTTCAATGCCTTGCTGGGGAAGGTGGTGGAGGCAGGAACATTAGGAGCATTTAAGAAACTACTAGTCAGGCCCATGGATGGAAGAAGAATAGAGGGTTGTGGGGTAGGAAAGGTTTAGTGTTTTTAAGGAATATATGGGTCTGCACAACATTGAAGGCTGAAGGCCTGATACTGTGCTGTAGTGTTCTGTTCAAAATATTACAATTAATGTCTACACATAGTTAGTTTAATCCAGTATCAGATTTAAAACAGAATATTTAGTAAGGTACACTTTTCACTAGATACTTTTCACAAGACACATTAGCCCATCAAGTCTGTTCCACCATTCTAATCATGAGCTGATCCATCCTCACACTCCCCGGCTTTCTCCCCGTAACCCTTGATCCCCTGACCAATCAAATACCTGTCAATCTCTGCCTTAAAAATACCCAAAAACCTATGACAACAGGTTCCACAGACGCACGATCTCTGACTAGAGACATTTTTTGCTTCTCTGTTTTAATTGATGCCCTTTTATCCTGAAGTTCTGCTATCTTATCCGAGAATTGTCTACCATGGGAAATATCCTTCCCATATCCATCCTTTCCAGGCCTTCCAGCATTCAAAATTCCCCGATGTGGTCCCCCCTTCTCCATCCCCCACCCCACTCATCCTTCTGTACTTCAATAAGTACAGTTCAAGAGCTGACAATCATTCCTCATCTGCTAACCCCTTCATTCCTGGTATCATTCTAGTAAATCTTCTCTGAACCCTCTCCAATGCCAGCACATCTTAAATAAGCCACCCAAAACTGTGCACAATATTCTGAGTGAGGTCTCATCAATGCTTTATAAGGTCTCAACTTTACATCCCTGGTCTTGTAAGCCAACTTTGCATTTGCTTTCTTCGCCACCAACTCAACCTGGAGGACAACTTTAAGTTATCCTGCATGAGGACTCCCAAGTCCCTTTGCATCTCAGAATTTTGAATTTTCTGCCCATCTAATTAATAGTCTGCCCATCTGTTTATTCTACTAAAGTGCATGACCATAAACTTTCCAACATCGTATTTCATCTGCCACCTTTTTGCCTGTTCTTCTAATCTATCCAATCTCTCTGGAGCCTTTCAGTATCCTCAGCACCACCTCCCCTACTATCTATTTTGGTATCATCTGCAAATTTAAGTACAAAGCCATCTGTTCCATAATCCACATAATTTATATACAATATAAAAGGACACGGCCCCAACACCGACCCCTGCAGAACATCACTGCTAACCAGTAGCCAACCAGAATGGGATTCCTTTATTCCAACTCTCTGTTTCCTGTCGACCAGCCAATGCTCTACCTATGCTAATATCCTTCCTGTAATTCCATGGGCTCTCACCTTCTTTAGAAGCCTTGTGTGTGGCACCTTGTCAAAGGCCTTTTCAAATTCCAAATACACAATATCCATTGCGTCTCCCTAGTTTATCTGACTTGTGATGTCTTCAAGAAATTTGTCAGGTATGATTTTTCCTTTAAGACTACTAATGAAGTTCAAACTAACATTGCTAGAGGATGGTCAATGCATAAGAAGAATGGGGATTTAAAAAAATTTATTAATGGTGTGTCAACATTAATATTTTTCCATTTTTTCCTTGTGGGCATGGTGGAGAACTGCTTTTTTGAATTACTGCGATCTCTATGGTACACTTAATTGCTTTAAGTATATAGCTCAAGGTTTTGAAAGGTATTTTTTCAACAGTCTTCTAGATTATAAAAGGTGCATCCATAGGGTGAAGCCCTAGTAAGATGCTGTAGTGCACTATGTAGATAGAATACACTGCATCTAAAGTGTGTCTATAGATGGGTTATGCAGTTTCTTGCACGGCCATGCACTTGCTTGAGCTATACATGTCAAGGAGAGTGCAGTTGATTCAATCAATTCAATCATGATATTTTAATAGACAATTCAAAGTCTGAGTAGTCTTAGGAGCAAACCCCTGATCCTATTACCATATTATTATGTAACTCAAAACGGTCAACCAGTTTACCTATCTCAGCTGCACCATTTCATCAGATGCAAGGATCGACAACGAGATAGACAACAGACTCGCCAAGGCAAATAGCGCCTTTGGAAGACTACACAAAAGAGTCTGGAAAAACAACCAACTGAAAAACCTCACAAAGATAAGCGTATACAGAGCCGTTGTCATACCCACACTCCTGTTCGGCTCCGAATCATGGGTCCTCTACCGGCATCACCTACGGATCCTAGAACGCTTCCACCAGCGTTGTCTCCGCTCCATCCTCAACATTCATTGGAGCGCTTTCATCCCTAACGTCGAAGTACTCGAGATGGCAGAGGTCGACAGCATCGAGTCCACGCTGCTGAAGATCCAGCTGCGCTGGGTGGGTCACGTCTCCAGAATGGAGGACCATCGCCATCCCAAGATCGTGTTATATGGCGAGCTCTCCACTGGCCACCGTGACAGAGGTGCACCAAAGAAAAGGTACAAGGACTGCCTAAAGAAAGCTCTTGGTGCCTGCCACATTGACCACCGCCAGTGGGCTGATATCGCCTCAAACCGTGCATCTTGGCGCCTCACAGTTTGGCGGGCAGCAACCTCCTTTGAAGAAGACCGCAGAGCCCACCTCACTGACAAAAGGCAAAGGAGGAAAAACCCAACACCCAACCCCAACCAACCAATTTTCCCCTGCAACCGCTGCAACCGTGTCTGCCTGTCCCGCATCGGACTTGTCAGCCACCAACGAGCCTGCAGCTGACGTGGACATTTACCCCCTCCATAAATCTTCGTCCGCGAAGCCAAGCCAAAGAAGAATGTAACTGGAGCAGTTAAACCTCAATTTAATTGATAGTTTTTTTTAAAATTTGGCAAAATTAGAGTTAGAATATTGGTGGGTGACTTACTAGCATATTCTAGGGAATTAATTTTCCCAACACTATTTGCACGTTGTTGATTTTTCCCAGTTTCATTCTGTTCTACTCCGATTACTTCCTCTCCGCAGAAGCAGAAAATTAACCATGAAATCTTAATGGTAAGGGGAGAGGAACTCATGAGTGGGAGAGCAGTTGGATTCTGTCAAATAAGTTTGTGTATTCTTCACACAAGTTAATTTTGGTGTTTCACAATTTTTTTTTTGTAAGTTTATCTCAGCATCTTTGCCTGTTTCTTCATTTGGCTGTTTTGTTCTCTCTGGTTTCCTTTTAATAGTAATTTTCAGGACATGGGTGTCATCAACAAGGACAGCACTGAATGACCTTCAATAAGTACTCTTGCCACTTATTAAACTGCTTCAGTCCTTCTGATGAAGATACTCCCATGGAGGGTTTGAGGATATAGAGCCCAGCGATAAAGAAGGACCACTGTATTTTAAAAATATATATACATAGATCCGAGTCAGGGTTCATTTTATTGAGTTCGAGCACCAATGCCAATTGCAATTTGATGACCAAATAATCCCAGTTCCAACTAGTACTGCTGATTAAAACCAGTTTGCGCCTCCTCAAGGATGTGATTCACAGCAGAGTTACCTAGAACTTCCAGCAGCTGCGAAACATGGGCAAAGTCAGACAGGCATCATTGGAAATCAGTAAAAGAGTAGAATAAGGTTCTCTGTCCTTGGGAAATCTGAAATCTCTGTGGTATGATTGAATAACAGCGCGAGGAGAGATCAATGAGAGGAAACCAGTCACAAGGACACGTGTGTAAACAAAAGTTTAATGGCATTAAATATTCACATTTTTCAAACAGATGGATCAACAATTAAAATATTACTCTCTGACACTGGCTTGTGCACCAAGTAGTTATAACCTGCTCATCAATATCACTGTCAATAACTAGGGTATTTTGTTCAAATGATAGTTTACCGCATCCTAACACATTTGCTGCTAGTTGAAGCTTGCTATATATACACTTCGTACAGCTTGAACACACTACTTCAACTGAATAGTATTCAGCAATCAGAAATACACCATCTAACTATATGAATTTGTTTTCCCTGAAGCGGAGGAGGCTGACGGGTGATCTGATAGAGATATTCAAAACATGAGAGGGATAGATAAGACAAATTGTAAGAACATTTTTCCCGTGATTGTGGTACAAGGAGTGAGAGCAATCGGAGGGAGAAATTGTTTCAAACAAAAGTCTGTGGAATCTAGAAAGTGCTGAAGGAGGAAGTGGTGGAGGCAGGTATTCTCATAACATTTAAGAAGCACTTGAATTGCCAAAGCATGAGGTAAATGGGTCTAGCATAGTACAGTAGTGGGCATGGATATGATGGTCCAAAGGACCTGTTTCAGGTCTCGAAGTCTCTTGCAGAGCGCTTAATATCATATTTTCCCATCTCTTACTGGGATCAGGTGATGATGTATACAACCAGTGGCAGCATGATAAACTAGCCAAGGATGAAATGAGTTCCAATGTCTCATTCCCTGAAGGAGAGGACACAGGGGAGTGTTGGTGCCACTGAATATATTATAATCAGTCGTGGTGTAGAGACCATTGAAAATATCACACTCTCTTACTAATGGTTTTTGTTCCAATCCATTTCTCCTTCATCCTACAGTATCTGATGTTGACAAGCTGTATAAGTAATAAACAATGTCACCCAGAGAAATGATAATGCAGGCTTTGACAAGTAGAAAACAGTGTTTTTACTTTAGTGGTATTATCAGCAAGAATTGTAGTTCAATTTAAAATTTAAATTTAAAGGGCAGAAACACATTTTTAAAAAAAAATCTTAGGATGCTATGAAAATGGTTCTTGTGAAATAACGTATCTCTCATTCATCCGCAGCACCCAATTCTTGCCATCAGTTTCCCATCACACCACCAATATTCTTTAGTCTATTGTCCCTCTTGATAGCCAACAACCTAGGAGGAGCTCAAATTTGACAATGTTTATACAAAAGGGCTCTCTCATTCCCTCACAGTGACAACTACCATCTTGCATAGTAGTACCTGGTAGTACTGTAAAGATTACCCTAGGGCAGGACAATAACTAGTGGGTAAGAGAGAGTGACAGAGTTAATGGAAAGGAGAGGGGTGGGGTCGAGGAAAAGTAACAGAAACCGGAGAAGTCGATGTTAATGCCATCTGGATAGAGGGAGTCTAGATGGAATATGAGCTGTTCCTCCAATTTGCAGGTGATCTCCATCTGTCAGTGCATGAGACCATGGACAGACCTGTTGTGGTGCACTGTTAGCCAGAATCAGACACACACAGAGATAAAGACTGTGCACAGGCTTTAATCCACAAAGACTTCCACAGAGCCAGGCTGGCTATGGCTGCAGCAACTCTGAGTGAGATCTCAGGAGGCCGGCACAGGCTTATATCCTGGAGGGTGATTGACACCCGACCAGGTGGGGCTTGATCCATTCAGGCCGACTAATTGACAGCCAGTCAGATGTTGTCCTGTCCCCTTACACTCCTGTAGGTACAGAGGTTGCCCCCTGCAGTAGGCTGGTGGTGTACCACCACACCTGTCTGCACGGGAATGGAGCAGAAAATTGAAATGGGTTGCCACTGGGCGATCTTTCCTTTTCCTCTCTTGTCTCCTTTCCTCCAACTCTGTACTCACAGAGCTCCCCCCCACCACTTCCCTGATAATTTCTCCCCTTTCCTCTCCTGTCCTTCTATCCATGTCCCATTATGGCCTTTTGCCTGTTGGCCTGTGTTCCTCCACCTGCCCATTTTCCCCTCTTTCCCTAGCCTTTTTATTCAGGCACCTGGCTGCGTCTTGCACATACCTTGAAGAGGGACACAGGCCCGAAACATTGGTTATACAATATCTTTCCCTCCTTTGGGTGTTGCATGACCTGCGGAGATCCTCCAGCATTTTTGTGCTTTTTTTTTTAACTACAATCGTGGTGTCTGCAACCTTCACATTTCAAACCATTTTCTTTCCAAAGTCCTTTCTTAAAAATCATCGAAATAAACGTTATCAAATGTCAAGAGAGAACTCTCTGTTCCAGGCTGGGGCACTGTGAATGCTGCTGTGTTTGCTTTTGGCCTTCAGTTACAGTTTCAGATAACCATTTTAGGCATAAAAATTAGACTGTTGTGAGAGCTTTGGAGTGTGAAATAATAACAAGGAAAATATTAAAAGACACAATGAGTAATTCAATAATTAAATTGAATGTGAAATAATTAAAATGTAAATCTTTATTTTCTATTATATAAAACATTATTCAACTACCTTACAGATATCATTCTAATCTACAAAATAGATTAAAATGGAGAAGAGGATTTGAGTTAAATTTAAATTGGCTGAATCTATCTCAAAGCTTAAACTGCACCTGGTTTGGTACCAAGGAAGTAATCATTCTTGATCTGTGCCTTAGATTTTGAAAGCCACCTAAATCTAAAGGAGTCAAGTCAAATATCTCATGGCAATGAAAACCCAGCAGTTAAAAAGAGGAAAGAGCTGCCAGTTTCAATGGGTAAGGGTTTTGTTTCCCCTCCTGTGCTCCATAACAATTGCAGATTGAAGAAGTGAATATTTTTTTTCTATTAATGGACAGTTTCATCTTCAGGGAATCTATTTGAGTTATATGAGCAGATTTTGTCCTTGACAGGGGTTCAGAAGTGGGCATAGGCATCCAACTTGATGAAGGGTAAAATGAGAAAGGATGTCGAAGAATCAAAAGCTGATGAGAGCAGAGGCAGAACTAATCATTGGACCACCAACAAATTCTATCACCAATGTGTACATGTACAGACGGTCGTGTAGGATGACTGTGATTGGCTGAGAGTGTAGCCACACCTAGATTCTATCACCAATGTGTCTATGTACAGATGGTCGTGTAGGATGACTGTGATTGGCTGAGAGTGTAGCCACACCTAGATTCTATCACCAATGTGTCTATGTACAGATGGTCGTGTAGGATGACTGTGATTGGCTGAGAGTGTAGCCACACCTAGATTCTATCACCAATGTGTCTATGTACAGATGGTAGTGTAGGATGACTGTGATTGGCTGAGAGTGTAGCCACACCTAGATTCTATCACCAATGTGTACATGTACAGACGGTCGTGTAGGATGACTGTGATTGGCTGAGAGTGTAGCCACACCTAGATTCCATCACCAATGTGTCTATGTACAGATGGTCATGTAGGATGACTGTGATTGGCTGAGAGTGTAGCCACACCTAGATTCTATCACCAATGTGTCTATGTACAGATGGTCGTGTAGGATGACTGTGATTGGTTGAGAGTGTAGCCACACCTAGATTCTATCACCAATGTGTCTATGTACAGATGGTCGTGTAGGATGACTGTGATTGGCTGAGAGTGTAGACACACCCAGATTCTATCACCAATGTGTCTATGTACAGATGGTCGTGTAGGATGACTATGATTGGCTGAGAGTGTAGCCACACCTAGATTCTATCACCAATGTGTCTATGTACAGATGGTCGTGTAGGATGACTGTGATTGGCTGAGAGTGTAGCCGCACCTAGATTCTATCACCAATGTGTCTATGTACAGATGGTAGTGTAGGATGACTGTGATTGGCTGAGAGTGTAGCCACGCCTACTGGCAGGTCTTAAAGGATTGCTGCTCGCCAGACCAGGTCATTCTGGACTGGTCGGCCTACTTGTGATATGCTCCAGTCTTTTAGTTAATAAAAACCTTGGCTTGGATCAACAAGTCTTGGGTTCTTTCGACGCGCATTACGGTTTTATTAACTAAAAATAAATTTTGAAGGGATGGTGCGTATGCTACGGCTGGAACGCCTCGACATCGACCCACAGTCAGCTACAGCCTCGAATGACTTTAAGCACTGGGTGAGGTGCTTTGAAACATACTTACAGCTCTCTGATCCTGCCGTGATAGAGGACAGCCATCAACTACTAATGTCCCCGAGAGTCTACCAGTGTGTCCAGGATGCGACCACTTACGCTGCAGCCATGAAGGTGCTGAAAGGGCTCTACGAGCAACCGGTGAACAGGGTCTGTGCTCGGTACAAACTCGCTACAAGGAGGCAACAGCCCGGTGAGTCCTGTAGAGCTTATATTCAGGCACTAAGGGCAATGGGCAGGGACTGTGCCTGCACAGACAGAACTGCTGCGGAGACCACAGACGATCTCATTCGGGATGCCTATGTGGCCGGGCTTCGATCGAATGAGGTGAGGCAGCGCCTGATAGAGCACGGGGGAGAAAACCTAGAGGACGTGATCCAGATCGCAGAGACGATGGAGGCTGCGGTCTTAAGTATGGACATGTACTCTCGGGGCTGGACCCCACACTCTGATGTAAGTAGGATCCCCTCCCTCTACCTTACTACTGCTGCTCTGCTGCCCGATGCAACCCCAAAGTGTTATTTCTGCGGGAGGAACAAACACAGCAGGTCCCAGTGCCCGGCGAGAAAAGCCAGGTGCCAGGTGCCTTAAAAATGGCCACTTTGCTGCAGTCTGTCGCTCCAAAATGGCCGCCGTCAAACACAGTGCCTCGTGTGAAGCCAAATCGCCACTCTCCATTTCAAACACTTCTTCCTCAGAGCTCTCGTCCAATGAGAGCGAGGACTCCAACGTGCGGCAGCGCCTGACATCACGGGGCAGACGCCGAGCGTGCAAGGTACAACCCACCCTCGCCACAATGACGTTCACCCTAATGTCCGATCAGGCCCCAGCCCCGACCTCAACACCCACAGCCGCCGCTGACCAGGGACCCGCCACTACCGACTAGGGACCCGCCGCTGCTACCGACTGGGGACCTGCCGCCGCTGCCGACCAGGGTCGCGATGCTGCCATCCAGGGACCCACCACCACTGACTGCCCCAACACCGACAGCAAGCAGCGACCCCCAACACTTACCTTTGGCTTCATGCAGCAACACCACCTCCCCGACATTGTTTTTTCAGGTTCCATTGTTTGCGTGATGTCATCACGCACACGTTGCGTGACATCATCACACAGGACTCCACTGTCTACATTACAAGTCTCTGCATCAATAACCCTTGACCAGGTCTTCCCCTAACCCCTCACAAAAGCAATGGAACTGATTAAAGTGCATGGACCCTATACCATTTGCTTATTTGACTCGGGGTCAGCTGACAGTTTTATCCGCCCAGACCTGGCCCACCGTTGGGGACTAGCTATTCTCCCCACTACACAGACAATTTCATTGGCGACCAGATCGCTCTTGACTGGGGTAAAGGGGTACTGCGTGGCGACCTGAAAGTCAATGGCATCACGTTCACAGACTTCAAACTATAGTCCTTCCCCAATTGTGTGCCCCTGCTCTGTTGGGACTGGATTTTCAGTGCCAATTTCAAACCATTTCCCTGCACTTTGGGGGACCTCACACTCTGCTCTCTGCCTGTAACCACTCCACCCCGGGAACCTCCTGCCAGCAGCAGCCCGAGCCACCCACCCCCGCGCCCTGGGGCCTCACCTGTAGTCTCTCCACCCTCCGAGTTGCTCCGCCAGCACTTTTCGCAAATCTCACCCCCTGGCTGGAAGCCTGTAGCCACCAAAAGCCGGCAATATAGTTTTGAACACAGGAAATTTATCACAAATAAGGTGCGCAGACTGCTGGATGAGGGCATTATCAAACCTAGCTTGAGTCCATGGAGGGCCCAGGTAGTAGTTGTTACAAACGGGGAGGAGCCCAGGATGGTGGTTGACTACAGCCAGACTATCAACCGCCTCACGCTTCTGGATGTGTACCCCCTTCCATGGATCACGGATGTGGTGAATCAGATCGCCCAATACCGTCTATTTTCCACCATTGACTTGTGTTCGGCCTATCATCAGCTCCTGATCCGCTGAGAAGACCGACACTTTCACGGCCTTTGAGGCGAATGGGCGGCTGTATCAATTCCTCAGGGTACCCTTTGGGGTCACAAATGGTGTCGTGGTCTTCCAGCGGGAAATGGACCGGATAGTGGACCAGAATGGGCTGACTGCTATTTTCCCGTATCTGGACAATGTCACCATCTGCGGCCATGACACGGAGGATCACGATATCAACCTTGAGAAATTTTTTCAGACTGCAAATCGGCTGGACTTGACCTACAATTTCAACAAGTGTGTCTTCTGGACCACTCGGCTCGCAATTTTGGGCTGTGTGTTGGAGAACGGGATGGTCATGCCAGACCCTGACTGAATGCATCCCCTCATGGACTTACCCCCCCCCCCCCCACCCCACACACACCCAGAAGTCACTCAAATGCTGCCTGGGATTTTTCTCTTACTTTGCCCAATGGGTTCCACACTATGCCAACAAGGCACGGCCACTCATCAAGACCACCTCCTTCCCCGTCAACCGAAGCCAAAGCGGCCTTCGACCGCATCAAATTGGACATCGCTGCTGCAACGCTGCACGTCATCGACGAGTCCATTCCGTTCCAAGTCAAAAGCGATGCGTCTGACTTTGCACTGGCTGCCACTTTGAACCAGGCCGGCCGGCCGGTAGCCTTCTTCTCCAGTACCCTCCAGGGTCCTGAGAGCCGACACTCCTCTGTCGAGAAGGAGGCCCAGGCCATAGTCGAGGCAGTACGTCATTGGAGACACTACCTCTCTGACAGGCGCTTTATGCTGCTGACCGACCAACGCGCGGTCCCCTTCATGTTTAGCAATTCCCAGCGAGGTAAGATCAAGAATGACAAAATCGCCAGGTGGAGAATCGAGCTCTCCACCTTTAATTATGACATACTGTATCGGCCTGGTAAACTCAACGACCCGCCAGATGCACTCTCCAGGGGAACTTGCACCAACATGCAACTGGACAAGCTACAGAAACTCCACGAGGAGCTCTGTCACCAGGGGTCACGAGGTTCGCGCGCTTTGTCAAATCTCGCAACCTGCCCTACACAGTCGAGGAGATTCGCTCCATGACCCAGGCCTGCCCAGTGTGCGCTGAGTGCAAGCCCCACTTCTTCCATCTGGAGAACACCCACATCATCAAAGCCACCCGCACCTTTGAGCGTCTCAGTGTAGATTTCAAGGGGCCCCTACCGTCAACCAACCATAACACCTACATCCTTACGGCCATCGACGAGTACTCCCACTTCCTGTTCGCTGTACCCTGCTCGGACATGACTGCCTCCTCATCATCTTTGGGTACCCCAGTTACATCCACAGTGACAGGTGGTCCTCGTTTATGAGCGCGGAGCTGCGGCAGTACCTTCTGGAGCGTGGTATTGCTTCAAGCAGGACCACCAGCTATAACCCACGCGGTAATGGGCAAGTCGAAAGGGAGAATGCCACCATCTAGAAAGCGGTTACGCTTTCCCTCTGGTCCAAAGGTCTCCCCACCTCTCTCTGGCAGGATGTGCTCACTAGTGCCCTACACTCCATCCGCTCCCTCCTATGCACCACGACCAATGCCACCCCATGAAAGGATGTTCTCTTTGCCGAGGAAATCTGAGTCGGGTACCACCATACTGGCATGGCTCACGGTTCCCGGTCCAGTCCTTTTACGACGCCACGTCCGGTACTTAAGAACGACCCCTTGGTTGACCAAGTGACTCTGCTCCATGCGAACCCACATTATGCCTACATTGAGTATCCAGACGGATGGGAGGAAACAGTCTCGATAAGGGACCTAGCCCAAGCTGGATAAGACGCAGCAGTGCCTTTAACCCAACCTCCCCCTATTCCTTCTCCCCCAGGTCATGTGCTTGAACAGAGGGACCAGCACCACCCCACCAGCTCAGGCCAGACTGTTGACAACGGCGTTGGGGAATTGAGCGAAGCAGTGGCCGCACCCTACAGCCCTGCAGGTGGCATGACTCCGGCGACCCCAATCCCAGTGCCACGGTGGTCACGCCGGATGGTCAGACCCCCTGGCCAGTACAGCCCCAACCTTCATTCAACCTGGGGTCGGTTCTCAAAGAAGGGGTGAATGTGATAGTACAGATTCTATCACCAATGTGTATATGTACATTTGTACAGATGGTCTGCCTGTCTCGCATCGGACTTGTCAGCCACAAATGAGCCTGCAGCTGACGTGGACATTACCCCTCCATAAATCTTCGTCCGCGAAGCCAAGCCAAAGAAAGAAAGAAGAAAGAAGGATGGCTGTGATTGGCTGAGAGTGTAGCCACACCTACTGGCAGGTCTTAAAGGATTGCTCCTAGCCAGACCAGGTCATTCTGGACTGGTCGACCTACTTGTGATATGCTCCAGTCTTTTAGTTAATAAAAGCCTTGGTTTGGATCAACAAGTCTTTGGTTCTTTCGACGTGCAATAAAAGTTTCCTGTTCGCTTAATAGGAATTCATTTTCAGTCCAGTTTGTAGACTTGAGAGAAAATATGTGATACAGCTGTAGGACAGAACAGGAAGATTGATTTTGGTCGCAGTCATACAGAAAAGTACGTGGAAAGGATGTGTAAATGTATTTCAAATGCATATTTCCAATAAAGGAAATATTCAGTTATTGTCAATACAAATGGCTACACTTAGCAAATATTAATTTGATGGATTAGAAATGATTTGTTTGAATTAAATGATCAAGATTTAAATAAGCATATTTATACTAGCAAAAAGAAATTCATTGATTATACTGCTTCATAAAAAGGAAAAATTCACCCTCTCCATCCCGTCAGCTAATAAGAACAAGAGAGTCAATCGTAGAATTTAAATTGTACGTTTGTGTCCTATCTCTGGCCTATGCCATTTGATGTGGGCTTCTTGCTGGGAATTAACATTTCTGGAGCTAAGAAAAGAGTCGTGCAAATAAAAAGCAGTAAGAATGAAGCAGTAGATTAATTCGGGAAATACGGAATGCAGTGGAATGCTGCAATAGATCAACATAGTATTTCTTGCTTCTTAAGACCTGAATTCAGATCATGGTGAAAGCTTTGTTACTATGCAGTAACATGACTAGATTAAAGGAGATTTGATAGAGCTATTTAAAATTATGAGGGGATACAGTAAATGTAAATGGGCTTTTCCCACTGAGGGTAGGTGAAATACAAACCAGAGGACGTGGGTTAAGGGGAAAAATTTAGGGAACATGAAGGGGAATGCCGGAACAAGCTTCCAGATGAGGTGGTGAATATGGGCTCAATTTTAATATTGAAGAAGAATTTGGTCAGGTACCTGGAGGGGAGAGCTATGGACTGGGACTAGGCCACAAAGAAAAAGGTTTGGCACAGACTAGGAGTAAAGAGGCCTGGTGCTGTAGTTTTCCATGGGTTTATGTCTTGTGTCAAATGAATTCTGAGAAATGCCTTTGTAGAGGACAAAAGTGCTGTCTCTTGGAAGGGGGAGTAGGTCTAAATTGAAAAAGAGACTGGAACTGAATTGAAACTCGGCAGCAGATTTGTGAATCTAAATATGAAATAGGGTCTGAAATTGACCATTGATGAACAAGAAAGCAGTTGTTGAGTTAAATGCTGTAATGTGCAAAATCATCAATTGCCATCTTTATTATCACTTTTGCATCACAGTTAGAAGCTGATTTGATACATGATATTTGAAATTTGAAAGTATTAATTGTTATTATTATATTATTAAGGCTGTATCTGTCATGGGGTTCAAATTTAAATTTAAATTTTATAAGTTACAGGAATTACCTGATTAATGTGAACCACATAATTATGGACTACAATACTGATCTTTTTCAAATTACTTACATTTTGCACTGTCTTTTATCTTTGAAGATGCTTATTCTCAATGCTGGTTTACTAGTTGGGCATTGTAAGAATGAGTCTCAAGCAAGTGGAAAATTTGCAGATCGAACATCTACTAATCCCCATAGGAGCTGGATTCCAGGGGCTTTACTGTACTTGGAAACATATTTCGGAAATGTGAAGGTTGAGCTGGTTTGAAGACAGAAATTGCTGTTTAGTACTTCTGTGGAATGGGGAAGTAGGTTCTTCAAATCATTATTTCCTTCTCTTGCTTTGTATGTCAACCATAGTCTCATTTTGCAGTTCTCTCCCCTCCCTAGGAGTTGCAGATCTTAACCTACATCCAAGGTAGCACTCTTTTCTAGTATTCCAACCTGATCTCCATAGGCTTCCCCCCCGCCCCCCCCACAACCCACCATTTCCTGCATTGAACTAATTGATTGACGATGGCATCCTCAGAAAGAGGCTGAATTGGATTACTCATTATTTCTGGTGGAAGATAGTTAGAATTAAGCTCAATTTTAATTTTGTTGTACTGTATGATCAGTAGAATGGTTCAAATTAAGCCAGTGCAGAAGAAACTATGGCTAACTTTAGGGCAGAAATGCTATTTTGAATGATTAAGGTTCAGTAGTTTTTTTTAAAATCCTATTTCTAGGTCACAGAACTAAAGAAAATTTAGTTCTTCTTGTCAAAAAAGTAAAAATTCATCCATCTGGAATTACCAAGAATTTGTTATCAGAAATCTTGATGGCCATGTCTTTCTGAAGCCACCAGACAGGAAATTTTTTCAGGCGTAAAAATAAATTGATGTGTTCTCACACTTTGCTAACAAGTGATCCCAGTTGTTAGCTAATGTTTGGAGTCATAAAGTCATGTACAGCTCAGAAACAAGACCTTTAGCCCAATGCTGACCAAAGTGCCATCCTGAGTTGGACCCATTTGTTCATATCCCTCTAAACTTTTCCATGCACCTGCCCAGATGTCTTTTCAATGTTGGAATTATACTTGCCTTTACCACTTTGTTTGCCAGCTTGTTCTATTTAGCCTGCACTCTCGTGAAAAACCTGTCCCTCAGATCTGTGATGTGAGTATCCTCTCACCTTCAATCAATGCCCTCTGGCTTTAGACCCTGAGGAAAATATAGAGTCCTTCAATTTTATAAATCTCAAGACCATCTCTCAACCCTCTCTGCTCTAGCCTACGCAGACTCTTCATAAAATTCAAATTCTCCCGTTTTGGCTTTGGAAGCTTTTCTGTACTTCCTTGAGCGTAATCACCATTTTTCTATAGTATGGTGACCAGAAATGCACACAATATTTCAGGGGTGGCCTAACCAACATTTTGTACAACTGTTGAGTTAAATAAAAAAAATCTGTAGATCCTGACACAGGGCCCAGTCCCGAAATATTGGTTACCCTCTATTTCCTATGGATGCCTGCTGCATGACCTGCTGAATTTCTCTAGCACATTTGTGTAATACATTGTTTTATACAACTGTAAAAGAATATTGCAACACTCATACTCAAAGATTCAGCCAATTCAGGGAAGTAGCCTTTTGCACCATCTTGTCATCCTGAGTTGCCATTTTAAGAGAATTTGTTTTTGTATCCCTAGATCTCTCTGTTCCACTAGACTCCCTAGGGCTGTGACATTTGCAGTGTAAGATCTGTGTTGGCTTAACTTCTCAAAATGCATCTCTTTACACTTGTCTACTATTTTATTGCCCACTTTCTCAGATTATATAGATCCTGTTATAAGGTTAGATGATGCTCTTCGCTGTCCACCATGCCACCAATTTTGGTGTCATCCACAAATGAACTAGTCATGCCAGTTGCATTCTCATCTAAATCATAAATATATATCACAAACCACAGGGGACTCAACAACAATGCCTAGAGCACTAGTCTCAGGCCTCCATTCTAAAACAAAACACTCCACTACCACTATCTGACCCGACTACAAGTACATTTGTATTCAGTTGGCTAACTCTCACTGGATCCTACTGTAATCTAACATTCTGGACCAGCCTACCATGTGGGACCTTGTCAAAAACTTTGCAGGCATTGATGCAGACATGTCTTTTGCTTTGCCCTTGACAGTTCTCTGGGGCATTCAAATAAATATAATTACATTCATGAGCCACAATTTCCCATGGACTGCACTAAGCCATTTCAAATGCAGATAGATCCTGTCTTCCAGAATCCCTTCTTGTAACAGTGCTAGGAAGGTCACCGGCCTTGTCCTTGCAGCCATTCTCAGATAAATAGATAATTTTCTTCATTAAGACTTACTTTGTTCAGCTGGTGTTATGGATTATTAAAATACTGTTTATATTCCTCTACTGGTAAAAGCTGGAATTAGTGAAAGTGACTGTAAAGCTGTCTGATTGTCATAAAAAAGAAATGATTCTTTAAATATCTATCAGGAATGTAAAAAAATTACCATTTTTATCCAGCCTGCCCTGTGGTGGTACGTGCACCACAATTCATTTCATTCTGAACTGAAGAGAGCACGTTTATCACGAATATTCATTTTAAAAGGAAAAGAAGCTCGGCACAATATTCTGGTAATTTTTATAAAATGGGCTGATATATTTTGATTTAGAACAAATTGGGGGCAGTTTCAACAAAACAAAGCAATCAAGAATTTGAAAATCGTCATAGGAATGAAGAATATACTTATTTTATAATTCTAGTTAAAGGAACAAGAGTCCCATGTTTAAAAAATAATGTGTGAGGCTTGTCCGATTTATTCACTCCCACAATAGAATTTAGTGCTGATATTTTGAATGCAACATTTCGTGCATTTGTCCCCATTGTATTTAAATTTGAAATGCAGAAAAAAATCCTTTTTATTGCCTATTTCTAATTCTATTTCTTCTTTGGTCTTTGTCAAAACACTTTTAAAGATAGAAATTAACATGAGCAGCAACATCAGAAAAATCTAATTTTTTACATGACATTACAAATATGTTGTTAAATATTAATTTTTCATGTTACTGCAAATTGAATAATGCCAATTTAATAACAGGAATAAAAAAGTATGCAGGTTAATTTATTAAGCAGTGCAAATTAAAGGAAAAATGCAGAACGAGGATCTTAATAATGAAGTAATTATTCAAATATATATTAAACAAAATTCATTTAAGTTGCACAATAAGAGTGGGATACATGCAATGGCTAGTCTTTGGAAGCTACTAAAACTGACTTTGCTTCAAGCAATGGTGCTTCAGAGCAGAAAAATCATTTCTCCATCATTATTCAGGTTTGCTCCAACATCAATCAATTCACCAACTCAACTCAATTGTTTACACTGCACTCCCAATTTACAGGCTCTGACAATGGGAAATTTTGTACTCAAACTAAATGTAATGAGCATCGAAGGGGTGAAACATTAAAGTCTTCAGACACTGACTGAAATAGAAACACAATGCTGGAGAAACTCAGCAGGTCAAACAGTGTACATTGTAAAGCAAAGATGATACAGAACCAACATTTCAGGCTTGAGTCCTTCATCAAGGTAGGGACAAAAATGTGGGCAGACACAAGAACGCAATGGTGGGGGAGGAGCATGGTCCCTTAGGCAGGAGGGCATACCCACAAACAGGGGAGGAGGGATGGCTCTGTGAATGGAGAGGGAAGGGAGGGAGTGGAGGAAAGAAGACAAAGAGAAGGGAAGGGGAAGAGAGAAAAGGCTAGCAGAAAGTCTAAGTTCACATAAGTCCATGAACACAAAAATCTGCAATCTTTTTTCTCTGGTCCAATCCCTCCCCACCTATATTCGCAATATCTCACATGCTGTCTATCTCTTCAATGACTTCAGACCCCCTCACCTTCATAATGGATGTCCAATCCCTCTATAGCTACACCTGCCTATATGTGAGCTTTGAGTAGGAATCTATGCTGTAAGACCCCTCAACTCTTCCTCTGGTATATTGATGACTACATTGGGGCTGCCTCATGCACTCATGATGAGCTTGTCAATTTTATTCATTTCATGGCCAATTTCCAACCCCAATCTCCAACTCACCTGGTCCATCCCTGACAACTCTCTCCTCTTAGTGGATCTCTCGATCTCCATCTCAGGAGACAAGCTTTCTACCGATTATATATTACAAACCCACTAACTCCCACAACTATCTTGACTACACTTCCACATACTCTGCCCCCTCCAAGGATTCTATCCCCTTCCCTCAATTTCTCTGTCTCCACCGCATCTGTTCCCAAGATGAGGTCTTCCAGTCCAGATCTTCTGAAATGCCTGCCTTCTTCCACAAACATGACTTCCCCACCATCACCATCAAATCAGCCTTCATCCATATCTCTTCCATTTCCCTCTCATCTGCCCTGGCTCCCTCTGTCCCCAGGCGCAACAAATATAGAATCCCCCTTATCCTCACCTATCACCCCAGCAGCCTCCACATCTAACACTTTATCCTCTGAAATTTCTGGAACATACAACAGGATCCCACTATCAGACACATCTTCCCCTCTCCTCCCCTCTCTGCCTTCCATAAGGAATGCTCCCTCCTTGAATCTCTCATGCACTCATCCCTCTCCACCAATCGCACCCCCCCCCTCCCACACAACACCTTTCCCTGTGGCTGCAGGAGGTGCCACACTTGCGCCCACACCTCCTTTGCCACAGTCTGAGGCTCGAAACAGGTCTTTCAAATGAAGCAACAGTTCACGTTTATCTACAGGACTGATTTACTGCATCCGGTGCTCCATTTTTGGCCTTGTCTAGATCGGAGAGACAGGTCACTTCGCTGAGCACCTTTGTTCTGTCCACACCAGTGACAGTGACTGCTCAGTGGCCAACCTTTTTAGTTCTGTTTCATATTCCCATACTCGCACGTCTGTCTATGGCCTTATGTACTATCCCACCAAGACCACCTGAAAATTGGAGGAAATACACCTGATTTTCCATCTGGGCACCCTCCAGCCAGAAGGCATTAGCATCAACTCCTCTTCCCCCTCCCCTTCACCTAGCCATTCTACCTTCCCTTGGTGTCCCATCCCTCCCTTCTCCACATATCACCTCTTGCCTTAGCGACTACACTGCCCCGCCCCTCTCTTCCCCACCCCACTCTTTTGTTCGGACGCGTGCTGACATTGTTCCATACCTTGAAGGATTCAAGTTCAAAATGTCGGTTATGTATTTTTACCTTTGCTATATAAAGGACACTGTTTGACCTGTTGAATTTCTCCAGAATTGTGTTTTTAGAAAAATCTGCTCTGTAGGTGAGAAGACAAATTAACTTTGATTGGTTTACACGTGGCTCTGGCAATGTGGTAAAAGAAGGCAGGTGTGCATACTTATTTTTGGAAATTGAAGAGCATTCTAGTTCCTTTCAACCCTCTAAAAATGAGTTTTCAATGTTATGGGGCCTTTGTAGTCATCTTCATAATCATTAAACCATTCAACATCAGAAAAACTAAACAGCACTTGTAGTCTGACTGCAGAGATTTAACCATTTAAAATGCCTGCTGGCATGGAGACCAAGAAAGAAATGACAGATACTTGGCTTATTAGTCAAATTAGGGTAACAGAGTTGAAGCCCGGTCAATTGCACAAAGACTGAAGTTGCTGAGACTGAAGGCTTTTATTTGCAAGAGATGGACGGCCTCCCTGTGTTGGTCGCTCACACTGACCCGGACAAACTGGGGGGCAGGCTTGTGGCATGACAGCCTTTATGGGGAAGAAAGGGGGAGGAGTCACAAGCTGGCCAGTGAGAGCAGGGTCAACCAGGAAAGGTCGTGACATTTACATATGGTAAATACATTCAATAGTGGTTTCACAGGCAAAACCAGCTTAGAGGAAATTTGAGGAGGAATAAAACTAGAAAGACTAATTTGGAGTTTGTAATGGAGACGCACCTTGGAGAAGGTATTACTTGACGCATTGGGGGAAAATTGCAGCTAATTCAATCCTTAGTCTCAAAAGTGTTCACTGGTTCCCATAAAGACTAGTTGATGAGGAGGCTGGCAAGTGTCTCCAAGCTTTGTGATTAATATATCCATGACAAGCATCAATTAATTGAAGCAATCTTTCTTCAAAGAAATCCCTCTGATCTATTGGCTCTTCCCAAGAACACGCGCGGAGACAGATCTGAAGTGCTGTGAAAAGATTATCAACTCAATGAAAATCATTATTTAGTCTGTCCAAAACTTGTTGGTCTTCTAATAATCAAGATGCCTGTAAGGAGATGTTGCTGACTAGTATAGACCAGATTGCAAGGGGTGCACTGAAGTTGGGTGCAACAAATGCAAAGGCTCTGTGGGGAGGGATCATAACCTAGGGTTCTTCTGCCGCTGGATATTGGGGGGCTGAGTTTGGTGGGGAAGCCTCTCAAACAACAGGATGGTGTATGAATAGCAATGGTGTTATGTGTAAATAAAGGATATGCTGACACTACTATGCATGAAACTGGTGCGACTTACTCGATGCACAGTAACTTCTAATTCTGTTCCTCGAGTAGCTATTAAGTAACACTGGTTCGTGACTCAATGTAAAAGATTATTCTATTAATTTAAAATCTAAAAGTTTCTCAATTGTTGGCTCTCACCCGGAGCTATTTATTGATGCCCACTTAACGTTTACTGCCCATTATTAACTCCAGCAGCAAGTAATAAAAGGCTCAACTTGTTCTTGCTTTTAGATTTCAAGAATAAAAATATTCTTGATATAGCTCTTTGTATTTTATCATTTATTCAGTTTAAATTCTGCTTTTCAGCAGTAGTTATAATAATCTGTAATGAAATTAATTGCTCCAGAGGCTCAACAACTCAAGTTTATTGATGGTGTCTCACATGGATCTTGTAGTTCTTTGATGATACAATCAAAATACTCTTCCCACCTTATGATTCAACATGAATCACATAAAAAATGTTTGAGAAATACCATCATTAAACTGATACCTTTATTGGTAACATTGGATTTAGTCTATTAATATTTAATTATTTGCATTAATAAGTGAAGGAATTATTCATTTTAGCTGAGCATCCTTGGGGAAACAAATCGAGCAAAAATGTTTTGCTGTTTGAGAAAACAATGAGCTGCTGGGGGATCTCAATGAATTAGGCAGGTTGAAATGGTCAGTCAACTTTTCAGGTTTCATCATTTCCAGTTATTTGGTCAATAACAGTGGCATTAAAGGCAAATTTATAAATTGTGTTTGAGCCAGTCCTGAGGGTACAGGGAATATAGAAGGGAACTAAGCATGTTGCCTTGGGTTCTCGTGTATTGATGGTCGGCATGGAGGAGGCGAATTCACTCTAACTGGGGTTTGTGTTGATTCACTCTGACTGGGGTTTGTGGACAAGAAAGGCGAGGATACATTTGCAGTGGAGTGATCAGTGCCCTAAATCCTTTAGTTTGGTCACAAGTTTGCTGCTATGATCCTGTTGAACACCAAGGTATAGTCAATGAACAACAGCCTGAAATTAATGAAGCTGTGGTCTAGGTTACCAATGCAGAGTGGGGGACCAACAAGACTGCATCTGATGTTGACCCTGTTGTGATAATAGGCGAATTGAAACAAAGCAATATGGTAATTGAAACAAGAATCCTAAGAGAGGAGTTTAGTCACTTCATAACTAACTTCTCACAGCACTTCATATTGGTAGATGTCTGTGCCTCTGGCTGATGGTCATTCGGGAATGTCATCTTGCTCTTCCTGGCCACTAGAATAATGGATGTCCCTCTGAAACAGGTGTTGACCTCTGGCTGTCGTAACAATAGGTAGAAAATGTCCACAAAAATTTCAGCCAGTTGATTCACATAGGTTTTAAGGACCATCAACCATCCCTGTACAGCCTTCACTGCTGGTTCAGTGCTCTTCAGTGTTTGTCTGTAACCAGGAAGGAAGAGCACAGCCAGATAGTCTGACTTTCTAAAGTATGGACGTGGACTGGAGCGGTTGGCATCCTTGATGGCAGTATAGCAGTGGTCAACATTGTTTGATTTCCCCCCAGAGTTTCAGGAGATGTGCTTGTGGTAATTTGGAGTACCTACTGGTTGAAGTTTCTCACAATGACTGAGAAGGCAATAGGAAATGCTGCATGATGTTTATTGATCGTGGCATGTAGATCCTCCAGTTCCAGTTTAATATCTGCCTGCGAAATGATGAAGACAGCAGTCAGGATAATGGAAGTGAATGCTCTCAGCACCAGATGTTCCAGCTGAGGGGGCACCCATAGAACAAAGTCGCCACATCTGAACACTGAAGAGTTAACCATAAAGCAGACACCACTGCCTCTTCCTTTACCCGAGGACACTGTCAGGTCCATGCGATGTAGAGAGAAACCTTCAACCTGAGTTGGAGGTGAGCCATATCTCCATGAAACAGTGTACACAGTGTTCTTGGGTCCTCAATTTTATTCTTCACAGATATAATTGGCCAGAAGGATATTAAGAAAGGGGGGGGGGGGGGTGGGGTGAGGTGGGGTACCGTGCAGACCCATGGTTTTTAGTCTTACTTGGACATGATCTGAGACACCAGGAAGGCACGAGCAGGGAAGGGGGTGAAGGAGTAATTATAACAGCTGGGAAATAATTAAACCATGAGGAAGGTTGATGCCATTGCCTCAACATTGGTGGCTTTGATAGAGATGGACCCCTAAATATCTTCTGAGTAAGATCCATTCCTCTGGTAAGTTCTTACTTTATTCACAGGCCTTGGATGTGTAGTAGAATTTCACACAAGTGACATCAATGTCTTTTGTACAAGTTGATGTCATTGTGCCTGCCTTGCACTTCCAGTTCTATATTCCCCTATATGTTCTACATTCCTATGGTTTTGGCCAGTTGACCATGCTGACCTGAACACTGGCCCTAGCCACCGACCCTAACCCTAACCTGGACCTTGACCACCTACTGCCAGAGCTCCCAACGCTTTGACCGTTGACTCCAGCCTAGACCCAGTACGCCTACCTGACGCTGATGCCACTGACTCTCACCTGAGCCCTGACCACTCTTGGGCCAGAGCTTCCCACGCTGACTCCATCTACGCGTCTCCCAACATAGACTGTGGTCTGACCTCACTGTTGGATCCCACTTACTCATCCCCCATACTACTCCTTATCCTTCCCTACCCCCTACACCTCTCCCTATTCTACCCCCATCTCCCCCACCCCCTAACCCTCAGCCCTGATCTTCTGGTGACCCCCTTACCCTCCTCCACACCCCTTATGTTTCTATCCTCTGACCTTCCCCCTGACCTCCCTCCCCCCTCTGCCCTCTCCAACCCTCCTAATCTCCCCAACACCCTCCACCACACCAATGACCACTCTGGCTCCTTCTTGTTCTTTGCTATCCCCTTTGATCTTCCCCTCTCTGAGATAGAGTGCTTGGTCCTTAGCAGAGGCCTCACCGTTGCCCTCCTCTGCCCTCACCTTAATGAGTTTCCATGCACCTGTCATCTCCACCTCTGGGCCTTTTTACTTCCAACTGCCGATGAGACATCAACCGTCTCAACTTCACCACTCTCCTCTTGTATTCAAATAATAGTTCCTCCAAATGCTTTGCCCTTCATTCTCTCTACAACAATCCCAACCTTGCCATCAAACCTGCAAGCAAGGGTGGTGTAGTTGTGGTCTGGTGCACTGACCTATAGCTTGCTGAGGCCAGATGACAGTTCTCAGACACCTCCTCCTACATACTCACAGGACCCCATCAC
Organism: Narcine bancroftii; assembly: GCF_036971445.1. Taxonomy (NCBI): domain Eukaryota; kingdom Metazoa; phylum Chordata; class Chondrichthyes; order Torpediniformes; family Narcinidae; genus Narcine; species Narcine bancroftii. Next base: position 10,375,399 of record NC_091474.1, on the reverse strand, counting down.
GGCACATCAAGCCACTGTCTCCAACACCATCTCTATCCTCATCTCCTCTGATCACCTCCCTTCCACAGCCACCAACCTCATTGTCTCCCATCCCCCACACTGCTCATTTCTTCCTTCTACTCAAGATACACAAACCAAACCATCCAGGTAGACCCATTATTTCTGCTTGCTCTTGGCCCATTTAACTAGTTTAGTCTTACCGTTATCTTTTATCCCCTGCTCCAATCCCTCCCCACCTACATCTGTGATACCTCATATGCCCTTCATCTCTTCAATGACTTCAGTTTCCCCAAACTGGACCACCTCATCTTCATGATGGATGTCTAATCTCTTTATCCTTCATCCCCCATACAGAAGGTCTTAAAGCACTTTGCTTCTTTCTGGACAAGAGACCAGAGCAGTCACCCTCCAACACTACACTCCTCCACCTGGCAGGGCTTGTCCTCACTTTAATCAACTTCTCCTTTAACTCATCTCACCTCCTCCAAATCAAAGGAGTATCCATGGCTACCCACGCAGGACCCAGCTATGCCTGCCTGTTTTTGGACTTTGTGGAGCAATCCATGCCCCTCAATTCTTCCCCTGGTATATCGATGACTACATTGGGGCTGTCTCATCCACCAATGATGAGCTTGTCAACTTCATCCACTTTGTGGTCAACTTGCACCTCGATCTCAAACTCACCTGGTCCATCTCCAACAACATTCTCTCATTCCTGAATCTCTCTGTTTCCATCTCTGGAGACAATCTTCCCACTGACATTTATTACAAGCTCACAAACTCCCACAACTACCTTGACTACAATTTCTCGCACCCTGTCCCCTTCAAGGATTCTATCCATTTCTCTCAATTTCTCCATTTTTGCCACATTTGTTCCCAAGATGAGGTCTTCCAGCCCAGATCTTATGAAATATCTGCCTTCTTCCTCTACCACCATCAACTCAGACCTCATCTGCATCTCTTCTATTTCCCGCAATTTTCCCTGGCCCCCTCTGCCCCAAGATACATCAAACATAGAATCCCCCTTATCCTCACCTACCACCCCTGCAGCCTCCACATCAACACATTATCCTCTGGAATATCTGGCACATACAACAGGATCCCACTACCAGATACATCTTTCCCTCTCCTCCCCTCTTTGCCATCCATAGGGACCGCTTCCTCTATGACTCTCTTGTGCACTCATCCCTCCCCACCAATCTCCACCCCAGAACCTTGCCCTGTGCCCACAGGAGGTCAACACTTGCGCCCACACCTCCTCCCTCACTATGGTCTGGGGTCCAAACAGGCCTTTTAAGTGAACCAACATTTAACTTGTGTATTCACTAAGACCAACTGCAAATTGGAGGAACAACACCTAATTTTCTGTTGGGCCCTCTCCAGCCAGATGACTTTAGCATAGACTTTTCTGATTTCTCATCTTCCCTGTCTCTCCTTCCCTTTCCCTTTCCAATTCTCTTCCCTCCCTGCCCCCTCTATTCACCCAGTCATCCCTCCTCCCCTTGTTCACTGCTCTACCCTCCCTCCTTTCTCCACTCATCACCTCCTACCTTTACAAGCACACCTCCCCCTCCCCCACCTTACTCTTTTGCTCGGTTATTTTGCAACGTTTTTCCAATACATGTTGAAGGGCTCAACCCCAAGGACACTGTTTGACCAGCTAAGGTTCTCCAGCATTGTGTTTTTAAATCCAAACCACTCTTTTCTGATGTAATTTCAGGAAGTCCACTACATATTTCATGATCAGATTGTAGATAAAATTATAAAATTAAACCACAAATTAAACTTAGCATTCTGCATTAGAACATCTCCTGTGCTTTTAGTACATGAAGTATTCTGTAATATTTTCTACTTTCTCTCAAATAGCAAGTTGATGTATATACAGTATCTATTTTAACAGAACAAATTTATAATTTTTTGTTTTGATATTAATAATCAGATTTTGAAAAATTGGTTGCATAAATGTTGATTGAGTTCTTTATATCTCCATTTTTAATGTAGTTATTTTGGCTGTGAAGAGAGAATAATTGCTTTTACAGAGACAAAATTACAATCCATGAGCTAACAATAGTTGCTACCCAGCTTGAAGCCTTAAGTGCAACAAGTTATTTACCTTTTTTTATGATAATCGATTGACTCAAATTAGGACTATTGTAAAATTACAATTGCATCAAATCAGAAAAAAGCTTTGTTGATCCCTTTTGCCAATGGAAAGCAAAGGTAGCAGCTAATATTCTATCACACTGTTACAAAGATGATGCTTGTATTTCCATGAGAACCATGATTTATCTCAGTAGGTTCAAGTTTTGCAACTTAAACCGCATTCTACAATGGAGTGCTCCAGGAGAAGAGTAGCGCTCACAGGGAAAGATGATTGATTAAATCATAGAACTACCAATCTGCATTTTCCATCCACACTTTCTGATCAAGAGCACCAACAGTTTCCTGTGAGTATCACTCTTCGTTTTGAGTGACCACTGGCTATTGCAGATTCGGGGTCATAGAATTAATGAAAAGGGAACAGGAATAGGCAATATGGTTGATTCTCAAAACCATATTCCCACTCTCTCTCCCCAGTGTTTGAAACCTTCTTTTCAAAGATAGTCAGTGATTTGATTTTCACTGCATTCTATGGTCGATAATTTTATATGTTCACCACACTTTGAGTGGAGAAATTTTTCCTGAACTCCATCCTAACTATTTTATCTCAAATTCTGACATTGTGACCCTGTTCTGTAAAACCTCCAACCCTCACACAGCCTGCCTAATGTCAAAATATTTCACATTTTAATAAGGTCCCCTTTCAAAATAACTGCAAAGATTGGTGAAGGGAGGTCAGTCAGTAAGCATGGTTTCCATAGGCTTTAGTAAGGCTCTTGACATCATAAGGATTGAAGGTGTTTTGCACTAGTGACAGGAGGCAGAGGAAAGTGGCTGAGAGTGTTTTTCCAACTAGAAGTCTATAATGTTTTCTGTGCTGTACTTTACAGTTATGACCCATCCTTCTAAACCTCGGTGAATACCAAATGTAGTTGACCCAATCTCATCTCGTGTAACAGTCTTGCAATTCTCCAGGATTCATCTGATGAACATTCACTGAACTTCCTCCATGGTAGAATATCCTTTCTTGGGGAAGGAGACCAAACTGCATGCAATTCTTCTACTGTACTCTCAACAAGACACTGTATAATTGTTGCAAACTATCCTTGTACCTGTGCTCAAACGCTCTAGTAAAAGATCGCCAACATACCATTTGCTTTCTTTACATACAAAATACTTGGGCATTACATTAAATTCTTGGTTCAACTTAAATCTTGCACAAGGATGTGCATATGATGATATTAAGGGTTTGGCATATTGAGGTGGGTGAGTATGCCATATAATGCAGGTCTAGAGGTACTTTGAGTCACAGAAGTTCCTCTATCTGAATTCCACAGTTGGTATTTTCAAGCAAGAGATCACAGATCCCTTAGTCAGACGTTAGATTTTTAAACTGTGCATTTTTATGTTCTCTTCCTCATAGACTTTCCTTTCGTGAACCCAGAGTCAATATGGGGAATTACAGTGAATAGCTGATCAGAAATCATCTACCTTAGCAGAGATAGAGAATTGATTGGCATATCACAGATCCAGAGTCAAATGAAGCAGCTTATCTCCTGAACTAGCAGGAAGTTCTGTTCCATATTAATTTTGTATGCAATCAGGTCCTTTTGTGAATAAATTGTGGTATGTTACCTACTATTCCTGATGCCATTCCATTTTCCTTTGCTATTGGCACGGAAATCAGCATTTCCACCAACAGTCCAAGAAATTTCTTGCCATTGCTGGATTGATTTCATGCCTGCGTGGAACATTCAATTAGAAACATGCACTATTAGATATATTTTGCAAAGCTGTGCTTAAGGCATAGTTCAGTGAATCAAGGTTGGGGATTGCCTGATTATCCAAAGTATGTTTCTATCAAATGTGATTTTGTGTCAAAAGCATAGATGTTAAAATTTGATGCAAGTAAATGCAATTATTAAATGATTTTAATATTTTGCACTTTGGAGCTTATTGAAGTAATGATAGAAATTGATAAATCACGGTGATATTTTTATTATAAATTGCATTAATTTTTGGCCTTAAGGAATAATTTTAAATTGCATATACTATTAAATTGGATATAACTTTGCTCTGTAGTCTTATGAACATGGCATTGCCATAGTAATAAAAAGTAGGTGCTGTGAAAAATGTAGTTAAACATTATTCAGAATCACAGCACAGTTAATAAAACTTTTTATTGTTTTTGAAACAAACATTGTTATGGCTAATTACACTTTTTTTCAGCAAATTATTTCAATAATTTATTTCAATAAATGAACAAACATTTTTGCCTTAAGAAATGAAAAATGGCACATTAAAAATTCTCTCTCTGTTGCAACCAATTACCCTGCTATCTGCCACATTTTTATTCACCATTTGGGGGGAAAATCCAAGCACTAAGCTTCTTGTGTGGTATATCGTCAATGGAGATGCAAGTTTAGGTTCAAAATTTCAATTCTTGCATTTGAAGTTTCTTTACCAATTACATTCATATTGACTTTTCAGCTTGTAATAGTTAAACAGGAAAGTCTGCAGACGCTGTGATTGTAGTGCAATACTCAAAAGTGCTGGAGAAACTCTGTAGATCATGCAATGTCTATAGGGAGCAAAGGAATATAACCAATATTTCAGGCCTGAGCTCTTCATCAACATTTTGAAATGGAATATAGCACTTTTTTTCTCAAAAAATGTCAAATTTGTTCAATACTTTTCAACCTATGCATTTATTCAGGAGAGCAAGGGAAAAGGACTATAAATAAAGTAAACTTTGTGGTTAATATACATCATGTCAGGATAGTGAGTTGTAGAATAAAAAGTCCCCACTGGTTAGGTTATTTAATGGCTGCCAGGGCAATTATTACAATAATTGGTGAGGTCAGTGTGATCAGACTTCTAAACCTGCATGGAAACTGTGTTCATTGATGGATCATGAAAGGTGTTGAAATTTGTTCACACTGAGAGTAATGGGATAAATTGGTAATCCATGGATGTCTCTCACCAGTTGCAGAAATTTCATGTCATGATTTGTGCTTTAAACAATGCCAGTCATGCTGTTTTTTTCACATTTATGTACAATAATGAGAAGTTATTTCAGGAGTCAAATACGCCTGCTAAATATAACCTGTACTGATTAAACCTCCAACAACTAAAATTGTGTTTGCATCTCTTGAAGCTGAGGTGCTGACTGGCCATGAATAATTGCATTACTTCAGAAGCACAAAGTTACTTCTAGTATACCAGGCTAGAAAAGATGTTGGTATGAGTTACCTGCTTTTTAGACCCATGAAATAATCACAAGAACTCGACACTAGAGACACACAGGAGACTGAAGATGCTGGAATCTGTATCTAAGCCAAATTGCTGGAGGAACTCATCAAGGCAAGCAGTGTCAGTGGGTGAAAAAGAACAATGGACTTTTCCTACCAAAACTTTTGGTGAGGATCTCTTTGGAAAAATTCACTTGGAAGTTTGAACGGGGAGGGAGGCTCACGACTTCCTCACTTTAACAATTATTATAAAGCTGCTCAATTGAGATTTATTAATGTATTGTTCAGTTCAGCTAAAATTCCTGCTTGGGTTAATATAAAACATAGTAAAATAGGATAAATAAATTTACAGGATTTTATCTATAAATGGAATTCAAAATTGTTGGTAGGAAGTAGGGAAATGCCTATTTAGAAACATTTGATTGAATTATGGAATAATACTGATACTGAAATAGGGATGAAAGATAGTTTAATGAAAGATGCCCCTTTATCAAAGCAGACATTCCATTTTCTAGAGATAATCAATTTTTGAGGTTGGGGGCGGATGGGTATTGAGAGGATAGAGGATTGTTTTGAAGCTGGAAGATTTATAACGTTTGAACAAATGAAGAGTAAATGTGCCTAATAATACTTTTGTTTATTATTATCAAGTTAAGACATTTTTCATTAATAAAATAGGCCCGATTTGATGATGCCTAGTTGGAGTGAATTGGAATTATTGATGCGTAACAGTAATGTAAATACATTTATTTCCATAATTTATAATTTACTTCAAAGGAAAGCCCCTAAAATAGGGGTGCATAAGTTGAGATTAAGATGGGGTGGATCTAAATAGACAAATAAGTGAGAAAGATTGGATGGAATTGTGCAAGAATAATATGACAAAAATTATAAACCTTAGGTATAGGTTAGTCCAGTATTTTGTTTGCATCAGTTATATTTGACTCCACAAAAATTAAATAGGTTGAATCCTGCTATTGTCAGATTTATGTTTTTGATGTGGATGTGAGATTGGGTCTTTTTTTTACATTCTACTTTGGCACTGCCCTGAAGATGAACATTTTTGGCTGGATGTTGGAATGGATTATGGGAGTCAAGTTCCCAGAGATTCTAATGTTATTTTTATTGAATACTAGTCATGTTATAAGGCCAAAATTAAAATTAACTATGTATCAAATTCAATTTGTAAAAATTGCTTTAGCAGTTCCTAGGAAACGTAGAGCAATATCATGGAAGTCAGATACAGATTTGGGTATGGAAAGATGGTGCGCAGAACTTCGAAGCTGTATACCACTTGAGAAGATTACTTAAAGTTTACAAAACAAATATGTATTTTGGAAAATTTTGTATCCATATTTACAAAATGTAGTTTTGTATGTTTAATAGACTCTCTGAAGACCTAATTTGTTGTTAACCTCCAATATTAGACTTTATGATATAAATTCCTTTGGCATTCTCCAGTCCTTTCTTGATTCTCTTTTTCCTTTCTTTTCTTTTTTCTTTCTAGGGGTTTTGGGGGGAGGGGAGATGGGAAGGGGTTTTTTATATGCCACATATAACTTTTTGAAATAACTTTTGAATTTAATGCAATTATTATTGTGGTTTAAAATGTGGTTCTAAATAAAATATTTTTCTAAAAAGCCGACAGTGTTTCTAAGTACAGTCCTGCAACCTCAGAGCTCTGTGCCCGACATAGCAGTGCCTGTGGTTGGCAGTGGCCTCGAGGGGTTGCAGACTCCAGGGAGTAGTGGCCGGTGCATGGCACCAGAAATGGGAAGAATATCATAGCCCCCCCCCCCACCCAACCCTGGGTTGAGGAGGAGAAGCAGAAGAGATGACCCTATAGGCTGAAAATCAGCAAAGGGGTCAGCAGCTGAGGGACTTCCACAGGCTGCAGGCAATTGGTCAGGGGACCCATATGGGCTGCTGGATTCTGGCTCATGGGAACAAAGAAGCAGATCTGGAGTTCGCAAGATGCTGAGGGCAAGAAGGACTCCAAAACGGCATTGAGCGCTGAAGGCTTCCTGATCATTCGTAGGCTTGGATCTGGAGCTCAGGTTGCCGATTAATCAAACTGGTCTCTGTGTGGCTAACTGAAGGCAAATCCACGGACTCTCTTTTGCTTCTCTTTCTCTCTTACTGAGGCTGTGCTAGGTAACGCTAATGGTGACTCTTCATCTGCCTGATGTCAGGCAGAAGGCAATTTTGTGTAATATTACATGTTCTGTACTATTACCTGACACTAAAGGAATTTTTTTTAATAATTTTTTTATTTTGCACACAGTGAACCATATCAACCAAAATACATACAAACATTTCCCTCTTAAATATACACAGTGGCATTTTCTTCCCTCTTTTTCCCCCTACCTTCCCTCCCCCTTCCCACCCCATTCCAAAACCAATAAACATTCAACATATACAATACAATAAAACCATTAAACAATGTCATCACACAATGAAAAATAAACAAGAAAAATGTGTCATCTACTTTTACACACTGGATCAAGTCATTTTGTCTTATCATTTTAGGGGGATGGTGGTGGAGGTCCGAGGCAAGCCCTCTCTGTTATGTTCCATGTACGGTTCCCAAATTTGTTCAAATAATCTGACTTTATTTTTTTTAATTATATGTTATTTTTTCCAATGGAATACATTTATTCATTTCCATGTACCATTGCTGTATTCTCAGGCTGTCTTCCGATTTCCAAGTTGACATTATACATTTTTTTGCTACAGCTAAGGCTATCATAATAAATCTTTTTTGCGCTTCATCCAGTTTGAGGCCTAATTCTTTACTTCTTATATTACTTAGAAGAAAGATCTCTGGATTTTTTGGTATGTTGTTTTTTGTGATTTTATTTAATACCTGATTTAGATCTTCCCAAAACTTTTTCACTTTCTCACATGCCCAAATTGCATGTACTGTTGTTCCCATTTCCTTCTTACAGCGAAAACATCTATCTGATACTGTTGGGTCCCATTTATTTAACTTTTGGGGTGTGATATATATAACATGTGTAACCAATTATACTGTATCATGCGTAACCTTGTGTTTATTATATTCTTCATAGTTCCAGAACATAATTTTTCCCATGTTTCATTTTTTATTTTTATGTTTAAATCTTTTCCCACTTTTGTTTGGGTTCATAGCTTATTTCTTCATTTTCCTTCTCTTGCAGCTTGATGTACATGTTCATTATAAATCTTTTAATTATCATTGTGTCTGTAATCACATATTCAAAGCTGCTTCCTTCTGGTAATCTTAGTCTGTTTCCCAATTTATCCTTTAACTAGGCTTTCAGTTGGTGGTATGCAAACATTGTACTATGAATTATTCCATATTTGTACTTCATTTGTTCAAATGTTAATAAATTATTTCCCAAAAAACAATTTTCTATTCTTTTAATTTCTTTTCTCTCTCATTCTCTAAAGGAAAGGTTATCTATTGTAAAAGGGATTATCTGATTTTGCGTCAATAATAATTTTGGTAGTTGGTAATTTGTTTTTTTCCTTTCTAAGTGAATCTTCTTCCATATATTAAGTAAATGATGCAATACTGGTGAGCTTTTATATCGTACCAGCTTTTCATCCCACTTATAAAGTATATGTTCTGGTACCTTCTCTCCTATTTTATCTAGCTCTATCTTAGTCCAATCTGGTTTTTCCCTTGTCTGATTAAAAATTTGAAAAATACCTTAATTGTGCTGCTCTATAATAATTTTTAAAGTTTGGTAACTGCAAACCACCTTGGTTGTACCTCTTTGTTAATTTATCGAACGCTATCCTCGGTTTCCCCCCTTTCCATAAAAATTTCCTTATTATTCTCTTTAGTTCATTAAAGAATTTCTGTTAAGGGAATTGGTAACGATTGAAATAAGTATTGTATCCTTGGGAAGACATTCATTTTAATGCAATTTACCCTCCCTATCAACGTTAGTGGTATTTCTTTCCAATGTTCTAAGTGTTTCTGCAATTTCTTTATTAGTGGCTGATAATTTAATTTGTACAAGTAATAATAAATTATTTTTTAACCTAATACCTCGGTATTGGATTGTTTGTGTTTGCCATTTAAATGGCAATTCTTTTTTGAATTCTGTATAATCCACATTACTCATTGGCATCACTTCACTTTTATTTGCGTTGATCTTGTACCCCGATATTTCTCCATGCTCTTTCAATTTCTTATGTAATTCTTTTATTGATATTTCTGGTTCTGTTAAGTATACTATAATGTCATCTGCAAATAAACTGATTTTATACTCCTTCTCCTTTATTTTTATCCCTTTTATTTTATTTTCTGTTCTTATCAGTTCTGCCAATGGTTTTATCGCTAAAGCGAACAGTGAGGGAGATAATGGACATCCCTGCCTAGTTGACCTACTTAATTTAAATTGGTTTGATACATATCCATTTACTGTTACCTTCCCCAATGGTCCATTATATAATGCAATTAATATATTTTTTTGATAGATTGAACCTCTGTCATACTTTGAATAAATAATTCCATTCTACCCTGTCAAAGGCTTTTTCTGCGTCTAAAGCAACAGCCACTGTTGGCATCTTATTTCCTTGAACTGCATGAATTAAATTAATAAATTTACAGACATTATCTGCTGTTCGTCTTTACTTAATAAATCCAGTTTGATCTGGTTTTACTATTTTTGGTAAACAGTTGGCCATGAAGGAATGATGGAGCGGTCTTGACAGGCCGAATAGCCTCTTTCTGCTCCAATTTCTTACAGTTTTTCCAATACTAGGCTCCAATACATCCTGATCCTTTCTCTGGTGCCTCTATAAAAGTTGGCAAGAGAACTCAGAGACATGCTGTATTTCCTTTTGTGCCTTGCTCCCTCTGTGCACCATCATGACATTTGGCCATGTTTTGAAATGTACAGGTTAAATCTGCCAATATCTCCTTTCTCTTTCATTATTGAAATCTTGCCTCTTTTGAGTTAGCTTTTGATCATTGCCTAATACTTTCTTGTTTAACTGAAATACCATTTCTGTAAATGATTCTGTAAAGTGAATTTTCCTTGTTAAAAATCACTCTATTAATGAAAGCTACTGTTAGTGTTTTTTTCCTCAAGGTTAGCAGTTTTCAATTTCTACCCATTTGCTCCCACAGCCTCATTATCAGAAATCCTTACACAATTGTAGAGGTTATTTTGAAAGCCATGATCTCTGTCCATGACATTAAAGAGTAAAAAGTTCCAGGAATTACACAATGTACAATATTGTTATAAAGAATTGCTGAAGAAAATGTATTATGTTACTTAGCAGTGTGCTCCAGCTATAATAGAAATTATTTAAAAAGCCTACCTCGCTCCTAGTCTCAGAGTTGTAATGTGTCACTTGCTCTGCACCTGCTTCCCTTGACAACAAACTCTGATTCATATAATTTCTTTCAGCCAGACTCTCTATATAATCCTCTAAATACAGGAGTTCATGCTGCTTATTTGGACAAAGGTGAGAAATTCAATGAGGATGTTCAAACTGTCCAAAGCACCATGGCACACAGAGACATTTTTTTTAATGGGGGACAGGGGGAAGAAAAGAGAAATAATGTAGTCCTAGGAATTACATGGTTAAAAGAACTGATGCCTTCCTCTGCACCAAAGGCTGTTGCCTGCCTGGTGCCAGGGTTAAGGAGATCTGACCATGAGAAGAATTTGATGAGGACGATCCATTTGCCGTGATCCAGTAGGCAAAAGCAACATAGGTAGGACAAGGAAGGAGGCTGCACTGATGGATTATGGAGGAACTTGTTGTAACATTTTTATAATAGAACCATGAGGATGATCATCTCTGATTTATTGAGATACAAGCAAACTTTCTTTGGTCCCACTGTGGACCTTTAGTTTTGGAGGGAGATGTTGTTCGGGATGAGCAGTCTGATTTAGGCCCTACTCTTTCCAGATATTAAATGTAAGGCTTGTTTTCTCATTTGCCAGAAGGAGAATTATTGTTGAACCCTTTCCAATTACCACTCTTCCTTCTGGCTAAAGAACTCCTCGCAGAATTCCAGTGGAGGTTCCATTTATCGAGAGACACAAGAGATGTGATCTTCAACATGCATCACCTCCAAGAAAAATGGAGGAATAGGCAGTAATCACAAGACATGGCAAATTTTGACCTTATAGGAGCCTTTAACCATGTTATTCGTGAGGAACTGATGAGCATCCTCCTCAAATTTGGCTTTCTGAATAAATCCATCATTAGGTTTCATCTGCTACATAATGGCATACAACCCAAGATCTTAACACATAGGTCCACATGGATCAACTTTCAGGGTAAATTGGTATCACATAAGGCTGTTTCTTTCTCTAATGCATTCACAGTCTGAGTGTACTCTACCTGAATTAAATTCAGGACCTCAAGCAGAACTGTAAACCTCTAAAGATACCAAAATCATTGATTTTCTGAGAAACTACTGATTGTTTCACAGCATTTCAGTGATTTTACAAAATATCACCCTAACTATAGTTGATTTTCAAATATGAGAATATAAAAAAAAAACAAATCTCTGGAGAAAATTGGCCATACACATGTAAAAATGAAGCCATTAAAAAGGAATTGGCTGGTACTGAAATAACCAGATCCTGTCATTTGCTTCAAATTATTTTTAATATAAATTGTAAGGTTAAAATGTTTTAAAGTTAAAAGCCAAAATGCTTTGTATCCTTGAAAAATAAGTACCATATTTTGGTGGATAAGGTGACTTTCAGATAAGGCAGGACCCCAGTTTCAGTCTGAATTTCATGGTTTAACCTCATATCAGTGATATAAGATGACCCCCCAAACATACCAGTACCGTACATATGTGGGTGTTGGTGGTAGGTGGGTGAAGAACTGCCACAAAGCCATTCATGGTTCAGTCTGCTGCTAGCTTCTCCCTTAACCAGTTTAAAATGTTTTAACTACCAGCCATTTAAAGATCATGTGCGTGAAGAATAGAATAATTGGATGATGAATGCTGAAAAGCCTTTTACAAAAGGTGGGGCAATGCGTGCTGCATCACTTGATGTGCTGTGTGATTTTGTGATCAAAGCATGGGATAAAGTCAAAGTAGAGACTGTAATAAATTTCAAAAAGTGCCTTTCTCTAGTGCAATGGATGGCACGGAGGATGATTAATTGTGTTACACTGACGACAAAGCCGACTCACCAGATTCAGACTGGGACCCATATGATGACGTATAAACAGTGAGACTCTAGGTGTGCTTGCCATGTTCTTTGCCTTGGATAATGAAGGTAGTGATTTAAGGATCTTAAATGTGTGTGATGTGCTTTTCAAATTTTACAATTCTTTAATTGGTTAAACACCATATTGGTAATGGATTTCAATACAAAATAAAAATTGTGTTTTTATTATATGGTTGGGTCTGGGTGGTGGGTTATGGAATGAATCAAGTGGTATTTTGAGTAGAATTTTGTTTTTGTATCTGACCCCTATAGGATGACCCCTTTTTTTGGGGGGTGTTTTTTTGGGTGCTTCAAATGTTGTCTTATCCGCCAAAACATACAGTATGTACATTTTTCCTGGGATCTATGCTTTCAGGGAGTGTGTGATAAACATTCGGGCTGTAACTTTGTGCTCCCATATCGTGCTACATTACTTTGCTGGTCACACTGGAACAATGTGTTATCCCAGCAAGTACAACTAAAAGCAGTAAGTAACACAATTGGAACCTGCATGGAGGAAACATGCACATTAATATTTTACCTGAACTTAATTGATTTGAATTATTTCATCATGTGTACAAAATACATTGAAAAGCTTTGTTTTGTGTGTTAGCCAGTCATGTCAGCCCATACTTAAGTACAACAGGTAGTTGTATGTTCAATCATTTTTAAATGAGTACATTATAGTGTTATATAAAGTCAAAAAGTGCAGAATATAGAGTTACTAGGACAAAGTGCAGGATATAGTTAATAGTGTAGGTATCTCCTTTTACTCATTCCGATATCCGATAAGAGTCTCATAACAGCAAAGAAACTGTCCTTGAATTTGGTGGTTTGTGTTTTCACACTCGTGCATCTACTGGCTGAGAGGAGGATAAAAGAATCAGTCCTTTAGTTAATTTGCAGGTTTCCCAAGGCAGTGGGAGGTATAGATGGAGAGGGGTTTAGTTTGCATCATGGCCTGAGCTGTGTTTACAACTCTGCTGCTTGTGGTCTTGGACAGAACAGTTCCTGTACCAAGTAGTCATGCATATTGACAAGATTATTTTATTAATATATCTGTAAAAATTACCAAAGATACATCTGTATGGGCACAATCAACACCATTAATATTGGGGTTGGGCTAGATTAACTCTAATGAACTAAGGGGAGAAAAATATATTAAGGAAAATGTGATTTACTAGTCAGTATTTGTTTTCTTTTAAACTTTGCCATATATCTGCTGTGAACTGAGCAAGAAGCAACATGGAATGGGGGTGAGGACCTGATAGACCCATAAGCACATATGCAGAATGAGATGTAGTGAAAGTGACCAGTGAGAAATTGGTGGTTGCTCAAGTGTGAAGAGTTTGGGGCACAAAAAGAGCAAAGAAAAATATGAATATGATTGAAAGATGTGTATGGCCATGGAACCTTAGCTATTGAAGAATATGTTGGCAGGGAAGGAAAAGTTGAAAAAGTTTGGAGAGAAATTTCAACAGAAGCCTTTTTGGAAAGTTGTGCAACTTCGAGAGTAAGATGCAGGTACTATTGGAGTAGCCCAGGCAAATAACTGCTGTGCATTTGATAAACAATACTGCCACTGCAGTGGCGCTGGAGGGAATGAATGCTTGAATGTTGAATGGGGTATCAATCAAGTGGGTTGCTTTCTCCCCGATGGTGATAACCTTGTTAAGAATCATTCAATCTACACACGTTCAGGCAAGTGAAGAGTATTTCATCACACTGCCTGCTTACTTGTGTCCTGAAGATGCTGGAAAGGCTTTCGTATGACAGGAGTCACTGCCATAAGATATATTACTTTGATCCAATCCAGCAGCCAGAATATTTATGTAGCTGGTCTAGTTGAGTTTCTGGTCAAAAGTGAGGCTTTTTCATACTTGCTATTTATCAGCACTTGTCTCTGTGTCTTGATGCATGCAAGTGTATTTTCCCACTTGTTCATTTAAAGCAGTGATTGATAGGTTTTTGATTAGCCAGGGAGTGAGGCTGAGTGTGAAAATGGATCAGCTCATGATTAAATGGTAGGACAGACTCAATGGGCTGAATGGTCTATTCCTGCTCCTTGTCTTATTGTCTTATAAATGGAATTAAACTTTGTGCAATTATCAGTAAACTTTTCCACCATCTTAATCAGAACTCCTTAATGCTATCTATATTCAATCAAATCTTGCTTGAAGAGTGCATAGTTAATTTGGTTTCAGTGCCGTGTGACTCTAAGATCATGCACATATATTGAACTAATTTTACTTGTGATTCCTGCACAATAAAATAGAAAATATCTAAAGATGTTTTCAAGAGAGAGAAGAAAAAAATCGCATTTGGAATGGCAACTAGCTTATTTTAAAGGTGATTGTGGCAGTTGATAGAGGATTCTTTTTAGGGACAATAAAATCAAGGAGTGTTAGTTAATTAACAAAGCCAAACAATAATGTAAATATCGAGTCATTCTGCTTTTGGAAGCGACTGCTCTATGTGCATATATTGAGGCATATCACCCAACAGTCATCCAATCAAATGTAGAACTGAGGTAAAACACCAAGGTCTGCAGACATAGTAGGTGCTTTCTAACTACCTTGTAAAATGGCTTGAACCCTTCATCAAGGTATGAAAAAAATCTATTTTCCGAATACCAGACCTACAAGTCAGAATTTAACTCTTAATTGTTTGAAAGTTGGTGGCCAAAAATACTGATGTCATTTTAGTGATGTATTTTAGATAGTACAAATAATGGGGCTTTTGTATCATCCAAAATTCGACTCCAAAATATGAACAAGAAAATTAAATGATTGCTGTCTTCAAATTGGTCTTGGGAGTTGTGGTGGCGAAGGCCACATTATAATTTAAATTGAGTGCAAGCTTGGAGAGACCAAGATACATGTTCAATAGCACATTACACATATTCATCAAGGTTACTGCAGACAGTCTTCCTGAAGATCTTTAATCAAAGAAGATTTAAAAAATTTAAAAATCAACTTGAAATGACAAAAAAAAGTGCTTAAATGAAGAAAAGTACTTTCTGAATCATCATGACCTGGAATGGAGAAAGCAAATTCCATGCAGGTCGATAATACAAGGCCGATATCAAAGTTGGATGAAATGTTATTAAATTAGGTTTCATGAATTAATAAACAAGAAATTAAATTCATGGAATGCTTTCTCAAAATCTCAAGACTTTCTATTTTAAAGGTTTTTTTAAAATTTATGTCTTTTTAATGACATGGTCTGAACGATTATTTATGGGAACATTACATCAGAAATCCAATCTTCAGTGAATTTCTAGCTGACATTTGTTGGCTTCACATAATTCACACCTTTGATCAATTATTTTAATTTAAATGTTTTGTGTGTATTGACTAACAGTATTTATATTTTTTACTCTCTGCATTGCATGATCTGAAATATCCCATCTCTGCTTACATTTTTAATAAGCAATTAAATGTCAAAAATGTTACAGCTAACTAACTACTGCCTCAATCTATGCCTATACAGTAAAACCCTTATGGGGATACTGGGGGTTTTATTCACATGTGCATGGATGCTGTGATCAATTTACACACTGCAAGGAATTACCAATTACAATATTAAAAGATAAAAAACAGTTTTTGATGGACTAGAAACAGCCAGTAGGTAAGAAGTATCATTAATATTTTAGTCATAATGGTTCATTGCTATTTAAATAGCTATAAGAGTCCATGGCAAGTATTTTTTAAATGGCAAAGTTTTTCCCCATATTGCATCCAACCTTTATCAGAGGTCAGTAACACTATTTGGTGAATATGCTGGGGAATTCATCTTGGTGAATTGGAGTTTGTCAAATGTCTTGATAAATTTGTCAAGGGCAAAGTGTTATAAGTATTTATATATATATATATATATATATATATATAGAGAGAGAGAGAGAGAGAGAAAGAGAGAGAGAGAGAGAGAGAGAGAGAGAGAGAGAGAGAGAGAGAGAGAGAAATGAATGACAGCAGGGAAAAATTGAGGTTGCCAATGTCAAGTTGGGAGCTCTAAATGAACTTGTCAAGAGAAGATAAGTGATGAAAGAAGTCAATGACCAGGCAAATTGAAAGTGAAAATTGAACATAAAAGACAAAGGTAGCATTATTTGGCAGCTACTGTAAGGTCAGTTGGTTCATTACTGGTTGGATGATAAATGCATGCACCATTTTGTTTTTCAAAGTTTAAACCTCTGATTAAGGCCAAATCAAAATGATATTCATTTTCCAGAAATATTTTAAGTGTGCAGAGTTTGACACCAAACTTTCTAAATTGAAAGTTGGGTTGCAGGTCATCAAACCAAACATCCATTAACATAAGGAAAATAGATAATATAATATTAATTACTGTAAGTAAACTGATACATTTCCTTTATTCAATCTGTGGGCATTGGGCTAGAATTTATTGGCCAGTATTTCCTCAGGATCTGAAAGGTATGCTGAGCCATTTCATTGAGCAGGTAAGAGTCTGGAGTCACATGATGGCTGATAAGAACAGTAGATGCACTTGTAAAAGTCATCAGTTGCTATGGCGTGATTTGAACTTGATTGTCCATACTCAGATAGACACACTGAAATGCTGGATGAACTCGGTTGGCCTTTTCAGCATCTATAGTAGTTGTTACAAGCCCAAAGGACCCCAAATCCCAGCAGCAATAGACATTCACCAGGACAAGTAGTTACTTAAACTTAACTAAACCAATTTAACCCCCTTTTAATTCTAAGTGCACGTTTATGTAATGTGTGTATAAATTTAAGAAAAGTTCTTTGGTTCACAGTTCAATCTCACTTCTCAATCTTCCAAGTTCTCTGGTTGCAGGCAATTCTTATACTGTGTACAGAATTTAATATGTATAAAGTTCACCAGGCTTTGGTGCTCGAAAGGTAAATGTTTACCACTCAGGAAGGTTCTTGTAGGGTTTGCAGAGAGAGATTTGTTGTTCCAGGATTTCCACAACTGAGGTATCACCATTAGTCACCTCAGTGTCTTGCTGATGAAACTTGCCCCATCAGGGTTCTCCAGATGGTAACCTCTTTCTTTCAGGCTACCACAGGGTTCCTTTCTTTTCCACATATTCCAAGAGAAACATCAGACAGATAGCACTTCCAGCCATCCACCACTCTGGAGCTTTCTGTTTCAGTTCCAACAAGCGTTTCCTGCTTGCTTCAGCTGTGACTGTTCAACCTCTCTCTCTCTCTCTCTTCATCTTCCAACTGCCAGAAATCCCATGTGACTCTCTCACTTGCAAACCATTCCCCCCCCCCCCCCAACCTTCTCCAGCAAACAATAGGAGTTAGTCTTTTGCTCCTCTTTTGTCTTCGGTAAACAAACTTCTCAGGAGAGACCTTTCAGTGCACTTTGCAGAAAGGTCAGAAGCCTTGTAAAAATGTTCAACACAGATGACCTGCCTCCAGTCAATTCATTTGATGACATCATTTCAATTAGCAGCTACTTGTGAAATGTGCATAGCATTCTCCACAGTTTCTGTAAAGTTCACTGAATGTGAATTCTTCAGTATTTCAAATAAGAAGTGTTTTAAAATGTGTGTACATATGTAACCTAATCTAATTTTACCAAACTCTCCCAATATTTATCTACATTACAGTAGACAAAGATATATTGGTGACATTTCAGACCTGAGTCCTTCTTCAAGGAAAAAAATCAGCAAAAACAAAAACAGAATATATCAGAAAGTCTCAGAATTCAAATAATGGGGGAGGAATCCAGACCAACAAAAGGTGTTAATTGGATGTGATCAGGGATTAGGTAGAACTTATCCTGTCTGTGTGAAAGGAAACGAGCATTTTTACACACAAACTTCAGAATTATTCCAAAAAAGTTGAAATACTTACCTCCGATGTGTCCCGATGTGGTCATTTACACAGGGACACTTTGTAGGGAGTTTGTCGGAAGGGGAATTTTGTATTCATTAGGCCTGTTTCTTATGGAGTGACTGCAGTCAATTTACACTCCAGCCGCTCCCTAAGGTTGTGCAAGGGTCCCAGTGGAATAATTTTACGGGATGGAATTTGCATTAAAAAATTCCGTCCCGAAATTTTTACTTTTCTGCTGAAACAGAAATTTTCCTAAGATTTTCTGTCGTTCAATGGCTATGTAAAAGTGCCTAAGGAATGGGAAGAAGGTGCTGGTTTATTTTTTACAAAAGCCAGAGAAGTCGATATTAATACCATCTGGTTGGAGGATGCCCAGTCAGAAGATGAGGTGCTGGTCCTCCAATTATGGGTGGTCTCAGTCTGGGAGTTCATGAAACTATGGACAGACCCATCAGCAATGGAATGGGATGGGGAATTGAAATGGGTGGCCACTGGAAGATCCATGATATTGCAACGGACAAAGCTGAGGTGCTCAACAAAGTGATCTCCCAGTCTGTGTCCAGCCTCTCTGATGTAGAGGAGACCAACAGATGCAGTAGCTAACTCCTGAAGATTCACGAGTGAAATGTTGCTCCACTTGAAAGGACTGTTTGTGGTCTTGAATGGTGCTGAGGGAGGAGATGTGGGTGAATGTGGAGTAGGTCACAAGGCTAGGTCCCAAGGGGACGATTGGCGGGGAGGGAGGGAGGAGTGGACAAGGGAGTCATGGAGGGAGGGTCCCTGGGGAAGAGGGGGATATATATCTAGTGATGGGGATCACGTAGTAGGTGGTGGAAATGGCAGAGGAGGATGTATTGGATGTGGAAGCTGGAGGGGTGGGAGGTGAGGACAAGTGGAATCCTGTCTTTGTGCATGGGGGCAGATATGCAGGTAATGGAGGATTTGCAATTGGATAAACCCCCCCCTCCCCCACCTCCTTCTTCTCTCATCATCTCTCCATTCCCTGTCTCCTTTCACACAGATGTTATAAATTCCACCTAGTCCCTTACCACATCCAATTAACACCTTTTGTTGGACTGGATTCCACCCCATTGTTTGAATTCTGAGACTTTCTGATCTTTCCTGCTTCTGCCTTTTCTTTTTTTTCCTTGAAGAAGCTCAGACCTGAAACCTCAGCAATAGATCATTGTCTCCTATCGATGATGAAAAGTCCATCTGAGTTCCTGCAGCATTTCAGTGTGTTTACTACAATCACGGCCTCTGCAGCCTATCATGTCCATGTTCAGATTCCAGTCCTTGAATTATTCATCCAGTAAGATGCTATATCACCCTGTTATAGACATAGCCACCATTGGTCCATTAACATGTCAACAAAAGTCAAAGGAGTACTTTGTGATAACTTGTCAAATCAAGAGAAATTTGGTTGGATGACCAAAAGCTTTGCAAAGAATTAGATTTTAGAGGGTCTTTCAGGAAGAAGGGAAGCTATACAGAAAATAGGTTTAATGAAGGAATCCTATAGCTTAGGCTCTGTGTAGCTGAAAGCACATTTCTCATTTGCAGAGCAATGAAATGAAGGCATTGTTAGAAAAGCTCAACTATCTCAAGTACTTTGGGAGCAGAGGAAATTATTTAGTGTTTGAGTCAAGATCAGTGATCAAAACAAAGGAGAGAATCTTAAATTGGGTGCCATTGTGGCTTAGCAAGGACATTGCTTAGGCCAAAGGCATCAGAAATTTGAATGATCTGAGAGGGAAAGATAAAGGATAGGTGGGTATTAAATTCAAAAGTAAAATGGGGATAGGCATTCTGCAGTCTACTTTACCACTCCCTGTTTTTCATCTAATGCCTTCTCGTTTCCAGCAATTTTTAATTAATTGGCGTGAATCTAGAGAGATCTGGCATCCAATTTCCTTAAAAACTTAATTCCAGAGGATAATTATTTTTACTATAACTCCTCAATGAATGAAAAATGTATGAAGTGCGTAATAAGTGGCCTATACATGACTGTCAATAAATTCATGTTTTTTAATGCATATATGAATCAGAAATACTTTTGTTTGGTCTTTGATCAAAGCATTTAAATCAAAGGCAGTGGATCTTTTATTGTGATAGTAAAATGCAAAAAAACTAATACTGCTTAATAAATGATTCATAGACCACTTGGAATTCAAAACACTTTTAGTAAACCTTTTAATTTAATTATAAATGTTTACAAACAATTGGAATGAGATGAGCTACAATCATTTAAATTAAAAAGGTGTTTCAAAGCTGTGAATGATGCAGCAAAGTGAGCATTCTGGTGACTTCAATGGTACTGGGGCTGGCAAATTTCCCAAGTGACTGGATGTTACTCCCTATTCACTCTCAAACTTTTATTTCACTTTTTTAACATGTTACATGATAGTGTAATAAACTTTCCAGTGAACTCAGTCAGTTCAAAGAGAACAGAAAATATCTAAGCATTCCAGGCCCCGGATCCATCCACAAGCCTACTCACATTCCAAACTCTATTTTTCAGACCCAAACCACTCCACATCCCCATCTCCATCTGCACCCCGACCTCCTGCACTCTGGACTCCAACTCACATTCTAGACAACAAATGAGCCATATTGCCAGACCATCAGGATTTCAGAACAATTGGATGTCAAATTTATTAGCGTTTTACTGTAATTGCCTTTAATCTTACTTCAAATTTTGACAATTGTGCCTAAGGTACAAGTCTAACTTATAGAATGGTAGCTCTCACCTCTCTGAATCAGAGGTTTGTGTATGTACATATGTAGATTAAATTGAGAAAAAGAGCAAGGAAAAAAATGGAAGTGGCAGCTAGGTCAGTGTCAGGACAACTGGAATTGCTGTAAAACAGGCTAAAACAAAGTCTAGGTGAACAAAAGTGACCAAAGCATAGACAAATGATTCTGAGGCCACAAATGAGACTCCATGATGGTGTGAGGTCTCCTTGGTGCCAAGATCAAGGATGTCTTGGAGTGAGCACAAGACCTTCTGAAAGGGGAGGATGAATACTCAGAGATCATGGTCCTCATTGATATAAGAAGGTAGAAGAGGTCCTGCAAAGGGTGTTTTTGAAGTTGGGTAGTAAAATGAAAACCAGAACCTCAGGGACTATAATCTTTATATTACTCCCTGTGCCATGAGTTAGCAATGCAAGGAATAGGAAGATGGCATGGGTAAATGTAAGATTAAGGAGCTGGTCCTAGGGGTAATGGCTTCAGGTATATGGATCCCTGGATCCAGGGGGGAAGGAAATCCCTGTACCAGAGAGACATGGTAACTAAGTTGGAAAAGCACCAATATCCTGGCTGGGAGTTTTGAAGTGCTCCTCCAAAAGGTTTATATGAGTTTAACAGGAAAGTGGGACCCAAATGTGGCAGATGAGCCTTGATCATAGAACTTGGTTGGCATAGATGAGTTGGAACATTGGATCTGTTTACATGTTGTAAAAATTTACCACTCACAATTTTTATCAGCTGTCTTGAACCTAGCAGATCTTGAATGGAAGAGCAATGCTCAACCACAAAGGTATTCTGCAAAAAATGGTATAATTCACCACTAAAAAGTACTATTTTTTGGGTGTAAAACCAAGGCCCAAACTTAAAAAAAAATTGCTTCTCACTATTTGGAAAAAAAAGAGGAATTTTCAGTCATCATCCTGTCAATTTTTTATTTCCCAATAAGCAGCAATAATCAAATTGGTGACTGAGAATTTAGAATAATTACAGCAAAAAATTTAACTGAAGATTACATCAAAAGTCATTCATTTGCTTTTGAAAGATTTTCTTTAACCTCACATGTAATAGAAAAAATATATTAATAGGTTTAAAACAATCAATTGTTTCAAAATTAGTTTGTTTCTCTTTATACATTATTGATATTCCATTCATCTCAATGAATTTAAAAAATCTCTAATCTCTGGAGGTTGAGGAATGCAGAACTATACTCTTGAAATGAGGCTTTGACACTGTCTCACCAAGCCGAAACTGGATAGAGAGTGACGGGCATGTTGGTTGCAGAAGCTAAGCTTTCATCATTCTTTTATACGGCCAAGAGAGGAAGAAACATATTTCCAGATTCCAGAGGGAGTGTTTAGGTCTCTTATTTTCCCCAAAGACTTCCTCCACTTTGGTCTCCTTCCCCATTTTCTATACCTGCCCTACAGATCAGTGGACAGCTCGATTTTGCTCATAGTTTTTAAGCTGGAAAAGCAGATCACTAGGCTGGCCACATGTTAATGATCCCCTGTATATTCATTCTGTTAGAAATACATTTCTACGACTTTCATAAGCCCATAAAGATCCCTGTTCTGGAGCAAGTTTCAGACTGTCAATAAAAATTGATTTAGATTTGTAATCTTCCAAAACTTAGTCCTTTAAGTCTGATGATAACATGGAACTATAAAAATAAATGACCCTTAACAACTGGCAAACAGAAATGGCATGCATTGAGATCCCTACTGTTGTAAAAAACACATAGGGTGCCTTTTATTGTCAGCTGAAGAATAAAAGGCCACGCATGTACTTGTCAAACAGATGGACGCTTTGATTTCTATTGGTGTTTGGATTTGTGAACTTTGTGAAAGATGATTATGCCTGAGTATATGTAATTTAAAGATAGCCTTAATCTGGTTCCAATGACAATTGACTGCAGGCATGTCATTTCAAAACTAATGATTTTCACCATGAAGATTTATGCATTTTTAGGTCATTAACTGGTATAACTTTCACTACTTAATATTTGAAGATCTGAATATTCTGCTTTTATCAAATATGAGATGAATATTTGCTCTTTATTAAACATTGCGTGTTTATGATGAACAAAATAAAATTGAAAATATTTGTTTAAACCCTGATAAGGGGGACAATATCCAGAAACACCAATTTCATATCTCTCTCCATAGATGTTGTCTGTATTTAAGCACTTTTATATTTTTATTTCAAATTTCCAAAATCTACATACTTTTAATTTTCAGTGGAGATAAGCAATAGATAAACATGTTCATGTTATTGACAATTAAATGTTTTAGGAAGAGGCAAGTTTCTGCAAGAACATTTCATGAAGTAAGTCCAATTAACTTGGAAGAAGGAACTTAACATTTTAAGCAAAAGCAAAAATTTCAGTACCACTTGCATTGATTCTGAAACGGAGTACCCCGTATCCAAAGATTCAAAATTTATTTTTTTAAAAAGTGCTGACATGACATCACAAGTTGAAAATAATTCACCACTTGACTTGCCCATGTGGGGCTCTGATGGCACCATTTTGATAACAACAGAGCTCTGGTGTACAAAGATACAGTTGAAAATGGCAAAAAGGTCTGCGGAAACCACTATGGATGACAATGGTAAGAAAAAGAGAAAGCATTTATATTTATGTATCGAACAGAAAGTCAAGCTGTTGGCGAAACTAGACAGCAGTGTAAGTGTAAAACGTCTTACAGAAGAGTATGGTGTTGGAACGACCACAATCTACAACCACAACCTGAAGATGCTACAGTGTTGCTTAGTTCCATTGTTTGAAAAACCAAAAAAAAAACCCAAAAGATGAAAAACACCTGGTCCCAAGCATTTTGGATTCGGGGTACTGTACTGCAAAATTAAAATGAATAGCAATGAAGAAGGTTTCTTCTGTATATTCTAACAATGAAATGTCAGCACAAAATGAAGAGCCTGGTTTGCATGTTCAATGAAATATGTAGATTTAAATTGTATAACAATTGTGGTTACTATCAGTCATAGAGTTTTACAAAACAGGAGCAGGACCTTTAGCCCGATTTCGCCATGCCAACCAAGTTGTCTACCCAAGCTAGTCCCATATGGCCTGCATTTGTTCAATATCTAGCTTAAATCTTTCATATCCACGCACCTATCTAAACGTTGTTTAAAAATGACCATTGTGCCCTCCTTTACAACTGGCTTTGGCTTCTCATTCCGTAGACACAGTACCCTTTGTGTATAAAAGGTACCCCTCAGGTCTCTTAAATCTTTCCCCTCTCACCTTAAACTTATGCCCTCATGAATTTATAAACTTCTATGATGTCTCTCCTTGGGTTCCTGTGCCCCAGGGAGAAATGTTCTTGCCTATTCAGCCTCTCCTTGTAATATGTCTGTCAGTTGAGGTCACATTTTTATGAATCCTTTCTGCACATGTTCCAGCTTTATGGAGTATTGTGTGCAGTTCCGATCTCCAAATTATAGGAAGGATATAAATAAGGTAGAGAGGGTGCAAAGAAGGTTTACAAAAAAAGTTGCCTGGATTGCAGTATCTTAAATACAGAGAAAGATTGAGTAGACTGAGACTTTATTCATTGGAACATAAAAGATTGAGAGGGGATTTGATAGAGGTATTTAAAATTATAAAGGGAATAGATGTGAATAGGCTCTTTCCCCTGAGGGTAGGGAAGATTGGAACAAGGGGTCATAAGTTAAGGGTTAGGGGGTAAAAATTTAGGAGTATGCTTCTTCACTCAGAGTGGTGGCTGAGTTGAATGATCTACCGGAAGAAGTAGTTGCGGCAGGGTCAATTCTGTCATTTAAGAGGAGTCTAGATGAGTACATGGATGTGAGTGGATTGGAGGGTTATGGGCATGGGAGTAGGTAGGTGGAACTAGTGGAGTTTCACGTAAATCGATGCAGACTAGAAAGGCTGATATGGCCTGTTTCCGTTCTGTAAATTGTTATATGGTTATATGTTATATGGTTATATGATAGCTTCCCCATACAATAGTGATCAGATCTACAAATGAGACTATAAATATGGTTGCACCAACATCTTGCATAGCTGAAACGTGACATCCCAAAGACCCGACTGATGAACGTAAGAATACCAAATGCCGCCTTCACCACCATGTATACCTGTTTCATGAAACTATGTACCTGAACACCCAAGTCTCTCAAGAGCCCTACCATTTATTGTGTAACCTCCATCTTGGTTTAACATAACAAAATGCTGCTCCTCCCACTTGAGTTAAATTTGATCTACCATTCATTGGTTCACATTCCCACTTCATCTGGATCCTGCTGTTATGTCAGGTAACCTTCTTGACTGTTCATTTATACCACCAATTTTATACCACCATACTAACTACATCGACTTTAAAGTTGTTAATATAGATGACAAACAACAGTAGATCCAGCACTAATCTGTGTGGTACACCCTCATCATCGGCATCCAATCTTTCCACGACCACTCCCTTCTACCATCAAGGCAATTCTGTAAGCAATTGCTGGTGACCTTGGAATTTCTGGACAAACCTATCATTCAGGACCTGTCTAAAACCTTGCTAAAGTCCATGTAGGCAATGGCTACCACTCTGGGTTACGTCCAGAAAATTCATGAGACCTGAAAAAAACAACCAACTATATGTATTTATTTATTTATTATGCAGGTCTGTCTGTCTGTTTCTGTTCTCCATGCAAATCAATATGGACTCTAGAAATGTCCAACGAGGTTCTGTAGGGGTAACATGTGATGCTGAATGTCATGACCACATTGAAATTAACCTTTAAAATCATATGAAGTTCAAAAGTTCGAAAAAAAATTTGAACTTGCACCAGAGACAGTGATGTGCATCAACGTACTTTCAGAATAAAAACAACTGGCCAAACCCAGTTCAATATGGGCCCATAAAAGCGAATCAATATTGGCAGAAGCTCTTCACAAGCCTGTAGATTTTGACAAAGGAGAGAGCGAGAGACTGCAGAGGAACATCAGTCTTACCCCTCACTGTTGACACTTTCAGGCGTGCAAAGAGCAGGCAGCAGGAAACAGAACAGCAGCGATACGCCCATCTCAGTGCGCAGGCCTCCAGACAAACAAGGAGCAGGCAGCAGGAAACTGGGCAACAACACCAAGCCTGCCTCCATGCTGATGCCACCAGGCATTCCATGAGCAGAAAAGAGCCTGCTGTGGAAGAACAAGCAAGACTCTAAGCAATGCAGACAATGTAGTCAATTGAAGAACACTTATTGTAAGGTTAGCGCGACACTATTACAGCATTCGTGACCTGGATTTGAATCCGGAGCTAGTGTAAGGTGTTTGTATGCACTCCCCGTATCTGCATGGGTTTCCTCCCACCTTTCAAAAGAAAAATTATATGGGAGTTGTAGGCTAATTGGGTGTAATTTGGCACTAAAGGGCCTGTTACCATGCTGTAGATTAAATTTTTTTTTATTTTTTTTTCAGAATCACCCCAAACAATGGCTATTTTTAACCATTATTATCCGTGAACTACTCTTTGTAGACAATGCTGCTTTAGTTGCCCATTCAGAGCCAGCTCTCCAGCGTATGATGTCCTGTTTTGCGGAAACTGCCAAAATGTTAGACCTGGAAGTCAGCCTGAAGAAAACTGAGGTCCTCCATCAGCCAGCTCCCCACCATGACCACCAGCCCCCCCACATCTCCATCGGGCACACTGAACTCAAAACGGCCAACCAGTTTACCTACCTCGGCTGCACCATTTCATCTGATGCAAGGATCGACAACGAGATAGACAACAGACTCGCCAAGGCAAATGGCGCCTTTGGAAGACTACACAAAAGAGTCTGGAAAAACAACTACCTGAAGAAACACACAAAGTTCAGCGTGTACAGAGCCGTTGTCATACCCACACTCTTGTTCGGCTCCAAATCATGAGTCCTCTACCGGCATCACCTACGGCTCCTAGAACGCTTCCATCAGCGCTGTCTCCACTCCATCCTCAACATTCACTGGAATGATTTCAACACCAACATCGAAGTACTCGAGCTGGCAGAGTCCGCAAGCATCGAATCCATGCTGCTGAAGACCCAACTGCGCTGGGTGGGTCACGTCTCCAGAATGGAGGACCTTCGCCTTCCCAAGATCGTGTTCTATGGTGAGCTCTCCACTGGCCACCGAGACAGAGGTGCACCAAAGAAGAAGTACAAGGACTGCTTAAAGAAATCTCTTGGTGCCTGCCACATTGACCATCGCCAGTGGGCTGATATCGCCTCAAACCGTGCATCTTGGCACCTCACAGTTCGGCGGGCAGCAACCTCCTTTGAAGAAGACCGCAGAGCCCACCTCACTGACAAAAGACAAAGGATGAAAAACCCAACACCCAACCCCAACCCACCAATTTTCCCTTGCAACCGCTGCAACCGTGCCTGCCTGTCCCGCATTGGACTTGTCAGTCACCAACGAGCCTGCGGCAGACGGGGACATACCCCTCCATAAATCTTCGTCCGCGAAGCCAAGCCAAAGAAGAATCCTAGGAAAATAAATGTTTAGATCAAATCCAAAATCATACTAATCTAATATTGATAACTCCAGTGCAGAAAATAGGTTTTTAATCAATGAAGTTGTCAGACAAATATTAATTTAAAAAGCTCAACTTTATTTATCTATCTATCTATCTATCTATTTATTGATTTATTTATAAAGACATTATTTGTGGTGGACTGTACAATGGCCATCATTGCAATTGCATTATTTTTGTGCTTGTTTTTGAACCTCAAATCTCTTCTGCTCATCACTTTTTCAATCCTGCCATTATTTCAAACTTCGGTCTTTATGGATGACTTCGTATTTACCTCCACTGAAATCAAGTTGTTTCCTATTCCTAATTTTTTTTCTTTTTCATTCATTTTAATCACCATTTCTTTAGCAATTTAATCCTTCCATTCACATTAATTAGAATGCCAGCTGTCTTTATATCTTCAGCAAATTTGAATATATTCTATTCAATTTTGCTTGTCAGTTATAAACACTGGAAGTGGAGTTGTAGCTTCAATGGATCCTTGCAGGATACCACCTATCTTATTTTGCCAACTATCCACAGCTTTCTTCCACCAGCCAGATCAACAATTTGCCTCCTATTCTTTTCAACTATTACCAGCTGATTCTTCTGATCGATGCTTTCTGGAGTCATGCAAATAATAAACACGCATATTCTCCCTGTTTACTGCTCAGTAAAAGAAAATCATTCTCCTTGCTACCTAAGGACATTAAAAATAAGAGCATGAGTAGATTTGAAGGCCTTTTGAGCCTGCACTGTCATTCCATAAAATTGTGCCTGACCATTTGACCACAACACCATGTTCCATTCCTTTCCAATCTACATTTGCCCTGATACCCCTCTAGTTTAAAATTCTTCCTCTTTTAGCTTCAAATGGTCCACTGAGATAGAGAATTGCAAATATTCATCATTGTTTAAAATAAGAAATTATGCTGCTCGTCTCATTTTAAATGGTGACATGCTGTTTCTCGTTTCCTCATCAAGGGAAAAATATCCTCCCAGCAACTGTCCTGTAAAGCTGCTCAGAAGCTTCTATGTTTCCACAATGGCACTTCACAGGTTTATCAGGCATGGATGGCTCTATCCTTTACAATTCTGTAATTTTCGGCTTGGATCTGGTGAAAAATTCCTCAGATAATACAGCTCGTAGCAAGGTTATATTAGCGTTGAAGCACACAACCTTAATGTAAAGCAAGTTCCAAAACTCTAAGCGAACACTTACATAATAATAATTAGCATTTCTCAGGATACGTGAAATATTTCACACATTCCAAAGTAGAACAAACTGACCCTCTTGTGAGGATATTGTTCATCTCCATAGTTATGTAAATACTCAAAAGCAATCTTCAAATAAGTTTATCAACCTTACAGAGTTGCGGCCTAAATTGACAAGTTGCAATTTATAGTTTATGCAATTAGACCCAGATTAGTTGGTATCAATCACATTGACAGGCATCACATGCTGATCATGTTATATTGTTGCTATTTAAAAGAAATATTTTTGTTACCCAGCCCCATTTCCTCGTCTTTGTCATTGAGGGGAAAAGTGAAATGAATGATATTTCTATTAATTCATGCTCTTAAATGAATATTAGATGGTTTCCTGATAGCAACAAGAACATTGCAGCAATTATACTTAATTGGCTTCTGCTGTGCCATTTTGCTAACCTTTGTTGGAAAAATCTGGAATGTCTAGAAAATTTAAAAAAACACTGCCACACATATTGAAGTACTTTATCAAAGGCCATAGAATATAACTTCAAAAATCTGTCATCATCTTTGTTGCCTCAGAAACCAGAACCATATCCCAAGAGTTATCTTAGTAGCTTCAGTGCATACATTAGCACACACCAGCTATTATATGCCCTTTAGGTTGTAACTGGGTATTACTGAAATGATATCAGGAAAAAGTTAGAGGCATATTAATAAAATAGATACTGAACCTTTTATATATTAATTTAAACATCTATTAATCCATTCTTTATTCTCATTGTCTCCTAGAATTTACAGGAAATAAGAATGATTAGATCATCATGCTTCAAGTATCCGAATTTCAAATTGTGCAATCAATGATAATTTCACTTCTCTTCTCTTTCCTACGCCCTTTTATAATTTTCTGTATCAATAACATTCTTTGCCTTTTAATGAGATCACAATTTATGTTCAAGTAGGTATCTATTTTCTTTTATAAGCTTTGCTTTTCATGTTTACAAGTGTACATTACATTTCCACTGCCAACAGCAATTCTTGCTTCTTTCTGATGTTTCCAGTGCCTTTCAAATCTGACTTTTAATCCTTATAAAGCTACAGGTGCCTAACCTTTTATCTGGGATCGTCCAGACCAGATACCTGCTGGTGTTCAGAATCTTCCGGTTTTCGGAATCATTTTAAAATGCAAATGCAGTGTTTCAAAATCAGGCAAAATTGCACAGAACAGGGGGTTAAATTAATTTGCATAAATAAAGACCATAATTTCACTAGCATTTTTTAAATTTTAAAGTAAAGCTTCAAAATAAAACTGGCTCAGACCCCCGTCTCCATCCCCATCATATCTGCTCCTGAGGGCGCCCTCTCTTTTCTTCAGTGGAAAGGTGACTCTCGGCCCCAAGCCCGGAGTTTACTCACGGTGGTGGAACATTGAGCCAGCCGCCGCTATGAGTGAACTCCAGGCTCGGCAGCACTGAACCCATGCTGCCATGTCAGGAGTTAAATGGATGGGGGGGGAGCTGACAGACGGCCGAGGGTGGGGGGGGGCGACCGACGGATGGGTGGAGGGGTGACTGACTGAAGGCTGAGGGCAGGGGGGCAACTGACAGACAGCCGGGGGCAGTGATGGGGCGGAATAGATGGTGGGGACTGGGAGTGAGGCGGTGAGGAGTTTTCATTACTGAAAAAAGTGCTGGTTTTTGGAGGTTGCTGGTGTTCAGAATCTCGGATAAAATGGTTAGGCACCTGTAATGAAAAATATGTACCATGATTGTTTGAACTTTAATGAAAATGAGACACCAACAGAACATATTTTTCGGGGAGGGGAGGAGAATGAGATCTAATTGGATGTAAATCATTCATGAAAATCTGTCATTTGGCAGCTTCTGATGCTTCTAAGAAAAAACGAATCGAATACAAGTAGAAGTTCGAAAATCCAGTCTACTCAGGAATTGGATTGATCCGCATCTTTGGATTTTCTGGATGCTTGGGCAGTACTTCTAAAGTTCAAATTTAAGGAGGAGTAAAGAAGAGATGAGCAGGTAAATTTTGTCAGTTTATTCACTGGCAGGTACAGCACGCTTCATTTATCCAAACAAGCAGTTTTAAAGAAAAATAAAGTTAACACTTGACAAAAATCTAAACAATTTTTCACAACAAAAAAGAGCATGGAATGCTTGAAATTATATTTAAAAATGAACATTGTAAAAGAAAAACTAAAAATTAATTATATATTTTTAGTTTATTAACAAAACATTTTCATATAACATACAAAGTACAAAATAACGGATACCATGACGAATCTTGAAATGCTTGTTGCTGACGCTCATCTTGGGTGCTTATGCATGCACACACACAAAAGGCTGTTAGGTTTAAAATGTTTGAGAGTCTTCGAAAAGTCTGGATTCTCTAGTGGTCCGGATTTCTGGCATCTGGATTTTTGGACGTTGACTGTATCATTAATCATTCCAAATATTGTATTGCATTAAAATTTCACAAAATATACTTTATGGTTAACATGTTCAGACAAATATATCTTGATAATAACATCAAATTTACCCTAACCCTCAGTGGACAAATTATTCTAATTATGGTATTAGGCTGGGTAAAATTATATTTTATACGCACGAACTGCACTAAAAAAAAATTAAACTATCATCTATCAGAGACCATTAAAAAGTGTGACAAAGCTTTGACAACTTTGACTGGAGAGAAGGTTATTTTCATCGGTGATCCTCCAGACCCTACCAGAGGATAGTGTAGTTGATCATCACTGTGGCCTCACTGTGCCTTATGGTCTAAATCCTTGTTCAGAAAGCCCAGAATTCTCACACATCAATTCCAGCTTAGTACAGGCATGAATAGAGCAGACTGAATCAAACACAATTTGGCCCACTACTTTAGAAGAACCTTGATACATAGTAGAAGTTGAGTTAAGTCATATTCATTGTGCGTTGTTCCCAGTATTACAAGAAACAATGAAATTCTTTCATTTGATGTGGGTGCCATTGGCAATGGCACTGCTTAATATCTTTAATTGCTCTTGTCTAGGGATTGCTGAGGTACTGACTTGAAGTCCAATTAAAAGTGTATCCACTTGCTTTTGAGCATCAAGAAAACTTCAGGATTTTGTTTCAGCCATAATGTATTTCCAATTCTGCCGACGTATTTCTGGGAAGCAAATAGATACTTTCTTTTTCATGTGCCTGTTGCCCTTCCCTTTCTAGGAGTAAGCGTGAAGAGATTGAGAGTTGCTGTCAGAGTAGTATTGCGGAAAGTTTGTATTGTTTTGGATGGTATACACTGTCAATAATAAATGTTCAGGATGGTGCTCAAGATGCAAGTGAAGAAGGTTGCTTGGCCGGGAGCCTGCTGAACATCCCCGAGTGTTAAGATTGCACTCGCCAGAGTGACATGTGAGCCCTACGCTCCTGATGCAAGTTGGAGAGGCTTTGGTTAGCCAGCCATTGTTGTATAAAACTTTGCTCTTTCAGGAATAGCATTCATTAGCCTATTGATAATACCATTGCATCCCACTATCACCACATTCCTGGTCCTGCCTCCACCTTGTCCACTAGTACAGGAGTAATCACAATGCAAGATTTGGTAACAGAAGTGTTGTTGAATACCAGTTGAAGCTACAAAGAATCTAGAGTTCAGCACAGGGACAGGCCCTTTGGCCTCCAAGGGTTCTGAAGGAAATGGCAGAAGTTATAGTTGATGCATTGGTGGTCATATACCAAAATTCCTTGGATTCTGGGCAGGTCCCAGCAGACTGGAAGACAGCAAATGTCACGCCACTTTTTAAGAAGGGATGTAGGCAGAAGACTGGAAATTATCGGCCAATTAGCGTGACATCTGTAGTTGGAAAAATGCTTGAAGCCGTCATTAAAGATGAAATAGTGAAACTTTTGGAACGCAAGGGTTCAATCAGGCAGACGCAGCATGGTTTTAGAAAGGGAAGATCTTGTTTGACAAACTTGTTAGGATTCTTTGAGGATATAATGGGTGTGGTGGATAGAGGGGAACAGGTTGATGTTGTATATTTGGATTTCCAGAAAGCGTTTGATAAGGTGCCGCACAAGAGACTTCTCAGTAAGTTACAGGAAAGTGGAGTCCGGGGAAGTCTATTGGCCTGGATTGAAAATTGGTTGTCTGACAGGAGGCAGAGAGTCGGGATAAATGGGAGTTTTTCAGGTTGGCAGAGAGTGGTAAGTGGAGTGACACAGGGGTCAGTGTTAGGCCCACAACTGTTCATCATTTACATTGATGACTTGGAGGAGGGGACAAAATGTGGTGTAGCCAAGTTTGTGGATGACACCAAATTGAGTGGAAGAGAAAATTGTAATGAGGATGTGGAGAGTCTGCAGAGGGATATAGTTAAGCTGGATGAGTGGGCAAAGGTCTGGCAGATGGAGTACAATGTTAGTAAGTGTGAGGTTATCCACTTTGGCAAGAAAAATAAAAGAGCTGAATATTATTTAAAGGGTGAAAAACGACAGCATGCTGTTGTGCAGAGGGACTTGGAGTTCTTGTGCATGAATCGCAAAAAGTTAGGTTGCAGGTGCAGCAGGTTATTAAGAAGGCAAATGAATATTGGCCTTCATCGCTAGAGGAATTGAATTCAGGAGTAGGGAGGTAATGTTGCAACTGTATAAGGTACTGGTGAGACCGCACCTGGAGTACTGTGTCCAGTTCTGGTCTCCATATTTGAGGAAGGATATACTGGCTTTGGAGACGGTCCAGAGGAGGTTTACTAGGTTGATCCCTGGGATGAAGGGGTTGACTTATGATGAAAGATTAAATCGTCTAGGATTGTATTCGCTCGAGTTCAGAAGAATGAGAGGAGATCTTATAGAAACATAGAGGATTATGAAGGGTATGGATAGGATAGATGTAAGAAGGTTTTTTGAGCTGGCAGGGGAAACTAAAACGAGAGGACACAGTCTCAAGATTCAGGGGAGTAGATTTAGGACAGAGATGAGGAAAAATAGTTTTTCCCAGAGAGTAGTGAATGTTTGGAATTCTCTAACCAGGGAAATGGTTGAGGCTGCCTCATTAAACATATTTAAAATTCGGTTAGATAAATTTTTACATGATAGAGGAATTGGGGGATATGGGGAGAAGGCAGGCAGGTGGAGTTAGGTCATAAATCAGATCAGCCATGATCGTATTGAATGGCGGAGCAGGCTCGATGGGCCTTTTTTGGCCTACTCCTGTTCCTACTTCCTATGTTCCTATGTCTGTGCTTTACATGATGTCCAATCAATCTAAAACTTTGCTGCTTGCACTTAATATATATTCCTCCAACACATTCATATTCATGTGTCTATCAGGAAGCCTCTTAAATGCAACTATTATATCTGCTTCCACCACTACTTCTGGCAGCCCATTTCAGGCGTCCCACACTCTTTGTAAACTGTTTGTCCCATGATGCACCATCAATGAGTCCAAAAGATTGAAATTGAGCAAGTTAATAAGCTTTTATTCACGACAGAACAAAGGCACGTCCATGCTGTTTGACTGTCCTGAATGTTGGAAGGGGCTGCGGAACAGTCACCATTATTCAGGAGTCTGTGGGAGGAGCCGCAGATACAGTCGGCCAATGGGTGTGCCCAAACAGATAAATATATGCATACAGTGGATTACCACACCCTACATATCTATCTTCACTTCACTTTCCCTAATCTTAAAAAACATGCATGGCTCCTCTGAGGAGCAATCAACTCCAGCTTCCTCCCCTCCCCTTCACCATGTACCTCTTTTGTTTGTGTTTTGGCCAGCACATTTAGCGTAGCGGTTGGAGCAATGCTGTTACAGCACCAACGACCTGGGTTCGAATCCAGCACTGTCTGCAAAGAGTTTGTACATTCTCCCCATGTCTGCGTGAGTTTCCTCCCACCCTTCAAAAAAAAAAGTATTTGGGATTGTAGGTCAGTTGGGTGTATTTGGGTGGCACAGGCTTGTGGGCCGGAAGGGTCTTTTACCATGCTGTATGTTTAATTTTTTTTTAAATTATGTCTGGAACTTTGTAGTCATGGCAGAATTGAGTACCTGTGAGCAGGTTATTGGAAATAGTCATTGATTGTGTTGTTAATGACTTCTTCTGACATGTTACTATTGATTAAAATTCCCACAGTAATTAGTCAGATTGGATTTTTTGTGTTTAGGGCTTGCCTGGGCAATTTTTATTTTGTCACGTAATTGCCAATGTTGCAGCTGTGCTGAAACAGCTTGGATAGAAGCATGAATTGTTCTGAAGCACAAGTCCCAGAACATCTGTTCCTTTGCTCCATAATGTGGAGTGTTACAAGAAGATTGATTTCTGTGAAAGGACCTCGTAAGAAACCAAGATGATTGTCTAGTTTTATTTTACTTCCTTTCTGAAGTTGTTCACTGATGTCGCTGTAAACATTTCCCTGATCTCCCTGTAAACTGGTTTGACTTGTGATGCACCCCTCGCCACAAATTAAGTCTCTCAGGTGGACTTGTGGGGACTGTCGTAGTACCGATTGTGACTGCAGTGCAATGATGAGGTCCTGGACAGTCTCGGGCGCTTGTAGGTGCTCATTGGTGCTGGGCTGGTGGCTAAGCGATGGTGTATTCTCTGTTGGAGAAGAGGCAGGGTACCATGGTTCAGGTACATCTTGTGTGGTTGGGTGAGGGGTGTGTGGCATAATCAGTGGAGGTCTCCAGGGCCCTTGGAGGAGCCAAATCCCTAACGGAGACAGTGCCCGCGTGCAGTCAGGATACACCACTAGGCATATTGGGGTTGGCATGGAGGAGATGGTCCCTTTTGACCATAGGGTTGGACTTATGGCTCCCCAAGTGCTTCTGGAGTTGGACCAGCCCTGGGGATGTCAGCCACAACAGCAGCGTTGTTCCTGTGCAAATTTCTAGGGAAAGTAAAACATGTATTCATGTGGTGTGGCAGTACCTAGAAGGGACCTGATGGAGTGGAGCACCTCCAGGAGGACCTCTTGCTCGCGGGAGACTGGAAGGCCCCTAGACCAGGAGGCCAGGAGGATGACCTTTCAAACTGTGGCATTCTCCCTTTGCACTTGTCCATATCCCCGGGGTTAGTAGTTAGTGGTCCTGCCCATGGTAATGCCCCTGGCCAACAGGTAATGGCACAGCTCAATCACTCATAAAAGAGGAACCCTGGTTTCTGTGGATATAGCTGGGAAGTCGAATAAAGTGAAGAGACTGTGCAGGGCCTTGATGACTGTGGCAGCTGTAATGTCAGCGAAGAGGATGGAAAATGGGAACAGGAGTATTCGTCAATCAGATTAAGAAAATACACTTTGTGGTCTGTGGAGGGCAGGGGTCCTTTAAAGTCAACACTGATGCGCTTGAAGGGGCAGAAGGCTTTTATCAACTGCGCCCTGTCTGGTTTGCATTCAGCGCCGAACTGGCAGCTCTGGCCATGGGTCTGATCTCCTCGATGGAGTACAGCAGGTTGCGGGCTTTGAAGAAGTGGAAGAACCTGGTGATTCCAGAGTGGCAGAGATCATTATGGAGAGTTTGCAAGTGGTCAATCTGCACATTGGCACAAATCCCATGGGACAGGGCATCTCCTTAATTTCCCCACCCGATGCAATATCATAATTGTAGGTGGACAGTTAGTCGACAATAGTGGAAGTTCCAGGAGCGGCCCCGTGCGGTCAGGTCTAGGCCAACGATTCCATTCTCCACTTCAGTATCTTGTCGTTTTTAATTTTTCCCCGCTGCTGGTTGTTAAACATGAACACAACTGCACGATGGTCAAGTTGGCAGGATAAATCGTTTACCAGCCAGGTAACAGTGCCAGTGCCGTACTGCCTTGACGAAGGCTTTGGCCTCTTTCTCAACTGAGGAGTGTTGAATTTCATGGCCATTTAGGGTACGGCAAAAGAAAGAAACTGGTCTGTCTGCCCGGTTAAGGGTGGAGGCCAGGGCAAAATTTGATGCATTGCTTTCCAAGTGGAATAGGACGGATTCATCCACAATGAGCATTGTGGCCTTGGCAATGTCTGCCTTGATGCGGTTGAAGGCTGCACAAGCCTCTGCCGTCAGCATGAAGGATGTGCATTTGATGAGGGGGCAGGCCTTGTCTGCATAATTAGGGAACCATTGGGCATAATGTGGTGGGCTGTCGATCAGAAGCAAACACACAAAACCAAAAGACTGTACAACAGGCTTTATTCGACATAAACTTCCACAGAGCTAGCTGTGAGATGGTGCTGCTGTGAGCTCTGAGAGTGTCTTCGAAGGGCTGGCTCAGGCTTATATCCCGGAGGGTGATTGACACCCGACTGGGTGGGGCTTGGTCTATTCAGGTCGATTAATTGACAGCCGGTCAGGTGTTGTCTTGTCCCCATGCTCTTTTGCAGGCACAGTGGTTTCCCCCTGCAGTAGGCCAGTGGTGTACCACCACACATAATAAGAGAAGAACCCCAGACACCTTAAGGCTGTGGGGGAGTGGAAGTTCCAGGAGCGGCCACATGCGGTCAGGTCTAGGCCAACGATTCCATTCTCAATGGCACAGCCAAAGATTGCAACGTAGGTAGTGTGAAATATGCTCTTGACCTTGTTTTGCACGGGGTTGAGGAGCTTGACATCTTATAGAAATTTCTGGAGCTTGGCGTCGTGGTCCTGCAGGTTGTGACTTCAGATGGTGAAGTTGTCAAGGTAAAGGAAAGTGGCCACAGCTCATACTGGTTCACCATGCAGTCCATCTCTCATTGGAAGACCAAGACCAAGTTTGTAATGCTGAAATGGAAGAGGTGGCCATCCACCTCGAACTCAGTGTATTGATGGTCCTCTGAATGGATAGGGAGCTAGTGATATGCCGACTTCAGGTTGATGGTGGAAAAGACCTGATACTGTGCAATTTGGTTCATCATGTTGGCTATGCAGTGGAGGGGGTACATATCTAATTGTGTGTACCTGTTGATGGTCTGACTGGAGTCAATGACCAACCTGTTCTTCTCTTTATTCCTCACTACCACTACCTGTGCTCTTCAAGGGTTGGAACTGGCTTCAATGATCCCCTCCTTAAGTAAACGCTGTTCCTCTGCCCGAATGAAAGCCCTGTTCCCAGTACTGTACCATCTACTTTTACTGGTGACAGGTTTACAGTCGGGGGGAGGGGGGGTGAGGTTGGCGAACAATGGTGGAGGGATGATTTTAAGTGTGGAGAGCCTGCAGGTTGTGCGTGATAGTCGACTGGGTTGGTGTCTGTGTATGATGCGGGGGGAGGAGGCTGAGGGGTGGTTGGAGCGCAGCAGTCAGTTTGAAAATTGCCACTTAGAGACAATAGGGCCTGTCAAATTCCATCATCATGCTTTTAAGGTGACATTGAAAATCAAATCCCAATAGCATGGCAGCGCAGAGCTGTGGCATTACCAAAAGTTTAAAGTCTGTAACCCGCAATTTGCTTTACCAGTCGGCTATTAACAGAATGGATAAGTAAATCACAAAAATCTGTAGACACCGTGTTTGAAGTAAAAACACAAAATGCTAGAGAAACTTAGCTAGTCAAACCGTGTTCTTTATGTGGCAAATGTAAAAATACCTAACTGACATTTCAGGCTTTTATTTAGTTTCACTATTGTTAGTGTCCTTATTCTTTGCCATTTCAAAATGAAAAGAAAATACTTGCTTATCTCAAATTAATGAAGTAAACAGGTTTAATTATTCACCAGCAAATCCATTAGTGCCATCATTCTTTGATCATTCAACATTAAAGTGTAATGAATTCTTTGACTTGAATAATTGTTTTTAAATTAGATCCTATTGTTCAGTTGAACCAAATACTCACTGATTTATTCTTCTATTGCAAAGTTGGTAATTTTAAATAAAAATAAAAAGAAGAAGTAATGTTTCTGAAATTACACCTACATATTTTGTTTATTTCCTCAGATAAGACAAATTGCCAATAAAACAGAACATTCAGTTGTGTAAATAACCCTAGGATATTATTTCAGGGGGAAATGTGTGTGTGTAAAAAAAACTTGCTATTTTTAAATTCATGCAAAAACTTGGGACTTGCAGATGTTCTTGTGTGGTTTGTAAAACATTCAGAAGTGTTTCCTTAACTGTTTTGTTTGCCATGACTAAAATTAAATTTATGAAATGGCCTTCCAGATGGCAAAAGATCTGAAAATCTAGTCTTGTGGGCTCTGGAGACTGATATTGCCATGAAAAACACTGAAAACCATGGCACAAATGACATAAAGTGCTACTGTAAGTATTTCTGTCTCATCCCTCACACAATCTGTCGCATGAAAGACAGAGCCAAAATTCTGCAGATGCCTCTAAATAGAAATGGAATGCCATCACCATCAGAAAAACCAGCTTTATAACTGTTTTTGAATATTTCAAACTGATGCTCCGAGAAAACATGAGGCTGATTTGAGAGAACTGGAGGCTTTTGGATTGTGGATCATTTCCCACGTTATGTGGATGTTTGTGTATCCATTTTTTACACCAGCTGCAATAATATCTACTAAACCATGGCAGAAAGAAATAAAAGAATACACAACTGATTCAACTCACGAAGACAACCCTGTAAGTAATAAAATTGTGGAATCTTGTAAGAGTAATGAGAAATAAAGCTGAAATATCTAACTCTGTTGTTCTCTCTGAATACTATAGCAAACTGGTTGGAATAAAGTGCTTTCACTCTTGTGAAGAATTGTAGAGATGGCTAATTTCAAATATTAAGGTCAATACAATATAAATAACCTCATACCAGCATGTGAGATCAATTTCACTCATTTATGTTGATCCAAAGGACAGAATTCCACACTAAGAGCACAGGTAAGACATCC
This sequence comes from Narcine bancroftii, assembly GCF_036971445.1. Taxonomy (NCBI): domain Eukaryota; kingdom Metazoa; phylum Chordata; class Chondrichthyes; order Torpediniformes; family Narcinidae; genus Narcine; species Narcine bancroftii. The sequence goes on along the minus strand of NC_091474.1, from coordinate 10,335,735 downwards.
AGAAATACCCAAATCTGGATGATGAAGAACTATTGTTCCATTCCCTCATCTTTCCTCTAATCACAGAACATAGGCTTGGCGCAAACCATTGTATTGCAGGTAAGCAAAAATCTCTTCTGTAGTGTGTGAGATCTCTATATTGAGCTACAAGAACTATGATGAGATTAACTAAATGGCTGTCAGAGAGAACTGCGTTTTGTTTATATATGGCTCATGTGTTTCCCATTTAATCAAGTTATCTTACCTTATCAACCGCGCTCTACTTTTGGTTTTGTACCTTGCTTGCTATCCATTCCACAAGTTGCTGCAAGCCCTTTGCAAATATATTGCATTAACTCTTTCTGTAACTTAACAGGATTGTGAAAGTTTGGCAAACATAACCTTTTTTTTCAAGATCCATGACAACTATTGATAATTAAATATTTGGCTAAGGTTGTTTAAAATTATCATTTGCATTTGGTTTAATTTACTTTTCATATCAACATGATTAAAGCTGAGTGGTTGATCCTTGTGACTTGTTTCTTAATTTTGGGTAATTTTTTTTCCAACATGAATTCCATGACAGTAATTTTTTTTGGATAATGATTTGAGATAAAGGTAAAATTCTATAATCTAAACAGTTGTAATGCAGGGATCGACTGCATAGGAGTTCATTAATTTTTCCTCTTGCATCATCTCTCCATTGTCAATGTATTTTTAAGATATGATCCAGAGCCTCTGTCCTTATACCATTGCAATATCTTTGTTTTATTTATTTCTCATCTATTTGAACCTTTTCTATCTTTTGCTAATCTCTCATAAGATTGCCTGTCTTGTTGATATCCCTGACAGAAAAATAACTATTCAATATTTCTGCCATTTCACTGCAATGATCTATGATTTATCCTGTACATTCCCTCCCCCCACCACAGTTGTATTGTTATCTTGATTATTCTTTTTCCTCTGACATCCTTGTCCTTCTGTAATGTTATATCCCTCAGTTAATGTTGTGATATCAGCATTCCATTGCACCATGTTTTCATTTACTTTTACATGTTTGGTCCTGCCTTATTCCCCACTATTTATAAGTCACTGCCTGGAAAGTGTCATGTACCTGAAAATATGAATTCAGTTGACAGAGCATGACAGAATATTTGTACCAGGGCTTGCTCCTGCAAAATTCATTTGCTTATGAATCCCAAGACATTTCCTACTGTTATAGCAGTTTTCCATGTTCATGGTGCTGGGAGGTCTTTCATATGTTCAGCCATTATGGATCAGGACAGGCATGGGTTCAGTGCCAAAGCTTCATGATGGAGGTGTGGGCATACAGGGCAAAGTGTCTTGGAGTAAGAGGATTTAGTGTGGGTTTGTGATAAGGGAGGGTTGATGGGGAGGCTTAAAGTCAAATAAGACCTCAAGGTTCAGGTAGGATTTGATGCTGGTTTGCAACCTCTATAATTAGATCAGTCATGAGGCTTACGCCCATAATTACATCCGTCACTCTGCTTTGTCTCTAGAGACTATGCTAGAATCTCCATTATGCTGGTATACCACCTCAGTAACTATATTTTAGCCAGACCTGAATAGCTGATTGAATGAATGGGGATTCCCATCCTGGAGATTTAACAAAAAAAATTTCATTCATCTATTTATCTTCTTTTTATTTAGTGTATTTTAATGATTGAATTTATCAAAGTTCTATATTGTTTTTAATCATCATTTCTTACTTCTAAAAAATAATTTTAGGTACGTTTATTAGTTTGTAAATTTATCTCAGTAAAGGGTGCCATCCCAAACCATTGACTGACCATTTTTCTCCTACCTGTTACCTGTTCCTGTCCCATAAATACAGCTTTCTTTCAACCTCAGTATCTATTCAATTTAAAAACTACTACAAATCCTTGAGAACTCTGATGGTTCAGGCTTCTACCTCAGCATTTCCTCCTCTCAAAGAGTGTCAAAGAGTTTCAGTGGCCAGTGACACAGTAATTTTCCATCCAAGGCCTCATTATTGCCTCACTGAATGCTCCTGGATGTTTTGGTGTTCGAGTAGGGTGTCAGTCGGTTCAGACATCCCTTCTGGACTTCTTCCTTGAGATCAAGGTTGACTTGCTTCCACTCTGTTATTGCTGACTCCGAGCTGGCTAATGAAGCCAACATGGGGGCCACAGGTTTGCCCACTGAAGGGCCATGAGGTGCCTGACGGGGCAGGCTATCATTAATTGTGCGATGGTGAACTCTTTATGCCACTTACTCAAGCTCTCTGGGTTGTTCCTGATGCATGGACTTGAGATTCTCATTTTTTGTTTCAGAAAGCTTATGGTCCACTTTGAGTGGCAATGGGCCAGAGATTCCCAGGAGTCAGTGTGTATGATGCATTTTTTTTCCAAGTGTTTCCTCTGTCTGTCTGGTTATTTCACTGCATGACAGAACTCAGAATAGGAGTCTAAGGCAGAGTGGTGAAGAGAGATTGTCAAGGACAAGCCAAATCCAACTTGTTTGCACTATTATGTACTTGTCTGAACTTCGGTTATATCATATGAGCTGGACCCCATTTGAGCCTCCTATGCTTGCCCACCACTACGCTTTCCTCATGGGCACAGTGATCTTTTGTGGTGCTCATGCTTGAGATCTGGACTCTGCAGTCACCCTCTGTGGTAAATAGGCTATGAACTCCAGTGGCAGAACCTGAAACCCTAAACCTCGGCTACCCTGATGGCCTTTTCAAATGAATGCCAGTGTTCTATATAAAACAGCCTTTTTGTTTCAGTTGTCTCATCTGTTTGGTGTTATTTCTTAGTTGGATGACACTGGGATTTGAAGTGAAGTCCAGTAACAGAGCAAAAAGTTGGATGTATTAGTATCTGACCTCCAACTCATCATCAACTCTGGTATTTCGGGGCTTGGACATGGAAACCAGACAAGCTGTCCTATGAGCAGAATATCACTGTCTATTTTCAATGGAAACACCATCCAAAAGTGAGTATGATTTGGTCCATTATTATGAACCTTTTGAAATACAACAGTTCCTCATTAAAGAAACAACACCTATTGGAAAATACAAATATAAATATTCAATATATTGAACCAATTGTTCTTGATGAGTTTAGCAGAAGCTCACTCTCTATTGTAATCTATAAGTAGGATACAAAATAAACACATTTTGTATTAAATCGAATATCAAATATGTGAAAATGCTACTGCGTTTCCTGGGTTAAAGCTGTGGCAGTAAGGAAACCAAATTAATGCTGCACACCACTGTTGCCATAGTGTTGAGAGGTTTCACTTCACACAACAAAAATGCATCAAAAATTAGGACTTAACAAACTGAAGCAGCATGAGATTGAAGGAAAGAAAGATCTCCTATCCATTCTTTTCTTTTAAGGATTCAGTTTGGTTTTAATTCCAGATTTACAATAACTCAGTTGGGAAAACAATTGATAATCTACTAATTTAGAACAATTTACATTGGCAGAACTGAAAGAAAGCAAACAAACCACCCTGCAAATGTACATTGTTTGAATCTTTATTCAATATTTTTATATCCTAGAAAATACTGAAAGCATAATTAGATTAAAATAAGGGCACACCAGGAATGTTCTGAATGGTTTATGTTTCAACTGTTTATGAACTTGTTTGAATATAAGCTCCACGTTGAAACAAAAGCTTGTGCCATATTTGAGCAAACTTTTTAATCCGTCCGTCATTTTCTCCACGCAGAGTTTTCACGAATGTTCTACTGTTTGTTACAGTTTCCATTCACTGATCGTTCCTGACGAACAGTATCTGATCTCAGTGGCCCAGAGCTTGGAGCACATTGCAGTCTCTGGCACTTCTCTGACCACTCTGATTCACGTGAAACATGAAGGTCTGAAGATGTGTGATTGTAGTAAAATATACTGGAGGAACATAGTAGGTCTTGCAGTACACATAGGATGTAGAACTGACGTTTTGGGCCTGAGCCCTTCCTCAGGGTATGAATAAAATGCGGGCAGATGCCAGAATTAAAAGGCTAGGGAGGGAAGATTGGGCAGGGGAAGGAATAGGGACTAACACACAAAAGATGTTAATTGGATATGGATGGGATACAGGAGAGAGGAAAGGTGAGAATTGACTGGGGAAGGGGGGTGTTTGGGGCTCTTTGGAAGCAGAGCCACAGGAAAGGAGATATAAAAGATGCAGGGGTGGGGCTAATGAAAACCAGAGATGTCGATATTAGTACCATCTAGATGTATGATGCCCTGGCAGAATATGAGATGTTCCTCCAGACTAGCAGTTCTTGAGATCATAGACAGACACATCGGCAAGGGAATGGGGCAGGGAATTGAAATGGGTGTCCACTGGGAAATCCCCGCTATTGTGACAGATAGAGCTAAGGCGCTCAAAGAAGCAACCTCCTATTCTGCGTGCAGTCTCTCCGATGTAGAGTAGACCGGATGGAGTAGACGAATCCTGCACATTCACAAGTAGAGTGTTGCTTCACTTGGAAGGACTGTTTGGAGCCCCAAATAGAGGTGAGGGAGGAGGTGTGGTTATGTCAATCCCCACAGGAAGCCCTAATTATTTCTTTATGTTCTAAGTCGTTGTGTGTTCGAGATAAATCCAAGGAAGGAGCCTCTCTGAGGAACTCTTATTGTCACTTATTTATTGACCTGGTCCACTTCTAACTGAAAGTGTGAAGGCTCAGTCTGATGTAAGAGACTAATTTTTATCTCACTGGCTTAGGCAGCCGTCAGTGCTATCAATCACATTTAGAAACATATTCCAAAATTATTACTGATGAATCAGACACTAAATAAAAAATGAAAAAATTTCAAATAAGAAATCATTGAAAATGGAAATACCTTCCAATACTTAAAACCAATGAAAGGTAGTAAAATAAACTCAACAAAATAAAATAGAAAATGTTGGAAATACTTAGTAGGTCAGTTAGCATCTCTGGTAAGAAGGAAACCAAGTTAATATTTCAGATCAGTTGCATTTTCTGTTTCCATTTCAGGTTTCCAGCATTTACATTTTCTTGCTTTTTGTTGAAAAAAAATCTACAATATTGAATCTTGTCAGTTCCCTACACCATCCAGCCTGGCTCAGTGTAAGTGCTAAGAATTAGTGTGACTGGATTCTGCAACTGTTCGGAGGTTGGCAACTTTTGTGTCAATGCACACAAGTAAGGAAGTCCTGAATTCACAGCACTTCCCTACAAAATATAGCCCCATTAAAAAAAATGCATTGGGAAATTCACTTTGAACACTTCCATGTTTGCTAGTTGATATTAAATCTATTTTTTCACAGAATGTTTGTACATTAAGAATCAAGCACCAAATGAACAGATGTGGGTCAAGAGTCTTTAATCATCTGCCTTTGTTTGGTTATTATTCATTTCAATGAAAGATCAATTTTGCCCTTGTTAATGATCTTTCATTTCAATGTTCATATTGACAACACTTTATTCATAAACAGAGTTTGAAAATTAAATGCAAATTAAATCAATAGTCACTTGAATGAATTTCATTTGAAACCTTACAGCATAAATTCAATTTAACTTGCATTTATGCTGTTTTACTTTGGTTTCTCAATAACAACAGCAAAAAGGAAGCACAATTTTGCAAGTCTGGAGAGGTTCATTTAAAGGACAAGGACTTCAAGAGTGACCTCATTTTTACAACAAAAATGTAGAACTATACTGCTTTTGAATTATACATTTCTTTAATATTACTTCTATGTGTAGAAACCTGTCCATTTTTTGGCCATCATGGTTGGAGTGGCATGCAGCTTGTAGATTGATTATGCTGTATCTTGATTATATTTGAATGCAGTGTCTACCAGTCAATCAGAGTGTAGTGCATTGCTGAGATGTGAGTGTATACAGCAACAATGAATAGGATTAGATGGCTCAACTGGGAATAAGATGTAATGGTTTAATCAAAATACAAGGTCATAAATGTCCAGGAGCGCACATTCAATCAAGCTGCACTGCTCGAAGTCTGAAAGTATTATTTGTAACTAACCAAAACACTAATTATTTGCCATCTTTATGTTCAAATATTTCTACAACTCTCAGGTGAAATGCAATTAGGATAAGGAAACAATTAGCAAGAGGAAAGTAAAATGCTCGAGAACTGTTATCACTCGGCAGATTTCACATGCCAGATATAAAAATTTACATTAGTCATCAACATATCCCAAATCGGAATGCACTCAGTTATTTTGCTGACATTGACAGAAGTCCAGATGAAAATTTGGAGAGTAGCAATCTGATGTATCATTACCTTCCAACCTTTGAACAATGGGTTATGGGGAACAGGCCGACAAGTGTTTGCTAAGTCTATGGACAGATCAGTGATAAACTTATTAAATGGTGTAGAAAGCTCAGTGGGCCAGATGGCCTATTCTTGCTGATGTTCTATCCTTATTACTAATAACAGCCTCACATAAAGGAAGAGTTTCAAAGCATATGACATGTTGATGCAGAATTTCACCCAGCAAAGACCACAAGAGGTCTTTAAATTTGGATGGAATTGAACATTTCCTTTCTTGAGCACTTCTGAGCTTTAAATATATCCATGCCTTCGTTAACACTTCAATGGAATATATCATAATATCAGTACATTTTTAAAATTCTGAACAATTGATTGATTTTTCAGTCATTGAAATTTATCTGCCACTGGCATGAATTAAAATAAATGGGACTGAAGTTTGGAATCACAGTAACAGTGTATAACCAATACTGGATTATTTGTCCAGCACAAACTGCCAAGTTTTATTTTTCTCCCACACACCTTTAATTGTTTTGGAGCCTTTTGTTATGAAGGGTACTTGTACCTATTTCATTTCGTGTCAAGAATGGAATTCTTCAATTATCAATTTATTTTGCATTCTGGACATGGAGCCTAGTCCGTCTGAAGTGTTCATTGAAAATAAACACTACATGGCCCCAAATGAAATAGAGTATTTTCATACTTTATATTTTGCAAGGAAAAGATCGGAGGGAAAATATTTCCTATTTCTCCCAAGTATTGAAACGTTAAATCTGCCAATGAGAAATACTTGGAATGAGCTGCCAGAGGAACCCAATGAAGGCAGGAAGAGCAACAAGATTTAAGAAGCATTTGGACAGGTACTTGAAGGAACAGGGATAGATAAAAAGACAGAAATGCTGGAGGAACTCACCGGGTCTCGTGCACCCAGAGGAGATGTGGAATAGAATTAATGCAGACAAGTGGGAATGATACCAATAAACACGATGATTGCCAGAGATGCTGTCCACCAAGGAGTCTGTGTCTATGCTGTACAACTCTGACTCTATATTCATTACAAATAATTGAGAATGTTGACACCATTACTGAGGTAATTTCTACATTATTGGAAATTCTTTAGTTTTATTATGATGTTTAATTAAATTCATTATTATTTGAGCAATAATAGCCGAATAAAATTGAAGCTTAAGTGGTAGAGTGCAATTACAGAGACAGTTTAAAATGATTTAAAGAAGAAGAAACAAATTATCATTCATTCTGATCAAGAACAACATTAAGGTTGAAGCACTCTTCAGCCTGATACATATTGAGCCAATTTTAATCTTGGTGATGACTTTTATAGAGATGATTGCAGACAAATTCAAGTTTTATAAAATCGAGTGAGATTCAAATGCCCCTACAACAGAATTTTATGTAAGAACCAAGAGCATCTGCTTTCAGTGTGGCCATTGAAGTTCCTGAATTAAATGTAATAATTGGTTAAAAAAATTAATCTATCCTTCAGTTATTCTGTGAAGATAGGGGAAATATGGGGTTGTCATTGATTCAGATTTTCTTCCATGATCCTTTAAGAAAAATGCAGAAGCTGAATCTGAATTTATTGTCACGGAATCCATTGTTGCAGTGCAAATATTTCTATAAATTATTTTTCAAAATAAATAAATAATGCAAGAAAATAGGAGAAAGTGAGGTAGTGACTGTGGTTCAGGTGTAGATAGTGAAGAATGTGGAAGCCTCTCCACCCTGACTAAGATTTTTCTTCTGCAATCATCATTTAGACTTTCACAGATTGTAGCCTTTCCATAAGGACCATATAAAATTTTTGTGCTATTTGGCAGAAATGTATTAATTTTTATAAAAATATCCCTGTACTTAGTTATAGAAACAAAAAACATTTTTTGTAAGCCCAGCTTGCATATATCAAGGCTAAAACTCTATGCTAATTCACTTTTTGAACGTTCTGATGTGCTCTGTTCAGAGCTGTCATTATTAACCAATCACAATGATGCCTCAAATCATGTGGTTTTTGTCTACACATCCTACAAGCAAGCGCTGTTGTTTTTGTTGTTGCTGGTGTTTTTATAGTTGCTGCTTTTGTTAAATTTTCAGGTGCTTTAGCTACAATATTGTGAACTTATATCAATAACCTTTTTGAATATGAAAGGAAAAGAAGGAGAAAAATCAAAAAAAGCCTTCCTTCCGCTCAGTTACTAATAATGTAACTAATATTGTAATATTATTATTCAATGTAGAAAGATTTTACAAAACAATTTTGTTGTTCGTATTCATATAATATAAGAAATATTACATTTAAACAATTTACAACTATATTTATTACATATTATTCTATATGATACAGTACGTTTCTGGTTATCTGAATAACTTGGGTCCAGACGTTTTTCAGTTAACATAACATAACATAACAATTACAGCACAGAAACAGGCCATTAGGCCCTTCTAGTCCGCACCGAACCAAACACCCCTTTCTCGTCCCACCTCCCTGCACAATGCCCATAACCCTCCATCTTCTTCTCATCCATAGACCTGTCCAACCTTTTCTTAAATAATACAATTGACTCCGCCGCCACTATTTCTCCCGGAAGCTCATTCCACATGGCTACCACTCTCTGAGTAAAGAAGTTCCCCCTCATGTTACCTCTAAACCTCTGCCCCTTAATTCTTAACTCATGTCCTCTTGTTTTAATCTTTCCTCCTCTTAACGGAAATAGTCTATCCACATCCACTCTGTCTATCCTTTTCATAATCTTAAATACTTCTATCAAATCCCCTCTCAACCTTCTACGCTCCAAAGAATAAAGACCTAATCTGTCCAATCTCTCCCTATACTCTAGATGCTTAAACCCAGGTAACATTCTGGTAAACCTTCTCTGCACTCTCTCCATTCTGTTTATATCCTTCCTATAATTAGGCGGCCAGAACTGCACACAGAACTCCAAATTAGGCCGCACCAACGTCTTATACAATCTCAACATCACCTCCCAACTCCTATATTCCATGCAATGATTGATAAAGGCCAGCATACTAAAAGCTTCACCACCCTATTCACGTGAGTTTCTACCTTCAGGGAACGATGTACCGTTACTCCTAAATCTTTCTGCTCTTCTGTATTCATCAATGCTCTCCCATTTACCACGTATGTCCTATTCTGATTCTTCTTACCAAAATGAAGCACCTCACACTTATCAGCATTAAATTCCATCTGCCATTTTTCAGCCCACTTTTCTAAGCAGCCCAAATCCCTCTGCAATCCTTGAAAACCTTCTTCATTATCCACTATTCCACCTATCTTACTATCGTCTGCATATTTACTAATCCAATTCACCACCTCATCATCTAGATCATTAATGTAAATAACGAACAACAATGGGCCCAATACAGATCCTTGAGGCACACCACTGGTCACCGGCCTCCAACCTGACAGACAATTATCCACTACCACTCTCTGGCCTCTCCCTTTCAGCCAATGTTCAATCCATTTGACTATCTCAAAATTTATACCTAAAGACTGCACCTTCCTAACTAACCTTCCATGTGGTACCTTATCGAAGGCCTTACTGAAGTCCATATAGACAACATCCACTGCGCTACCCTCATCCACATTCCTAGTCACCTCTTCAAAAAATTCAATCAGATTGGTCAAACATGACCTTCCTCCCACAAATCCATGTTGAGTGCTCCTGATCAGACCCTGTCTATCCAGATGTTTATAAGTACTATCTCTAAGAATTTTCTCCATTAATTTACCTACCACAGACGTCAAACTTACAGGCCGATAGTTGCCAGGCTTCCTCCTTGAACCCTTTTTAAATAACGGAACCACATGCGCAATGCGCCAATCCTCCGGCACTATCCCCATATCTAATGACATTTGGAAAATTACCGCCAGAGCCTCTGCTATTTCCTCCTTCACTTCTCTCAACGGGAAGATCCCGTCTGGTCCCGGAGACTTATCCACCTTTATATTCTTCAAAAGCCTTAAAACTACACCTTTTGTAATCTCTATATTCCCCATATTTACCCAATTTGCTTTTTTTATCTCACATCTCCCAATATCCTTCTCCTTAGTGAATACCGAAGAAAAGAAACTGTTCAATATCTCCCCCATTTCTCTAGGCTCCACACACAGTTATCTAGATTTTTTAGATAACTGAATAATGGCTTTAAGAAGTCCAGTAGCATTAGCAGGACATTGGAATCAGTTAATGGAAGAAAACGGAAGATCAGCCATCGCCAACCTCATCACCAGTGCCGATCCTGCCCAGGAGCCAGGGGTCCCCTCTCCTGCCCAGGAACCTGCTCTCTTTGATGATGCCGGGACAGCAAAGAACCAAGTATAGTGGAAGGTGAAGAAGAAATGGAAAGAGAGAGGGGAGGGAGTTTCCTGAAACAAAGGCAATCTTCCCATGCACTGCCTGTCCCGCTAATTTCCTCCAGTTGCTCACTGATGGCTAAAGATTCCAGCCTGCTTCTCTGAACTGGCATCCAGCCATTCAGCATCTGCCTTCCCTGCAGGTTCTGAGCTCTGTTGTTACCAAACTGGCGCTAAAAGCACATCTGAGCCCCACATGAGCACTTCAGGTGATAAATATTTTTCAACTTGTTGTGTCGGTCGATAATTGAACTTTTCAGTTAACCAATTTTTTATAACTGGAAATGTACTGTATTGTAATTTCAAGGTGTAATTTTAATTTTGGTAGTTGTTTATCTTACTACTATTGCCGTTACTTTCAGTGATGGACGGGAATTTCAATTTACGAGTAACATTAGCACAAAAAAAATTACTAAGGATTCTGTAAGGTCTGGTATGGGAGGAGGTCCATGGTTGGGGAGGAAGTCCATGGTTGGGGGAGGAGGTCCATGGTTGGGGGAGGAGGTCCATGGTTGGGGGAGGAGGTCCATGGTTGGGGGAGGAGGTCCATGGTTGGGGGAGGAGGTCCATGGTTGGGGGAGGAGGTCCATGGTTGGGGAGGAGGTCCATGGTTGGGGGAGGAGGTCCATGGTTGGGGGAGGAGGTCCATGTTGGGGGAGGAGGTCCATGGTTGGGGGAGGAGGTCCATGGTTGGGGGAGGAGGTCCATGGTTGGGGGAGGAGGTCCATGGTTGGGGGAGGAGGTCCATGGTTGGGGGAGGAGGTCCATGGTTGGGGGAGGAGGTCCATGGTGGGGGAGTTGACACCATGAGTTACCACACTGGGTGACACCACCCCTAGTGATGCCACTGGTCTCCAGATTATCCCTTTCCATCAACCCTAGTTCTTGACCCTGCCATAAGCAATAATGTTAATGTTCAAGGTTGTTCCATTCGGGTTGAAGTTCTTCTTGTACCCTGTCAGTTACATTGGAACAACTGCAATGCTTTTAATCTTTTAAATCAATTCAAACCTTTCTAAGCTCTGACTAATATCTCATCTACTCTCACCAATGGTAAGAAGAGATTAAAACAAAACACTTATTGGAACTTGCTTTGAGTGCAGTTATTCCAAGCACTGGTTCCAGAACATCTGCCTCTTACCAAAACCTGCAAGAAGTTACTTTTTAAACTCAGTCCCCTGACTGGATGCCAATAATGGGTTGGAGAACAAAGCTGCAGAAGTAAGCAAATAGTTTATCGCCCACATCATCATTCTTAGCAGCACAGATGTGCAAAGTCATGGACTTCACAGGCAAATGAAACCCATTCAGCCTACCACTTACACACTAAAATAATTATCTATTTCATCTCATTCACCTATTTCACATCCAATAAAACATAGCTTTTTTGGAAGTATACCCAGTTCCCTTTCTCAATTTTCTGTCCTTTTATAAGTTCAGTTCATGCCATGGCAACTAATTGCATTCTCTGACTTACTTGTTGTTAAATAAATAATGTTGTACTCATTTTGGCAAACATGCTTTCTCTGTGTTTTGCTACTTGCAGTAATGAGATCATGAAATGACCCTAACATAAATTGACAAACAAATCTATGATTCAGAGAATTTAGAGAAGAAGGTAAACATTGCCACAGTACACAAGGCAGCAGTCTTATAGCTCAAAATGATTGTTAAATCCCTATGGCTTGAGCAAGTATATCCACAGACATTATGGAAAATGAGAAGAGAAATTGGTGAGGCTCTGGAAAAGATATATGTATCATCGTTAGCTTTGGATGAGGTACTAGAAGACTAGTGAGTAACTAATGTTGTTCTTTTATTTCAAAAGAACTGCAAGGACAAGCCAGGAAACTACAGGCCGGTGAGGAACATAGGAACATAGGAAGTAGGAACAGGAGTAGGCAAAAAATGGCCCATCGAGCCTGCTCCGCCATTCAATACGATCATGGCTGATCTAATTTATGACCTAACTCCATCTACCTGCCTTCTCCCCATATCCCCTAATTCCTCTATCATGTAAAAATTTATCTAACCGAATTTTAAATATGTTTAATGAAGCAGCCTCAACCACTTCCCTGGTTAGAGAATTTCAAACATTCACTACTCTCTGGGAAAAAAACTATTTTTCCTCATCTGTGTCCTAAATCTACTCCCCCGAATCTTGAGACTGTGTCCTCTCATTTTAGTTTCCCCGGCCAGCTCAAAAAACCTTCCTACATCTATCCTATCCATACCCTTCATAATCCTCTATGTTTCTATAAGATCTCCTCTCATTCTTCTGAACTTGAGCGAATACAATCCTAGATGATTTAATCTTTCATCATAAGTCAACCCCTTCATCCCAGGGATCAACCTAGTAAACCTCCTCTGGACCGTCTCCAAAGCCAGTAATATCCATGGTGGGAAGGTTGCTGGGAACAATACTGAGAGACAGGATCCACCTGCATTTGGAAAGGCAAGGAATGGCTTCGTGCATGGGAAATTATGACTCACAAGTTTGGTTGTTCTTTGAAGAGACAGTTGAGAGGATTGGCAGGGTACTAGATATTGTCTATTTGGACTTCAGCGTGGCTTTTAACAAAGTCCCACGTGATAGGCCAGTCTGAAAGGTCAGGACAAGTAGGATCCAGGATGGGATGGCCAATTAGATAAAAAGATTGGTTGACTGGTTGGTGTCAAAGAGTGGTAGTGGGGATTGCTTCTCAGAGTGGAGGCTTGTGACCAATGGTGTGCCATTTGGATCTATTCTGGCTCCACTATGTTCATCATCTATATTATCGATGAGCATATAGTTGGTGTGGTTAGTAAGTTTGAAGTCCATCATTGATCTGGTAGTGGACAGGGAACAAACTTGTGTATAGTTACATCAAGATCTAAATGAACTGGGAAGATGTGCCAAGGAATGGCAGATAGAATTTAACTCTGACATGTAAGCAGTGTTGCAATTTGGTGAGTTAAACCAGGGCAGGACTTGCTTAGTAAATGGTAGGGAACTGGAAAGTCTTGTCGAACAGAGAGGCATAGAGATACGTCTGTACTTTCCCAACCTCCTCAATAGTTGATCCTGATGTTTTACAGCACATCCCTCAGCAGGCCAGTCTTGGATGACCTAGACCTGTCGCCCTCTACTGATGAGAACAATAAAGTGATCTCACAGATGAATTCAAATGAAGCAACAGGGCAGAATGGTATTCCTGCTGACATCTACAAAGGTCTAAGCCCAAATACACGGCAGGCATTCCAAGTCATCCTGGAAAACATCTGGATCACAGAGGAGATGACTAACAACTTCCACGATGCTTTCATCATGACTCTCTACCAAAATAAGAGAAGCAAATCAAACTGCAGAAACTACAGGGGAATCTCACTGCTGTCCATCGTAGCCAAGATTTTCTCCCACATCCTTCTGAACAGACGTCACTGTCTCGGAAAGGAATCTCCCGGAAGCACAGTGTGGCTTTCAGCCAGAGTGGAATACAGTGGACATGATATTCGCTGTAAGACAAGTTCAGGTGAAGTGCATCGAGCAGAACAAGCCTCTTTACTTTGTCTTCATTGACCTGACAAAGGCATTTGACACTGTAAATAAGGAGGCTCTCTGGATCATCCTGAGATGTCACAGATGCTCAAGGAAATTTGCATATATGATTCAGCTGCTCCATGACGGAATGGTCCTCTGCAATGGTGACACATCAGCTGCTTTTGCCATTTCTAATGGGGTGAACTAGCCCCAGTCTTGTTCAATCTGTTCTTCACATACATGTAGTCACATGCTGTCCAAAGTCTGAAGGAGGGAGTGAACATCAGGTACCGATTTGATGGCTCTCTCTTTGATCTTCACCACTTGAATGCTTGGATAAAATGCCTCTACACAGTCATTCAATAAACCCTTTTTGCTGATGTCTTTGCGCTCTTGACACACAAAGATAATGATTTACAGTTAATGCTGAACAAATTCTCAGATGCTGCTATGCTCTGGCCTGACCATCAACCTGAACAAGACCGAAGTACTCCATCAGTCGTGCCAAACACCAACATCATAGAACCAAAAATCACTGTTGTCGACACCCAGCTGACAAATGTAAACAGCTTCAAATACTTGGGGAGCATCATCTTGAGTGGGATCAACAAGGCCAGCCAGGCTCTGGAGAGACTGAAAGTCTACAGTTTTGTGGTCATTCCTTCTCTCCTATATCGATGTGAGACCTGGACTCTGTACTGATGTCACGTCAAACAACTGGAGAATGTGCTATTGTTCCATCCTTGGATTCATTGGCAAGACCATGTCTCCAACCTGGAGATCTTTGGTCGTGCGAAATCCACCAGCATTGAGTCCCTGGTCATCAGAGTCCAGATGCAGTAGGTGGGACATGTCATCAGAATGGACGACCACCGTATGCCTTGTCAGCTGCTCTATAGTGAACCAAAGACTGGAAGGAGACCTCAAGGTCATCCACGCAAATGCTATGAAGACACTGTGAAGGAAATGCTACACGACTGTGCCACGCTGCCAAAAGAACTACAAGTTGCGGCTGCTGACGGATCCCGTTGGTGAGCCTTGTGCAATGAAGCCTACACCAGTGTCGAAGACGGGCGCTGATTAAAACCTGGTGGAAGGCCATGAACAACCTCGCAGAGCAGCAGCCACAGTTAATGCACCAACAGACTTCCAGTGCCCCCATTGTGTTAGACATTGCACTTCCAGACTGGGACTGCAAGTCACCTTCGTGTCCACTGCTAAACTGCACAACAACGTGTCTTCTTCAAACCAAAGGATGACCAATAATAATAGGTGTTATGTCCAGTTGAGGGTCTGCATGTTTTGCACCAAGGACCGAAGAATGCTGTTTTGTTGAGTTGTAATTGTGCAATCAGATGACTTGAAAAATATGCAGGTGTGACTATTTTCTCTAGAGCAAACCCTCTTCATTTGCACTTTTTGCAATGGAATCTCTAGGAGGGCAGCAATGGATCAGTATATCCAAGGGCACACTACGGACTGAGGCATGCTAATGCATATTTGCAAAAAGTACAAAATGAACTGTAATTATACATTCATTAGTTTTTTGTACTGATGACTGAGCTCCTGCGTATTTTAACCCAAATTTTTCATGCATAGTATACTAAGAAAAATTAATAGGGAAGGATAATCTTAAATTACAATTATGACAACTTTATACAATGATGATATCTGATTTTATTCCCAACTGATTTGAATTTTTATATGGTACTGTTTTGGTGCCATTGCCCTTCAGGTCAATTCTATTGACCTAAATTTTCTAGATCACATCGAATTGACCTTACTCATCAATGTTCTCTGAAGTTAACAAGAAATTGAACTTCCAGATTTTCAGATGTATTGTCAGAGTACAGAATACATACAACACTGAGATTCCTTCTTCCTGTGGGTGTGGCAGAATTACCACCAATTGGTAGTGCAAAAACTAAACTGTACACAGCATAAACAAGTAAACAATCAAAAGAACCGTAAACAGAGAATAAATGTAAATGAACTGGTGTGCAATACAGAGAGAGCAAAGAAAATCAATAAAGTGCTCAAATAAGACTCCTTAAGTGAGTTTCTGATTGACTTTGTTGTTGAGGTGTCTGATGGTAGAGGGGTAGCAGCTGTTCCTGATTCTGGTGACGTGAGTCTTGTGGCACTTGTACCTCTTACTTACGTATTTCCTATTCCTATTTCCCAGCTGGAACTTGTAAGAAAAGTCAGGTTTATGGCTTTGCATGTCAGCAAGGCTTTCTATAAAAGCGTTAGAGAAAGTAAAAGGCAGTTGACAATTCGGGCCTGAGAATGTTCTTCAGGAGTATCTGGAAAATAATAACACTAAGCAAAGTCACAAGGATTTATAAAAAGAAAGCCATTGACTATTCATTTGGAGCTGTTTGAGGATATTAACTCATAGACTGGATTTGAGAGAATCCATGAATGCACTGTGTTTTGATTTTTAGAAGATTTTGACAAGGTCAGGTGAAAAAGTCAGAGAATATGGAACGAGGTGTAACATACTGGCATGGATTGAAAATTGGCAAGCAAACAGAAAGGAGAGAGGGGAAACATTGGTTATGAAGGACTCAAGCCAAAAACATTGGTAAGTACACTGTTTGATCTGCTGACTTTCTCCACGGTGTCTGCAGACTTTCATTTTTTTAACCTATGGCTTGCTTAGATTGGCAGTTGTATCTAAAGAGGTACCATGGGAACTCTGGGAACTACAGATTATGTGCCTAACATCATATGTGGGTAAGTTATTGCAGGGGATTCTAGAGTCAGGATTTATTAGCATGTGGAAACAGAATAGGAAAAGTAAGTTTGTGGGAAATTGTGACTCGCAAATGTAATTGAATTTAGTTTTGAAGATGAGACCAAGAAGCTTGATGAAGACCAGGCAATAGATATTGTCTATGTAGACTTTGACAATGCCTTTGACAAGAAACCCACATTATAGGCTGTTCTGGAAAGCTAAATTGCATAGGATCCAAGGTGAGCTGACCAATTTGATATAAAATTAGTTTGGTGATAGGTGATACGAGGTGGTGATAGAGGGTTGTTCTAGCATTTGAGAGTTTGTGGCAAATAGCGTGCCAGAGAGTTTTGTGCTGGGTCCACTGTTGTTTGTCATTTATGTGGTCTGAATGAAGTAGGTGGCAAGGTTAAAAAGATAAACAAAAGAGACTGCATATGCTCGAAAACTGGAGCAACCCATAAAATGGTGATGGAACTCAACAGATTAGACAGCGTCCATAGAAAGCAATAGATAATCAACAGGTTGTTTTGTGAGTAACTTTGCAGATGAAACTAAACTTGGTGGTATAGTGGAAAATAAGTTGAGTCAGGAATGGCAGAATGGAGTTTAGTTTGGATAAATGTGAAGTATTACATTTCGGAGTAGGACTTGCACAGTAAATAGTAGGACTGTGGATAGTGTTGTAGAAGAGAGATACATGCACATAGTTCCCTGAAAACATGTATACAGGGTGGTGAAGAAGGCATTTGGCATGCTTCATTGATCCGTGCATTGAATGCAGGAATTTTGGACACCATGTCACAACTTAGAGAGGGAGTAGCTCTCTTATCAGGAGAGAGGATGAGGCAGAACTGAACAAGAGAAATTTTTTTCTGCACCGTAACGGATTGGGAAATTTTGGCATTCAAAGGGGACTGAGATCTATATACAGAAGTCGTGACCAATATATTTGCCGTTGATTCCGCTTGCTCAGATGTTTAAAGAAATTTAGCATGTCCCGATTTCTCATACCAATTTTTACAGATGGTCTGTGTTCCATTCACATATCTCTGCAGTTTCTTACAGTCTTGTGCAGATCAGTTCCCAAGTGTGGTGTGTCCAGGAAGTTGATGTGCAACTGCAACAAGATATTAGGAAGGTCAAGTTATCTTTATTTATCATTCATACCATGTTGCACGTTAAAGATGAGATAACATTTCTCCAGGACCATGGAGCATATTTACATAAATATAAGTTAGAATAGAAGTTAAACACATTGAAATATTAAAAGATGTATGCAATAAAAGTTGACTGCACATTATCCACATGTGTTCTGGGAATTCAGGAGCCTGATGGCTTGGGGGGAAAAACTGTTGCCCAATCTGGACACAAGGACCCAAGTGCTATGGTACCTCCTACCAGAAAGCAAAAGGGAGAACAGTTTACGTGAGGGGTGTGTGGAGTCCTTCACAATGTTTATTGCCTTTCACCTGCATTGACTGTTGTAGATGTCCAGTCCTTCATGGTGGGGAGTGATCTTTTTACAGCTTCCAACCAGGCAGTGATGCAGTTGCACAGGATGCTCTCAATATATCTTCTGTAGAATGTAGTGAGGATGGAGGGTGGGAGATGAAATTTCTTCAGTCTTTGGAGGAAGTAGAGGCACTGCTGGGCTTTCTTTGCTATAGAGCTGGTGTTAAGGGTCCACGTGAGATTCTCTATCGTGCACTTCAAGGAACTTGATACCCTTGATTACCTCAATGGTCAAGCCATCAATGGTCAGTGGAGCATGGTCCCCCCAGGCCTCCTGAAGTCGACATCCATCTCTTTAATTTTATTAATGTTCAGATACAGGTTGTTGGCTCTGCACCAGTCCATTAGTGACTACACCTCATCTCTGTACGCTGATTCCTCATTCTCACTAATAAGGCCCGTCATGGTCATCTCATTAGTGAACGATGATGTGGTTCAAGTTATGTTCAGCTGCACAGTCGTGGGTCAGCGGAGTGAACAGCAATGGATGAAGCCCACAGCCCTGGGGGCCCCCATGTTCAGTGTGATGGTCTTTGAAGTGCTGTTATGGACTGCTTGAAGTCTCCCCAGTAGAAAGTCAAGAATCCAATTGCAGAGGGAGGCATTTAGATGCAGAAATCTCAACTTCCTTTTCAGATACTGAGGTATGATTGTCTTGAATGCTGAACTGAAGTCAATAAACAGCATTTGAACATGCGAGTCTTTATTTTCCATGTGAGTGAGGGCTAGATGGAGGGTGGTGACGATGGCATCGTCTGTGGAGTGGGTGAATCTGTATATGAACTGCAGGGGGTCCAGTGACGGGAGCAGCAGGAACTTAATGTGCCCCATGGCGAGCCTCTCAAAGCACTTCATGATGATGGATGTGAGTGCGACAGGGCGATAGTCATTGAGGCAGGACACAGACGACTTCCAGCATGGGGACAATGGTGGCAGCTTTGAAGCATGAAAGGACCACGGCACTTCTCGGAGAGATGTTAAAGATGTTGGTGAGAACATCCACCAGCTGAGCTGCACAACCCCTGAGCCCTCTGCCGGGAATGTTATTCAGTCCGGCTCCAGCAGCTTTGACCATTTCCACAGGAGAATTTGAGTGCAGGAGGAAAGATGTCACACAATATAAAGTGAGATTACACCTGGAGTGCAATGTACAATTATGGTTTCCTTACTTTAATAAAAGACCCCACAGGAAATTGAGTTTGTAGACCTTGAAGTTCACAAGAATGAAAAGTGATTTTACTGAAAATTCGTAGAAGGCTTGACCTAGTGGATGTTAGAATCAGGGACCACGATCCCAGGGTAAGGAAAACCTCATTTTCAATTGAATTGATTGAAGTCAATTGAATTATTTCTTCTCACCGTTACTGAGATGCATGTACATGTTTTATGTGCTATCCAGGCAAGTTAACCCATATTTAAGAATGCAGGTAGTCCAAGAAAAGAACAAAAGTTCAGGGTGTTGTGTTACAGCATGTCAAAGAGTGGAGGGGACAGAGAAGACTATGGTTAAAACAATACAAGGATATTATCTTTTACCAGCGGGAGGCCCATTGATAAAAGGGAGAGAAAAGTGCATGAATGGGGTCTGATGGGGTTGCTGAGGATGTTAGCAGCTTTCCTGAGACAGGGAGAGGTATCAACAAAGTTGTTGGAGAGAAGGTTGGTTTGTATCATGTCCTGAGCTACTGTCTCTGCAGTTTCTCACAGCCTTGGGCAGATCAGGTCCAGTACCAAACTGTGGTGTATCCAGGTAGGATATTTTCTATGAAGCATCAGTAAATATTGGGAAGAGACTTTGGGTACATGCTGAATTTTTGTTGAGGTTCTGAAAAAATAAAGTTGCTGTTGCATTTGCTTAGTCATGGTGTTGATGTGATTGGAGCAGGAGGAGGTAACTCCTCGGAACGAAGCAATTCAGCATCTCCACCTCAATGCTGTTAGTATGTACAGGGGTTTCCATTCCCCTCCATTTCCTGGTCATTGACCAGCTCCTTCATTTTGTTGAAGGGAGCTTGTCATCCTGACAGCGTGCACCTGACTCTCTCTCCTTCCTGCGCTCCAAATCATCGTAATTTGTGATCTCGCCTGATTTGCAATCAAAGATAATGTCATCTGCACATGTTAATGGGGATGGAGCAGTATTTGGCCATGCAGTTATGAGTTTATTGGCAGTATGGTAAGGGCCTGAGTACACAGCCTTGAAGGGCTCCAGTGTTAAGGATTATTGTGGAGGAGATATTGTCACTAATCCTCACCATTTACACACTGCAAATCAAGAAGTGGAGGATCCAGTTGCAGAGGACCTTTGGGATAACATGGATTGCACATTTAAGATTGAAGTGAGGAGAAATTTCTTCATTCAGTGGGTCATGCACCTTTGGAATTATACACCTAAGACAACCATAGAGCCTCAATCATTCAATTCCAGTTAAACAAGTGTTTAGATATATGGTTATTAAAAGAATCAAGAGAAATGGGAATAGTGCAGGGAAACAATAAATGATATTAACCATGATCTCAGAAAATGCAGGAGCAGGCTTGAAGACCCTCAAGCCTGGTCTTTGTTTCTTAATTCTGATATTATTATGTTCTCATGTGGCAGAGGGGTATGTAAGTAAGTAGATCTGAGGGTACCAATGTTTTCGATGATTTCAACCCCGCTGCCTGGCAACTGGCAACAATAAGGCATCCAAAAATGGCTGAGGCTATTATTGACATCGACTCACAATGTCTTACAGCAAGGAAACAGACTCACAGCCCCAGTTTGTATGTGATAACGCTATGTCAGCTATGATTAATTTCTCTGACTGGCGTGTGTGTGCGTGTGTACATGCAGCCCATTACGAGGGGTCTTGCTTGCTCGATTTTAGGGCCTAGATCCATTTGGATCATCCCTGAAAATTGTCCTCATGCACTTGGACGATATATCTGGAGGGCTGACTGACTTCCACTTCTTATTGCTTCCGTTGAGAGATCCAGTGGGGAAAAAAATAAGATTGAAGCACATTCTTTTGTTCCTTGTGACATTCTTTTCAATTATTCAGGTCACATATTATTTCATGGATTGCCCACTCCAAACACAATGTACCATCAAATTAACTCATAAAAATTGGTTCCTGGTTTTAGGCTCTGCAGATTTAGGTGATGTGACCACTCCAATATTGATTCTTCCAGTCTGCTAACATATTGGGTGATAGTGGATGGATTTTGAAATAATTAAAATCAGCATTGACCATATATTTGTTAAGCTATCTGCAGTTCAGTCAATAAGATGGACTATTGACTATTCTAATCTCCATCAGTGTCCTGGCAGTTTCTCGAGTTTCTGCCAATTATCAGCTCAGTTTTTCTCTTTTTGTTCTGTCTAGTCTCACCTGCTGGGCAGATCTCTCAGCTTTACCAAGAACAACAGATTACACAGAAAATGAAGTACAATCTGATCTTCACTTAAAAGCCACATTTCATCCTCCAATCTTACCCTGTCAGAGACATTTCCTCTGTTCCATGCATCACCTTTCCCCATTTTTTTGCCATCTAAACCAACTTATTTGCTTGCTCCCTATTCTGATGGAGTGTCTCATAGCTGAGATGTTAGTTGTTTCATTTTCCACAGATTCTGTTTCACCTGCTCACCACTTCCAGCATTTTCTGATTTTCAGAATCTGCAGGTTTTTTTAAATTCCTTTGTTGTCTCCTTTAGCTGTGCAATGGACCTAATGCTCATGTCAAATATCAGAAAAGGAAAAGCCCAAGGTCTTCATCAGAGTTTTGAACATTTGCAACTGTCTGATTAAAATTACTTCTCCACATCGTACTTCAAAATCACCAGACTTATAAACGAGCTGTGATAAAAATTTCAGTGTCACATTGAGAAGGCAATGTAATTATACATTCCTTGGCCACATTCCCAATGTTTTCCTTCTCTGACAATATATATATATATATATATTGGTCTGTCACTTGTTACCTTTAATTGAAAGTCAGTTCTGTAGCTTTGTCTTCATGAGGCACAAACAGTAAGTTATATTTTATGTACATGCATTTAAATGATATAAAGATATAATATTGAAGCATGGCTTCATTTTACCATGCTTTCTCATTTTAGAAACATATCCGATCATTTTATCACAGGGAAGATAGTTGTTAAGTGAATGTGGGTAAAAATCACCCGATGAAATGATGAAGTGAATAAATTTGGTATTTTGTAACAAGTAAACAAAATGACTCTGAAAGCTGCTAAATTGTCTTGCAACACGTAACAGGTTCATTAATATTTTTTAATGAAGTTATTGATGTGCCTGACTGGTCTTGCCTAAAAAAAGTACGTATCCCACTCTAAACAGTATCTCTTAATGCAACTAGTATATGGCAGTAAATACTGCATTGCCAGTTCTTCCCACATTGCAAGAAATAAAATTTCTAATGAGCTCACTTAAAGTGGTGACTGTGTATGGACAAATACAGCAATGTTTCTACATAATGAATACACAAAAGACCTGGAGGAACCCGGCTGGTCCCACAGCGTACATAGGAGCCAAAGATATATAACTAACATTTTGGACCAGAGTCCTTCATCAAACTACAAACAAAAAACAGGCAGGTATCTGAAGAAAAATGCAGGAAAAGGAGGGAAGAAGGGGCAGGGGTAGGAGCACAGGCCAACAGTCAAGTAGCCACATGCAGACATGGATAGGAAGGCAGAAAGGAGAAAAGCTGAGAATTAGAACCATAGAACATTCCAGCACTGGAACAGGCCTCTACGGCCCTTCTAGCCTGTGCTGAACCATTTTTTTTGCCTAGTTCCACTCAATACATAGCCCTCCATACATCTCCCATCCATGTACCTGTCCAAATTCTTCTTAAATATTAAAATTGAGTCTGCAATCACCACCTCAGTTGGCAGCTCGTTCCACACCCCCTCCACTCTGTTTGAAGAAGTTCCTCCTAAACTTTTCCCATTTCATTCTTAACCCATGTCCTCTGGTTTGTATTTCACCTACCCTCAGTGGGAAAAGCCTATTTACATTTTCTCTGTCTATCCCCCTCATAATTTTAAATTCCTCTCTCAAATCTCCCCTCATTTTTCTATGCTCCAGGGGATAAAGTCCTAACTTGTTTAACCTTTCCCTGTAACTCAGTTCCTGAAGTCCGGGCAACATCCTAGTAAATCTTCTCTGCACTCTTTCTATCTTATTGATATCTTTCCTGCAATTAAGGGACCAAAACTGCACTCAATGCTCCAAATTTGGCCCACCGATGTCTTATACAACTTCATTGCCATAACATCCCATCTCTTATAATCAATACTTTGATTTATGAAGGCCAAAATGCCAAACTCTCTTTGCAACCCTATCTACCTGTTACGCCACTTTCAAGAATTATTTATCTGTATTCCCAGATCCCTCTGTTCTACTGCTCTCCTCAATCCCCAAATGTTCACTGTGTATGTCCTTCCAAAATACATAACACCTCACACTTGTCTACGTTAAATTCCATCTGCTATTTTTCAGCCCATTTTTCCAGCTGGTCCTGATCCC
This sequence comes from Narcine bancroftii, assembly GCF_036971445.1. NCBI lineage: Eukaryota > Metazoa > Chordata > Chondrichthyes > Torpediniformes > Narcinidae > Narcine > Narcine bancroftii. Next base: position 10,311,794 of record NC_091474.1, on the reverse strand, counting down.
TCTGCAAGCTTTGAAAACCTTCTCTGTCCTCAATTGATTAGGGGAGGGGATAGCTCTGTGAATGGAGAAAAGACAGAGGAAAAGAGAAAGAGAGAGAGAGACAGGGGGAAGGGAGTTGGAAAAAAGGAGACATAGGGATAGGGGATAAGAGATGGGAGGAAATACCCCTTTGACTCAGCTATGCCTGCCTTTTTGGTGCTATATGGAGCAATCTGTGCTACGTCTATACAGGCAAGGATGCTCAGCTCTTCCTCTACTATATTGGTTCTGCCTTGCATGTATGATGAGCTCGTCAACTTTCACCCCCAATCTCAACTTTCACCTCAATCTCCATTTCTAACACTGCCCTTTCTCAATCTGTCTGTCTCCATCTTGGGAGGCAAACTCTAGACAGACATTTTCTGCAAACCAACTAATTCCCAAATTTACCTCGACTACACCTCTTCAAAGCCTGTCCTCTGCAAGAACTATTTGTTTCTCAAAATTTCTCTGCAATGGTGAAATGACACTTCACTTGTGAATCTGCAGGGCTCATACAATATATGCATCTGATGCTCCCATTGTGGCCTCCTCTTCACTGGAGATACTGGACGCAGACTGGGGGGGCGGGGTCGCCTTGTTGAGCACCTTCGCTCGTTTTGCTGTAATAGTGGGGAGACCCATTTCAATTCCGCACGCTATTCCCATGCCAACACACCTACCTGTGTTCTCATGCACTGCCAAATAGAGACCAACAACAAATTGGAGGAACAACACATCGTATCTGTCAGGGAATCCTCCACCCCACCCTGTCTGTCTGTCTCTGTCTCTGTCTCTGTCTCTGTCTCTGTCTCTGTCTCTGTCTCTCTCTCTCTCTCTCTCTCTCTCTCTGGATTCTGCAGAACCTGCTGAGCTTCTCCAGCTCTTTTGTGTATTAATTACAATCACAGCGTCTACAGACTTTCTTGTTTCAATACTTCTACATATACAAGGAACATACAAATATGAGGTGAACAACTGTGACACTTGATTAAGGAACAAATATCAGACTGAGTATTCACTATATAATGATGAAGCCCTAGCACAAAACTAATAAGTTATGAAAATACTGTACAAATAGAAATTACATCTATTACCTTGCTTTCCTAAATCCAGATTTAAAAGTGCCATAAAATGAAATCAGTTAATGAACACCTGCAAAATACATATATATAATACTGAACAGATCTGACTACATCTGAGGACAAATCAAACTATTTCATTTATCAGACACATAAATAGGTGGGAAGGCATATTGTGTGTTGAATATATAAAAATTTGGGTCAACAAGGATACCTACTTCACACCACTATTCATCAACTACAGCTCTGGTTTCAACACAATAACTCCAAACAAACGAATCAACAAGCTACATCACCTTGTTCTCAGCACCCCTCTCTGCAATTGGATGCATCACTTTCTATCCCACAGACTGCAATCAGTGAGCATTGGTTAAAAACATCTCCTCCACAATCATCCTCAACACTGGTGCATCACAAGATATGTACTCTACCATATTCCCCGTTCACCCATGATTGCATGACCAAATACAGCTACAAAGCCATATGCAAATTTGCGGATGACACCACCACCATCTCAGGCAGGATCATTGACAATGGATAAATGCAATGCAGAATCCCCAGTCCATATCTACAGAGCTGAGGGGGAGATGGAAGACAGCTTTCCTGGGGTAAATATACCCAATGACTTGTCCTGGTTGACAAGTTTGAGATCACGCACCACTAATTCAAGGACAGTTTTGTTCCTGCCATTATCAGTTTATTAATTGTCAATATACTGTATACAGTAGCTTTTCTCCTGAGCTGGTGACAGAAAGATCTAGAAAGGGGTGAGAAGTAAGACTTCTGATTTCAAGGCAGGATGGAGGTAAATCGCAAAGTTAAAATTGAAAATTGCATGGATACAGGGAGCAACTCAAATGTAATTTAATAATGGAAGAGTAGGTTCCATGTAGTCAACATAAATGCAGACATAGCTGGAACCCATGTTAGTGCCCACAGCTACGCCTATGATTTGAAGGAAATGAGACCTGTTGAAAGAGAAGTAACCAAGAATGAGTGCATGTTCTGTCAGCTGGATGAAGGTGTTGGTGGAGGGAAACTGGTCAGAATGTCGTTCCAGGAAAAAGCAGAGGATGGTGAAACCTTCCTGATGAGAAATAGATGTTTCCAGAGACTGGACATCCATGGTGTAAGTTGTCAAAGTAGTTAAGCTTGTGGGAGGAACACCAGATGTAGGTAGGGAAGGACTAGACAAAGTGAGAGAGGGTAGAGTCAAGATACATGTTCAGTGGGGCAATAAGTGATGGAATCATCGAGCCTTTTGGGACAGTCCTGTTTGTGGATGTTGGTTAAGAGGTAGAAGCAGGAAGTGCAGATTGTGGTTCCATCAGGTTGGAGGGTGTGGAATGGCGATCTCCTTATGTGATAAGATCTAAGACAGTGTGGGAGATGGTGGCTTGGTGTTTGCTGGTGGGGTTGTGATCCAATTATGGAGGCTTGAGGAGGTAACCGAGAGCTGACATCAGACCTCTGCACAGTAGTTTGCCACCCCATTAGGGCACTCCCTCTGCAGGTTTGATAACAAGGTTGGAGTTAATGCAAAGAGAGTGGAATGCTACCAATTTCCATCTCCATCCATTTGGTTCAATCCTCCTCCACTCCCAATTCACCATTGGATTCTGCCACTTTCTTCCTTCTCCCCACCCCTTTGGTTCCATCTGGTCTCTTTTTATATTCACAATTCTCAACTTCTGTACATCAGATTCCAACACTGACAGCCTTTGTCTTCCAATAATACACCCTACCCTGTATAACTCGTCTTCCTCCACCTGGCCCCTTTGTTTTTCTTGCCTCTCTCTCCCCTTGCCTGGCATCAGCCAATCTACTACATCTATCTGCCATGACTCACCTCTACCTGGATTACCAATCCAACATGGAGCCCTTTTCTGACCTTCCCACCCTGTCCTTTTTGCACTGGCTTCTCCTACATTTCTCCAATCTGAACGAAGGGCTTTGGCTCAAAACGGCAACCATTCTTTCCCTCCCACTCATTTGCATTTCAGCATCTGGAATTCCCTGTGTGTCTTCATCCTCTTCTCCGTCAGCTCATAAGAGCAAGTAGACCAGTCTGGGGCATTTACTGCCATTTCATGCTTTACCAAAGATCAGGCTTTAATAGACTACATCATGTCTTTGCAGATACCTCACTGGCAATTTCCTGCTCTAGGCCTGAAGGGCCCTCCTTTCCCTTGAAGCCTGATGTTGTCAACCAGTTCCCCAATGTTCCTCTCAGTAGGACTGGGAGCACATTGCCTGGTACAATCATTTTCAACTAAAATCCTTCTGTAGCCTAACAATGTTGCTTCATGATGTACATGTGTGCCTTTAAGAGATTGCTGAGGAGCTCTGTGATGTGTGGAGGTGCTGGCAACTGTGAGAAATTCAATCAGAGCTTTGCAGTAGTACCTACTGATCTTGAGACAGCAGGAGGTTATAAGGAAGCCTGAAACTGAGATTTTAAAAATTATGCTGCTGGAAAATCACAATATTTTTAGATCTTTAAAGCAATCTCAGTGGGGCGATATGCAACATGGTAACTCCAAAAAATGACACAGATGAATTGGTCATCGTTAAGTTGGAAATCCTATCATTACACTGTCCCTAGTAAAAATTCAGATTGGAAACCATACCGATAGTCTCTGTTCATGTTTTGTTTTGTTCCTTCTCTGCAACATTTTGTATCACTGCAATTTTTTCCCTTCCAGCTAAATATAAATATTTCTGAGAGTATCAAACCTCTGATTGCCAAGAGAAACAGCCAGATGTCAATTTGCATTTTGTTCAATCTCATATATCAGTTATCTTTTTTCCTCAAAGGTTATATATCCCAATGAGTAACCTGTAGCCAAACTGGCAGTAACAATTTTCCTGGAAATTTAATGACTTAAGATTGTTTTTATCTTATTAGCATGCATTGTAAAATGAACTTTTTTTGAAGGAAAACCTAATGATGGTCATTTTGCAAAATTCTAAAGCATCAACCATTCACTTCCTGACAACAGTATGACCCTGATGCTGTTATTCTTTATGGAGCTTTGCAGTGGAATTTAAAAGAGGGGGGTGGAGTGCAGTGGGATGGTGAGTGAGTAGCCTGAGTGGGCATTCTCAGTCGACAGAGACTGGGAGACGTGCAAGGGAGGAAGTAAAATGAGTCTGCATGCAAATTCTCTCCCTAAATCCCAAACTCCACCTGAGCACTGATATGTGTGTTCCTGAGCACAGTCATATCTGGAGTACCCCACAACAACATGATTACCTGCACAAGCAATCGACTGACCTCTGGTTCCCCACTCCTTCCTAGTCTTCAATCGCACTCCCCAACCTCTTCTGCTGCTCACACACACACACACCTCTGACTAACCCTACCCCCCTGATCCTGAAGTTGATGACCAGTGTTTGGTTCCCAGTCTGCAATCCCTCTTCATCCTAAAACCCTCATCAGCCAACATTCTCTCAAGCCTACATTCCCTCTCCACAAACTCCACCACAAAATGTAGGGATCCAAGGCACTCTCACCCTTGCTACAGCCATTGAGATTCCTCGTCAACCTCCCAAGCCCACTCTCAGTAAAAGGACAAGGCAGCCTCAAGTAGTGGAGAGAGAGAAGAGTTCCAAGTTCCACCAAGTTCACATAACTATCATGGACACACAACATCTCTTCACTTGTCAGGATAGCCCAATGGCGACTGCACTTCTTGAGAAGACTGAAGAGGGCAAGTGATTACTGAACTTGTGGCATTCTTGGGGATTCTTATGGTAACAGATTTTGTTTCAAATTAAGCATTATCATTAAAGATGCAAATACTTGTGGCTTTCGTTATTGCAAGGAGAGAAATTAAGTTTTAGATAGTAGGAGCTTGAGTATCTTGATGTGCTTAATCCTTGATAAAATTTGTCTTTAAGAACCTAAAATAATGAGGGATGCACATGATGCAGGAGTGGCAGGTCAGGTGAAAACAGCCCTCTGCAGAGAAAAGAAAAAAAAATGAAAAAATGGAGCTCAATAAACATAAAATTGGGGAAGAGAAAGATAAAGTTAAGAGACAGAAGATGGCACCCAAAAGAGAAAAAATAAGAATAACAGAGAAAAAGGAAGAAGGAAAATCACTGGAGAAGAAGGAAGAAGGCCTTACCTGCACGTCGGAGCAGAGAGCCACCGTGGAGAGGAGCAGCCGATCTCCAGTGTTGGTGAATCCCCAGAGGAGCGGTGTCCTCCCAACTGGTGGACTTCAAGAATGTCTCTCAGAGCCAAGAAGAGGTGCGCAACTGCGTATGCGTGAAGAATTGCGCATGTGCAGTGCACAAGTAAAAGAAAAGGTTAACGCTGACAGGAGGGCGACTCAGCTGAGGAGTGGCCAGCTGCGGAGTGGCCAGCTGAGAGATGCCAAGTATGGGGGCGTTCGGCTAGGGGAAGTAAACAAGAAAGAAGAAAAGAAGAGTGGTGAGAAAGAGAATGAAGGGCTGAAAGAGGGTGAGCGGCAACGGGGCGACCAACAGGGGGATGACCTATGGCAGGAGACTCAGCAGTGTGTCGGCCTGCATCAGGGAGCCCAGCAGCGTGTCGGCCTGCATCAGGGAGCCCAGCAGCGGGTCGACCTGCAGCGGGAGGCCCAACAATGGGTCGACCTGTAGCGGGAGGCCCAACAATGGGTCGACCTGCAGCAGGAGGCCCAACAAGGATACAGAACCAGCTCACCAGAGAAGGATGAAGATATGAAGCTACAGATACAGAGAAGAAGATGAAATAGATATAGATACAGACACAGAAGAAGAGGAAGAAGAAGGTAAAATAGAAGGACAAAGTTTAGATAAAGCCTTTTTCAAAGAACAAATGAGGTCATTAAAAAAATGGCGATCATTAGAATTTAGTTCAATCAAAAGAAAAATGAAAAGAGCTGAAGACAGAATGCAAAGCTTAGAGTTGGTCATGTCTGAAATAGGGAAAAGAGTAGAAAATGTGGAGGAACGAGAAGTTGTTGTAGAAATGGAGATAAATGATTTAAGAGGGAAGTTGGAAGAGAGCGAAAAATTTTTAAAAGTGACATAAGATATATTGTCACAAAAAAATTGATGTATTGGAAAACTACAGTAGGCGAAACAATATAAAAATAGTGGGCCTGAAAGAAGGCAAAGAAGGGTCAGATATGAAGGAATTTATGAAATGATGGATCCTGAAGGTGCTGAGAATGACAGATTCACATGAAGAAATAGAAATCGAAAGGGCCACCACATCAAAAACCGAAATCCATATTGGTAAAATTTCTAAGATATACGACAAGAGAAAACATACTGGAGCAGGCAAGAAAGAAGGTTAGAGAAGACAATAAGCCGTTGGAATATAAGGGACAAAAAATATTTTTTTACCCGGACATAAGCTTCGAACTTTTAAAGAAGAGGAAGGAATTCAACACGGCGAAAATGATTTTATGGAAGAAAGGGTATAACCTTATATTAAGGCATCCAGCAGTATTCAAAGTATTAATTCCTGGGGAATGGAATAGACTGTTCTCAGGCCCAAAGAAAGCCCAGGAATTTGCTGAACATTTGCAGGACAGGAGAAGAGAAGAGGAGGAGTGACAAGAAGGATGACCAGCAAGAAAATATACAAAAATATGTAAAAATATAAAGTAAAGATAATGTATATATAAAGATTTAAAGATGGATAAGAGAAGGGGAAGAAGGGAAAAAAAAGAGAGAGAGCTTTGTTATAAGTATAGGAAAATAGTTTTCTCGGGGGGAGCCTGGGGGTGGGAGAATAATGGTCACTGCGAAATCGGTTGATGCTTGCGAGTAAGTTCGCAAACCAAATGGAAAGGGGAGTTGTGGTTGCCATCAAGGGACAGGAGGCAATCCAAGGAGGGAAGGTTCATTTGGGGTTAAAGGGTTATTGCTTGTGGTATTTGTGGTATTATTGTTGGGGTATTTCATGTCTTAAATGCATTGTCATATATTGAGATTAAAAAGGAAAACTTAAAAAACAGTAATGGAAAAAAGAGATGGAGGTGGTGAAGAGGCGGAAAAGAAGTGAAAATAAAGGTATAAGATGGCCACGTTGGACTATATGACTATAAACATTAATGGAATATATAACCAAGTTTAAGTGTATCCCATTGGACAAAAAAAATCACATATAGTTTAAAAGACAAAGTTACAATCTTTGAAAAAACTTGGGAACCATATATGGAACATAACAGAAAGAGCAGGTCTCAGATCACCACCACCTAAAATGATAAGAAGATAAACACGATCAGATTTAATGTGAATAAGTAGGTGATACATCTTTTTTGTTTGTATTCCTTTTGTATAAAGATATTGTTTTATTGTAATTTTTATGTCCAATATTTACTGTTTTTGGAGGGGGTGGGAAAGGGGAAGGGAGGGATGGGGAAAAAAAGAGAAAATGTCACTGTGAATATTTAAAGAGATGTATCTGTAAATATATTGCAATAAATAAAGAATTACAAAAAAAAGAAACTTTGTGAATAACAAGACTTCCTGAATGAACAGAATCATTAAATCAAATTACATCATTAGGAGCTTAGTCACATCTCTCACAGGAGAAAGAAATCTTTCATCAGTGAACAAGACAATAAAGAAATGGAGCCCTGTAAAATATGCAACATCCTGGGCATTACTCCGAAGGTTTGGGCTTTGAATGCACAAAGTAGGTTTTAGTGGCGAGCTAATGACTAAAGCAATCATTTGAACTTCCTGCCACACTATGCCAGTGCACCCTTCAGACATCAGAATTATGGATGGGGAAGAGGCTGGGGGTGATGAAGATGTGCTGTAGAAATTTAATTGGGAATTCTTGAATTACGATAACAGATTTTGTTTCACATTGAGTTTTAGCTTTAGATGCAACTACTTGTGGTTTTCATTATTGCAAGGAGAGCAATTAAGTTCTCGATAATACCAACAATTTGCTGTTTGTTCTTTGTTATTACTTATGCGTCTAATTGATGTCAATAAATTTATTTGTTGTAGCCCAGGCCACATTTGCATTCCACCATTTTCTGAAGTTAAGCAGATTACTTAGCCACATGATGGATCTAATTATCTGAATATTGTGCAGGATTTCTCTATTACCACCAGTCATAAAATCATAGAGTTGTGGTAGTGTGTGCACAAGCGCAGTGAGAAGAACTCAGACAGCGGGCTGTGAGCTAATTAAGCACAACTAGTTTACTTCGAGATTTGCGCAGCAGCCTTTTAGGTCCTCTGGAGCCTGCCGTTTTTGTCCCAGAGCTCGCGTAAGCACGTACACGTACTTCTGGTCTGTAGTAGAAAAGGACCTGCAATGCCATCTTTACCGCGGCTGCTCTGCTGATTGGACATAACCAACGGAGCTGATTCGCTGCTACAAATATGTGCGCCGCCACAGTCAGTGTTTTACAGCACAGGAACCGGCCCTTCAGTCCAACCTGTTTATGCTAACCAAGTTGTCAACACAAGCTCGTTCCATCTTCCTGTAATTGGCGCATATCCCTCTAAACCTTTGCTAACCAAGTCCCTGTCATTGTAAAGATCAGAACAGCTGCAATCTTATTTAAAGGTAGAACCATGTGTTCTACTATTCAAATTTCAACATGTTTCAGGTGATTAGGCTTTCTGTGGAATATGTAATTTAGTGAAGTCCTTTTTAAGATGTTGCAGAATTGCTGTCTATTACAGGTTTACCAGTGATTTATTTAACAATTGTCCAAGTGAAGCAGCAGGAAAGCTATTCGATTTATGTAAGAAGCATTGGAGGATGTGAGAAAAAAAACCAACAGTGTGTTTCATTTAATAGTTAAAGTCAACAAAAAGAAGCAGCCATTTCAGGAAGAGTATTAATAAGGCATGTCAAGCAAAATTGCTATATTCTATATCAAATTGTAACATTCTATAAACCAGAAATGGGGATATTGTGGGATCCCTTTAATAATGAACAATTCATGTTTTCATCTCTTCCCTCAGATTTTGCAATTTGAAGCTGTTTTAATGGGTCAAAAGAAAATCTCCAACCTGCACTGGAGACACAGCAAACTGTAAAATCTGCTTTTGAAATGTAAAACAATTAATTTCAACATTAAGGCAACTTGCCAATTGCTAAGTTCACTTCATTTTCTGAGTTTGGGCTAATCCTATAAAGAGCAATAATTGACACAAGTTACTGACTCCAATGGTGAGAGAAAACTGAATTGCAATATTCACACATCATGTTATATTTCAGGACTAACACATTGATCTTTATCCTTGGAACTGAGTACCTAGAAATTACCTCAGCGATGCTGTATTGTGGCGGTCAAGGACAGAGACATTAAAGACTGTGATCTGCTTCTCATGCATCTGAGTAGCAAAGGCACAGTGGTTATAATCTATACAGGCAGCAGATGTCAAAGATAATAGCTGTCCCATTTTTGCAGACAACTCTGAGAAAACATCTGTCTTGGATAAACTTATACCTCTCATTTTGTTCGTTTTAGATTGGTTACAGTGTTTGAGCTACCGAAAGAAAATAGACACACACACACCGAGAGCAGTTCAGTTTATACAAATGTTTCTTACAAATTCAAAAGCTGATTTCAAACTACAATATGCAAGCCCTTCCCAACTATACTTATCAACGCTTGGACTGGTCCCAACTGCCGAAGCGAGGCAACGACTGCACACTTGTAGTAGGTTGTCAGGGCGCTGGTAGCAGCTTCTCCACCTCCCCCGACCAGGACGTTGGCTGGACTCTAGAAGTTCTTCTTCTTGCTTTTTTTAAAAACTTTATTTAAAAATTTTATCACAGGAATAAAAAGAAAAATTACATTTAAAGAAAAGATATAAAATAAAATAATATAATTACAATACAACATTAATAACCTAACTTAATTCAACCTAACCCCCCCCACATATACAAGAACTAAAAAATCTATATATAAAAAAACCCACCCTTCCCCTCCCCAAATAAAGAGTGAAGAATTAGTAAAATTAACAATATTATAAATTAAAAAAAACACACACACAAAGAAAAAGAAAAATATGACAAATAAAAATAATTTAAAAAAAGATTTATCAGATCTAAAATATCACATCTAGGAACATACTTAAATCAAACTTAATTGCATATACTTAACAAATGGAGTCCACTGTTCTTCTTCTTGCTGAGAGATGTTGCCACCTCTCAGAGAGTCTCAAACTTCAGCAGCGGGACCATGGCTTATATTACCCAAAAACTGCTTACCCAAGCACCTATTCCCAGCACAGCAAGAAAGATAAGCGAGCAAGCTAGCATGCCTAGGCTTCTATCGAATAACATAATTTTCAGCTTATCACTTTGAATACAATGGTTTATTTTGCATCAAGGCTAGGCCTCTGACAGTCTGTGACCCAAACAAACAGGAAGATTAAATGTTCTTGGTACACAGATGTCCTTTTGTCAGATAACTGCATCTCTGGCCCCTCGGTGGAATTTAGCTTATGTCTGCTGATTCTAAAAAACAAGCAGGTTCTCAGCCTTGTAGAAGCAAAGGCTGCAAAAGTAAAAAACACGATTTAAATCTTCCATTACAACATCCCAAATGATCTTTAAAAGGAAACGTTTCCCAACTCAATCATTTTTTGGGGGGTGATGGAAAGGGGAGGTGGTGGTCTTCACTTTTGGGTCCTACTATTAATTTCAGGCTCACTTACTGTACTGTTAGCATGAAATTAATGTTTGAGGCATGATATTCCCTCTGTTTCTCATAAGACATCTGTGGGAATAACTCACCTCGATGACTGTCAGATTCAGAAAATTTTCTTTGGGCATTAAAGCCTCATATTTTTTCAAAATATACTGCCAAGCAGCCAGTGAGAAATAATTGCTGCAGGGTGTATGTAAATTATAAAGATTAGCCAATGTTCAGAAGAAAATGGCTGCTCTGAGATGTAAAGGCTCCATGATTGTCACGTGATACTACATTTAGCATGTAACATACATGAAATTCTCAAACTTTTGTCTACCGTAAGGCAGACAGGGAGTCGCCACTTTGTCCAGCGCCCCTCACAGAAACCTACAGCACCTGGTGTTCCTAGGTGGTCAGGAATATGTTAGTAAAACAAACTAATCCTATTATTAATTATTTTGTGTCTATTTGTTCTTCTTGATGGAAACTGTTCTTTACATATCTCATCAAAAATTGCATTTACCAAATGGTGTCATGTATTTAAGGTGTACTGCAGTTAATTTAATAGTGTAACTGTTGAGCAAGGTTACTATTACAAAGCCAAAGTTACAGTGATATGACCTTCATCTTCTCATGCAGATCATAATTGATTATATAGATTCAATGATACTCGTTGATTTAGTTAGCTATGACAAGCAAATAACAAGTACAGGTCGTGATGAATGTGGCACAGCAGGTAGTCCTGATGCCGTAGGTTTAACATGTGAAGTTTACTCATTCTCCCTGTGATTGTGCTTCCCTGGATGTTCTTGTCACATCTTATCCTAAGCAGGATAAAATGATTGATCACTGTAAGTTACCCCTAGTGTTGTTGAGTAGTTAAAATAGACATTGGTAAATAAGTGGGGGAATGGAATTAAACAGGAAGGTCTGCAGACACTGAGATTGTAGTGTAATACACAAAAGTGCTGGAGAAACTCAGCAGGTCATGCAGCATCTATAGGAAGCAAAGGGTAGCCAACATTTTGGGCTTGAATCCTTCAACAAAGTATATGCAAAAAGCAGGGAGCTGCCTAGATTAACAAAAAATGAGGGGGAGGAAGGGGCATGGGGAGGAGTACAGGCTAACAGGTAAGAGGTCAAAGGTAGGAAGGGCGGAAGTGAAAAGAGCTGAGAAGTGATGGGGGTAACTTTATGAAGAGAAGGGGAGTTGGAGAAAAAAGAAAATAGAAGAATGGGCAAAGAGAGTGACATGGGAGAGGGATTTAACAGAAACCGGAGGTTGATGTTGAAGCCGTCTGGTTGGAGAATGCCCAGATGGAATATTAGCTGTTGTTCTCCAATTTGCAGGTAGCCTTGATTTGGCAGTGCATGAGGCCATGTCAGTGTGGGAGGCAGTTTAGATGTCAGCTGAATGGCCTCCTCCTAAGTGGGATGAAAAGATGCATATCATAAGTATGAGTTGAGCTCTGCTCATGTAAGTGAAAATATCTTTATGAATATATATTTAATAAACTAACAACATTAAAGTCTTTTGCTTTCTATTGATTTAAATCAGAGCAATTAATTTCTCTCAATATCAAGAATTGCGAGTGAGATTTGAAATCTTTAATAATCATGTTAACTGATAGTTTTGGAAACATGCCTTATTTACTTCTTTTCACTCCATAGTATATTTTCTTTCTTTGGCTTGGCTTCGTGGACGAAGATTTATGGAGGGGTATGTCCATGTCTGCTGCAGGCTCGTTGGGGACTGACAAGTCCGATGCGGGACAGGCAGGAACGGTTGCAGCGGTTGCAAGGGAAAATTGGTTCGTTAGGGTTGGGTGTTGGGTTTTTCCTCCTTTGTCTTTTGTTAGTGAGGTGGGCTCTGTGGTCTTCTTCAAAGGAAGTTGCTGCCCGTCGAACTGTGAGGCACCAAGGTGCACGGTTGGAGGTGAGATCAGCCCACTGGCGGTGGTCAATGTGGCAGGCACTAAGAGATTTCTTTAAGCAGTCCTTGTACCTCTTCTTGGGTGCACCTCTGTCTCGGTGGCCAGTGGAGAGCTCGCCATAGAACTTGGGAAGGCGATGGTCCTCCATTCTGGAGACGTGACCCACCCAGCGCAGTTGGGTCTTCAGCAGTTTGGATTCGATGCTTGCGGACTCTGCCAGCTCGAGTACTTCGATGTTGGTGATGAAGTCACTCCAATGAATGTTGAGGATGGAGCAGAAACAGCACTGATGGAAGTGTTCTTGGAGCCATAGGTGATGCCGGCCATGATTCGGAGCCAAACAGGAGCGTGGGTATGACAACGGCTCTGTACACACTGATCTTTGTGTGTTTCATCAGGTGGTTGTTTTTCTAGACTCTTTTGTGTAGTCTTCCAAAGGCGCTATTTGCCTTGGCGAGTCTGTTTATCTCGTTGTCGATCCTTGCATCAGATGAAATGGTGCAGCCGAGGTAGGTAAACTAGTTGACCGTTTTGAGTTCTGTGCGCCCGATGGAGATGTATAGTCATGGTGGGCAGCTGGCCGATAGAGGACCTCAGTTTTCTTCAGGCTGACTTCCAGGCCAAACATTTTGGCAGTTTTGACCATCGATTGAGGATGGAGATCTTGTCGCTGAGGAGGACTTCGCCGTCTGAGCTGCGCAGAGGGCTTTGGACTTGGGGTGAGGGGCCTTTCCATAGTATATATGTCACGTGTAATGACAAACCTCCTCATCATCTATCCCTTAACCACATTTGATTTGATGTGCTCTTGTGGTTACTAAGCAAACAGCTTACATTCTGATGATTCAAATATTTCTGTAATATTCTTATAATCCCAAATCAATTTACCAAATTATGTTGTGTAAAATATACCTTTGATGTGTTGAAATCATTAGGAAGTAATTTCTGTGGAATTTTTAATTCTTTGTCAGCCATCTGTGGAATTTTAAACACATCAGATAGTAACAGGCAGCTTTTACAATTTAGCTGAAGTACACGATCAGCAGGGAATCCTGTTGCTGTCAAGTTCATCTCATTGAAACCCATGTCACTTCAAGTGGCATTCAAGGTTATATTTTAAGAATCCATGAGAATGCATCAATTTGTGGGTGCAGTAATTCCTTCGATACAGTTACTGACATTTGTAAAGGAATTTTTTTTGCGGAATACACTAAAAACCTGATTAAAAATGGCAAAGTGAGCATTGTAATGAACCCGGAAGCACTTGGCACCTTGTCTGACTGACACTATCCTGGTCTTTACAAGTAGTAATATAGGAAACTATGATTTGGAACATTTTCTCTGCTACATAATTACATACAGCAAGTTTACAAAAATTATAGATATTGATGTGGGGTCATTGTCCACTGTGTTTATATGGTAAAAAAAAAGATTTTCATGTTCTAAATTCTATAATTGTTAAGATATTATTGAACACTTTGCTGATATAATATCATATCATCTACTTTGTTAATGAGACCTAAATTTTAATTAAGGTATATTCAATTGATCAACAGAAGAGAACAGTTTAATTTTTTTAAATTTTGACACTTAGCCCAGTAACTGTTCTGCCCAATTGCACCCAATTGACCTACAACCCCGTAGGCTTGCAGCATGGATCACTCCACAAAGTCCACAAACAGGCAGGCATTGCTGGGACCCATGTGGGTACCATGGCTACTCCTTTAATTTGGAGGAAGTGAGACATGTTAAAGGAGAAATTGTTTGGAGTGAGGACGAAATTAAGATTCATGATTATCTAGCACATTATGAAGTGTCCCTTAAATATTGACACTTTGAATTTGATTTATTGAAACATAAATGTTTAGAATTCTCTTCTATCTGTTTTTTAATTGCATTGGAAGCAACCATAATTTGGATGAAAAATGCATGATTAGTCAGTTTACAGATGACACTAAACTGTCTGGTATTGTCGATAGTAAAGATTGTTGCCAATAATTGCAGCAGGATCCTAATCAATTGGGAAGGTGGTTGAAGGAACTTAATGCAGAAAAATGTGAAATGTAGCATTTTGGGAGGTTTAGGTTGGGTGGGTTGGACCTACATTATGGTAGCGATCAGGGGAGAGTTATAGAGCAGAGGGATCCAGGAGTACAGGTACATAGTATCTTGAAAGTGGCATCCCAGGTAGATAGGGTTGCCAAAAAGGCTTTTGGCACTTTGGCCTTCATCAGTCAGAGTATAGAGTATGGAAGTTGGGAGGTCATGTTGCAGTTTTTATAAAACCATTTGGAGGCTTGTATTTAGTTTTGGTCACGGTACCGCAGTAAAAATGTTGTTGAGCTGGAGGGGGTGCAGAGAAGATTGATGTGGATGATGCCAGGACTTGGGGACCTGAGCTATGGGGAGAGATTGAGCAGGCTAGGGCTTTAACTTTGGAGTGCAGGAGGATCTTTATAGAGGTAAGCAAATCGATGAATGAAATAGATTGGGTGAACACACAGTCTTTTGCCCAGAGTAGAGGAATTAATAACCAGAGGACATAGTTTTAAGTTGAGGGGAAAGAGATTTAACACAAATCTGAGAATTACCTTTTTTACACAGACATTGGTGAGAACATGAGAACAAACTGCCAGTGGAGGTTTTGAGGCAGGAAATAGTGCAATGTTTAAGAAAAACGTTGGATGGATGCATTGATAGGATGGGTTTAGAGCAGTGGTTTTCAAACTTATCCCCTTAACTCATATTCCACCATAAGTAATCCCTATGCCATAAGTGCTCTGTGATTAGTAAGGGATTTCTCAAGGTGGTATGCGAGTAGAAAGAAAAAGTTTGAAAGCCACTGTTTTAATCATCCCTAATTGACTCATTATGTGCACAGTTTCATAATTCCAAAGGGAATGGACAATTTATCTCAAGCAAAATATTTCAGTAACATTTGGGCCTAGAGCAGAGATTCTCAACTTTCCCTTCCCACTCAAATACTACCTTAAGCAATCCCTTACTAATCACAGAGCACTGATGGCATAGGGATTACTTAAGGTGGAATGTGAATTTAGGGGGGCAATTTGAAAACCATTGGTTTAGAGGGATATGATCAAATGCAGGAAGGTGGGACTAGTGCAGGTGGGACATTTTGGTCAGTGTGGGCAAGGTGGGCCTGTTTCCATGCGGTATAACTCTATGACTGTAATAAATGCCTTGTTTTCAGTGGGAATGATATAAACAGCACATTCATAATTTCATAACGTGTAATATTTAACGATTCTAAAAACAGCTCAGTGGAAAACTACTATAGTACCAGAACATTAGGGCCATCATTTATTCTTTCCTGCACCTTATTAATGGTATAAATGCTGCAATATAGCTGTGCCACTAAAATGGCAAGATTTTTTAATGAGTTATGTGATGACCTTTCCAGTGATTTGAATAATACATTGAAGATCATAGAGCTATGACTTCCCTTGAATTTATTGAAAAGTTAAAGGCCAATTATTCATGTCAAACTAAATGTAAAACTGCCAGATAAGGTTTCTATTCAAAATATTCCACCAAAATATGATTTAAAATGAACATTTTGCTGACTTTCTTTGGATTAATGAGAGTAAATCCTGAGATTTTCTTTATCATATTTATGTAATTAATATAATGCATAATGGAATACCTGGGTTAAACGTGCTGACATCAACAATAATGCTAAAACATTTACCTGCACCAATTATTAACACTTGCTCACTTTAAGCACTTTCACGTGGCCAATTGCCCCGCCTGTAAAGCCGCATGTTTAGGCTGTTTTGAGGCCACCTGAATGTGCAGGAGGCGCTCTTGAGGCAAGCTACGTAACCCTCCTCTGAGAGGGATAATCAGCTCAGCTCAGTGGCTCCCCCAGTCCACCTGTAACGGTAATTTAAAAGGGCCGCTTCTGCTTCTTCAGGCGCGATCTTAGCGTAGAATGCACCTGAAAAAGCCTAATGATAAAGTAGTCACAATATCAGAGTTTCTAAGAGAAAGTTGAGCTCTAATAAGTAATTTGAAGATGATTTAGGGAAGGCAATGATGTAATTTAATGATTTGCCCCCCCCCCCTTCCTGATTATGTACTGTTTACCTATAATGTGATTAATAAAAAGAATGGCAACTCTTCATCATCTTCTTTCTTTTTCAATGTCCACGATCTGGGCCACACAGACTGGATGTTGAAAGCGGTTTTATCTCAACTTGAAGCACGAAAGAAGTAGAAATTTCAACAAAAGCAATTCTAACAGATATTTTTTTTTTCTGGTGAACTACAATTAAAATCAGGTAAGTAGAAGTAACAATGAGTTCTTATTTCCAAAAAACCCTTTGCATTTGCATTTCTAACTAACTTGCAATTCTGCTCCTTAATTGTTCTTCGTTTTTTCCACTAATCAATGCATTTTCAATTTCCAGATTTTTAAACAAATGGAATTAAAAAAGGGGGAGGGGTGGTTTAGAACAGTAAGTGCAGAATCAATTCTTTCAAGAACTTTTAGCTCTTCTACTTAATGACCTGTGTGACATCAATGTATTCCATTGGAAAAAAATAACATAATTTAAGAAATAACATCACAGTATTCGAACAAATTTGGGAACCATAGATGGAACACAACAGAGAAGTCCTACTGCGGACCTCCACCCCCTAAAATGACAGAATGGGAAGACGAAATGAACTGACCGAGTGTGTAAAAGTAGATGACACAAATTTCTTGTTTATTTTCATTGTGTGATGACATTGTTTAATGGGTTTAATGTATCGGATATGTTCAACGTTTAGTGGGTGGGGAGGGGGGTGGGAAGGAGGGAGGGGAGGGAAGGGAGGGGGGAAAAAGGGGAGAAAATGACATTGTGTATATTCAAGAGGGAAATGTTTATGTGTATTTTGGTTAATATGGTTCATAGTGTGAATTTTTTTTAAATTAAAAAAAAGGACCCATTGTCAAAGGAGACAATGTAATACTACATGGATAGTGCCTCCCTTAACATTCTGTTACTATCATTTCAACTCCCAACAGCTTTTTAATTAACAAATAGTTTCTAGTGGAAAAATGTCCTGATGTCTATTGGGATTTTTTGACAGTTACCATCTATTCTATTATATATTAAACCAACATGAGCACTGGCTTTTTGTTTGTTCGTTGTTAGTTCTAACTCTTTATGATTTAATACCTGATCAATGGTGATCTACATTGCTTCAAGTTGCTTTTGTTTCTTCTCTCAACCCCTTGCACTGGTTTTAATTATTAATTATCTTGTATTTTACTATTTCCCATTAATGTACTCAGTTAAAATACCTGCATTATGCCATCTCAATTCATATCATTAAATAAAGAAAATTGTCTAAAAAATATAAACTCCATTTCAGCACTTTTCTTGATGAAGTGTTGTAGCTTGTCCCAGTACATGGCCAGCTTCTTAGTCATACGCATTCCAAAAAATAGCTTAGTGCTCTGTGTGGAGAATTCATATCTAAATGCTTTTATAAATAGATCCAGAATTTTGTTTTAAAAGGAAAAATGCATTTATTAATCATCATTTTAATTGATTGTTTTAAATATTTGTTTCATGCATATTAAATTTGTGTTAATACGTAGCTCACTTCTTCCATTTGATTAAAATAGTTCAACACTACATGCAAGCACTTTTGTTCATCTTAACTAAGTCTTATCAATATTTCCATTCCTGCATTTATCCTCCATCTTTTTTTAGCAATTTTATATGAAGCAGTTAATATGAAAATGCGAAAGCCTTAGGCAACGTGTTCCTTTTGATTCAGCATATAGTACAATCACCATGAAGTGTTATCATTATTCTAATGTGTTTATTGTGGTTTCAAATGTTATTACGCATATTTGTGATCTCATGCCCTCTAATCATTCAAATAAATTGCCTCATTGTTTGCATTATTTTTCTTTTGGTTTGAGCATATCTGGAAGTCGGTTATATTTTGTTCTGACCCTACAGAATCACTCTAAGCGAGCCAGTGAATAGAAGCAGTTCTAATCCGCAGTCGTCGACTTAAACATTGGGCCAAGTTTTGCTTCCCTGAGTGAACTTGCTGCCTGCAATGACCTTGTGTCCAACAGTACGGCCAATTCAACATGTTGTGGATGCGCGGGAGCTGAATTTCTTTGTGCGCTGTAAGCTGAGGTAATGTTGCAAATGACGCACTGAAGAAGCCCGGCCGCTGACGTCTTTCACGCAAAGCGAGGTCCTGCTCCAGATCTGCTGCCTGTAAAAGCAACAAGGCTTTGCCAACGTTTCTGTGCCACAGCAGAAGTGGATTTACGAGTGGAAATTCCCCCCCCCCCCCCCCACCCCCGCCATACAGGCTGCAGGAGACTGGGTCATGAGAACCAAGTATCAGAACTGGGATTCCAGAGGGTGCTGTCAGTGAGAATCAATCCTGAGGGGCCCTGAAGTCTTCCTCATCACGTCGCTGGTTTGGATTTGGCTTAGTTGCCAACGGTTTGAACTGAACTGGAGTCTTGTGTGGATGGAAACGCTGCGGGAGCGCTGGAGACAAATTTATGGACACTCAGTGGCTCTGAGGGGACTCTCCTTTTGCTTCTCTTTTTCTGATTCTAAGGAGTCCCTGGCAATGGCTGATTGCAAATCTTTGTCTGCCCTATGGTAGACTAAAGGCGATTTTATGTAACATTTCGAGTGTTCGATCTGTCTGATCTGATATCTACTGTTAGAGGGAGCAAACTATCTCACTCCAACAAGCCAAAGTCCCCACTTGCTTCAAGAAAGTAACCATAGCAGCGGTACTGAAGAAAGGTATAATAATGGGTTTAAATGACTATTGATCAGTAGTTTCGACATCCACCAACATCAATTACATCGAGAGGCTGGTCAGGCTCACATCAACTCTCATTTTCCCACCAGCCTTGACCCAGTTGAATTTGCCTACCAGCCAAAAAGATCCACGACAGACGCTCTCTCCCTAGTTCTGCACTCTGCCCTAGAACAGGTGGGTGCTTAGGTCACATATGTTAGACTACTGTTCATAGTCTACATTTCTGCCTTCAATATTTATAATCCCAAGCAAACTCATTCCCAAATATCAGGATCTGGTCTCAGTGTCTCCCTCTGTTACTGGATGCTTGACTTCCTGTCTTAACAGGCTGCATTCAGTGAAGATCGGATAACAGCGTCTGCATCATCACAAGATAAAGGCAATGATCATTCAGTTCAGGAGAGGGGGAAAAGTCCAAAGCCTTGATCACATAAGTGGTGCTGAAGTTGGTAGAGTAGAAATTTTTTAGAAGTAAATATTTCCAGAGACCTGACCCAGACAAGCATGTTGGTGTGACCATCACTAAAGTACAGAGATGCTTCTATTTTCTTAGAAGATGAAGAATGTATGGCATGTCTGTCCATCCCTCAACAACTTCTACAGACTTGTTGGGTGCATCACAGCGTGGGGTGGGAGCTGCTCTGCTCAAGATCAGAAGAAGCTACAGAAGGTGGTGAATGCAGCTCAGAACATAATGCAAACTGGTCTGCATTTACATATGTTGCCTAGGAAAGGCATCCAACATACTGACGGGCCCATCACACACTGGGACACTCTCTTCTCCCTCCTCCCATCAGGATTAGGCAAGTGTGAAAGCATGAAACAAATTACAGATTTTTCTTTGCAGTCATCAATACATCCGAATGAACTCCATAACAGTGTTTCAATGCCGGTGTTGGGGCTAACTAATTTTACTTTATATTGTAATCATATACAGTACTCTAAATTATCCTTTTTAGAAGCTGTATGAACATTAGAGATAACCTATAAATCTGTTCGCAGAAGAATCTGTAATAGCACCGATTTAACCCCAGCTTACAAACAAAGAATACAACTCACTTGATTCTTTCAGGACATCATGAAGTTGATTTTATTTTCTGGAGACACAACACTGTATTCTTCAACTCCCAAACACCATCCAGCCAAACCCCTCTGAACTTCTCATTGGCTCACCGCCACATGGGTGATCCTAACGTTCTCCCCCTCCTCTTCCTGCTGCCAAGATCCATCACCCATATATTGATGCTTCACACACCCTTGCAAGCGCACTATTACTCCCATGTGTCGCTTCGCTTACATCATCAGCGGCACTCCCATTGCAGGTAAGTACGCAACTGTTACAGCACCCCACCCACCCCCCTCCCCTCAGCTTCCAAGCTTTGAAAGGAGGTCACTGATTGGAACTGTCCCGCTATGTAATGATCCGTAGGGCTGTACGATACTGCAAGAGAGGCGATGCACAGTCTGTCTGGCAAGAGTGTGACTGGTTCTCTGACCCTGGCCCCAGCGCAGAACATGGACCATCGAAATACGCTTGCTTCAACCTTTCAATGGAAACTGTCAGCTTTTCTATTCCTGACGATTACAAAAGTTTTCGGGTGGCATCGAAAGACCTGAAAAGGACCATCGTAAACAGGATGAAATGGTTCGCAAACAGTATCATGCTGAAGGAACACATGAGTATAGCGTTGTGAATCACTCAGCACATACACTGCAGATGACGCCTGCCACGAGGGAGTAGGAGTAATCTCATGTTGTCCCAAAGACGATCTACATAACTCACCAGATCATAGAACATCATGCTTGGAGTCCAATTCACAAACTCGCCTGGCAAGATCAACATTGTGCCATATACCAGCTCTGCTGCTGAACATTCCAAGATCTGCCTTACCAGCAGTACACACACCAAGGAGAACCATGGGCAAACGTTTGCTCCACGTAGGTGCATCACCACCTGCTGTTAATCCTGCCTTCAATTGTTGATGGAAATGCTCAATGAGGCCATTGGCCTGTGGATGGTAAGCCGTACTGCAAATACGGGTAGTGCCCAGAAGATCAGTGAGAGTTTGGAACAATGCCGACTCAAACTGAGATCCTCGATCTGTTGTAATAGTGACTGGAACACTGAAACAATCCACAAAAGCCCGAGCAACTGTCTCCATAGAGATGTCAGTGATGGGAATGGCCTCCTGCTATCTGGTAGTCCGGTCTTCACATAGGAAAGATAAGTATATCCCCAGGATGGCAGAAGTGGGCCTACCAAGTCAAGGTGTAGGTGCTGGAAACAGGAATCCAGAACAAAACCCCCAGGTTAGATTTCATGTGTCTGGAGACTTTAGTGCATTGACATGGCAAGCAGATCCTTACCCATAATTCAGCATCCCATTTAACATGAGGCCAGGTAAAATGTACCATAGTTAGTCTGATTGATGCTCTTCTACCAGGATGCAATAGATTGTGAAAAGACTCAAAAATCTCCCACCTCATAGCTTCTGGCACAAAAAGCCTGGGTCTTCCTGTGGAAAAATCGCAGACTAACTGTAGAGCGCGTCGAAAGAACCAAAGACTTGTTGATCCAAACCAAAGCTTTTATTAACTAAAAGACAGGAGCATATCACATGTAGGTCGACCAGTCCAGAATGACCTGGTCTGGCTAGGATCAATCCTTTAAGACCTACCAGTAGGTGTGGCTACATTCTCAGCCTACACTACAATCTGTACATATACACATTGGTGATAGAATCTGTACTATCACACTAACCTTTTCCCCGATTCTCACATCTTGAAGATGGAGACCAGAGTTGATCCAGCGATACCGGATGAGATTGGGATCAGTGCGCTGTGCATAAGCCATGCGGTGAAATCGATGGGAGAAGTTGTTTATTAGGTATCATTGTCGCACCTATATAGAGCATCAGCCATGGCTTCTCCTCGGATGTGCCGGATGTCTGATGAAAATTGTAAGATGAAGTCCAAGTGCCTAATGTCTCTGGGCCTGTAGAGGTATGTGCTTGTACTCGTGGTATGTGTAAGAGACTGGTGGTCTGTATAAATGGTGAAAGGACGACCTACCAATAAAAAGCTAAAATGTTTCACTGTGAGATAGATGGCCAAGAGTTCTCAACCAAATGTATTGTATTTTGCCTGAGCCGGTGTCAGCTTGGCTGAAAACAACCCCAATTGCCCACAAACTCATTGTTCTAACACTGACAGACACATCTGTGGTAAGAGAGAGCAAGGCATTGGGCTTTTGATATACAAGCATAGTGGCATTCACAAGTGCAGTCTTCACATCGTTGAAAGCACACATGGCATCGTCGCCCAAAGTTAATAGTCTTTTCGGAATTGACATTTTGGATCCTTTTAGCTGTTCAGTAAGGAGTAAGAGAAATGCTGCAGAATTCGGCAGGAATCAGCGATAAAAACTGGCCAAATGTAAAGGGTGTAGGAAATACTCAAATTTCTTGCACTTTCGACTCATTGGTCAAAATACCATGTTTTGTAACTCTATGTCCCAAGAATACAGTATAAGATCAGCAGCGCCAAAATGTAATTTACTGGGATTGATCACAATGCCAAACTCATCAATCCTCTGAAACAATGAGATAAGTTGACACTTGGGTTCCTCTCTCCACGCTCATATCCAGAATATCGTTAATGTAAACAAACACAAAATTGAGGCCAGAGAGTACATGGTCCATAAACCACTGGGATGTCTGAGCTGACCAAATGGCATGTGCAGACACTTAAATGTACCGAAAGGTGTAATTACTGCCATCTTCGCAACATCAGAAGGCTCCACTGGAATTTAATAGTAAGTATGTAATAGATCTGTTTTCGCAAATAAATGTTTGCCATGGAGGTTTGCTTAGAAGTCTTGTAAATTGGGAATGTTGGATTGGTCAGGCATGGTGGAATTGTTCAGGCCACGATAATCACCACAAGGTCAACAACCCCCAGGAGATTTTTTCAAAACTACATGCAACAGTGAAGCCCAGCAGCTGTCAGATCTGTGGACTATGCCCAACTCTTGCTTGTGGTTCATTTCGCGATTTTAAGATGGCCCGGGGGTAATCTACAACCAGAGGACCCCACGTCTCTATATGTTTATGATACGACGATGGGGTCACTAGGTGAGGGAAACACTTGAGCAAGGCTTGGAAAGGGCAGAATCCAAGTTGAAGGCTTGTCAGGGGGCTAACGACTTTGGAGGGATGACAAATGTAGCTCATTGGCATACAAGAGCTGCGCTCCATGACACAGAAATTTTTCAAATACACCAACAATGAAAAATGTGACAAGAAATCCACTCCCAAAATGGAATTTGCCTCTTTTGCAACTGTGAAAACCCACTGAAAAAGTTTCTTGAGACCAAAATCTAACGTAAGTAACCTCTGGCCGCATGTATGAATATGAGAATCATTTGTGGCTGAAACAACACATGACATATTGGGGTTTCTGCATTCCTCCGTGGTTGGAGGGACCACAGAAATTCCTGCACCAGGATCAACAGGAAATTTAACTCCCTAGAGATGGTCTTTGAGGAAAAGATGGTGGCTGACCTGCCCATGGGCAGCAGTTGCCTGTACTGCTGGGCCTGGTCGTTCCCCAGCTGCCATTTGTAGAAGTAGCACCAAATCTACACCAAATCCGATGCTTCTAACAAATACACCACCCATCGCCTCTGCCATGTGCTTGACCACCAGGTCAACAGAAAGAATTCTGTTGTGTGCCCAAAGCCTGGACCTGAAGAGTCAGTGCTGCCATTTGCTGCTCCAATTCAGTTAACTTTGATCGAGAACGTTGCTGGTGCTATCTTCGATTGATAAGTACTGGCAGTTGTTCAAGCTCCATTTGCTCCAGCTGACTAGGGGAAGGAGCCAATCCTTCTATCTTCAATGTGAAGGTCGTGGACATAACGAGGTCGGCATGATCCGCTGACTGATCGAGGGTGGACATTTGAAAGGCATTCACCAAATGCTCTTGCACATGATGAGGTAAACATTGAAGGAACCTCTGTTTCCAAAAATAGCCTTTGACAGGATCTGTTCCAGCCAGCCTGCGCCACCTCCTCAACATCTGTGATGGTTGCCTATCGTCTAGGCTGTCATCAGCTAGTAATTGGGCAATAGGAGTTTCCCTGCATGTCATATGGAGATTACCATCAAGATCCACTAAGACATCCTTCACTTCACAGGCAATTTGGAAGATGCAACATAAGTCATCCGTTCTTCGTCTCCTGACTCATCACACTGAGGGTAGAGATGGATGTTTCGAGGATTGTAAACCATGCTGATGCATTATTAAAAAGGGGAGGGGGAGAATCTCCAGTTTGACCTCCCTTCTGGTCCTGCAAGGAGTTTATCCTCGTTATTATCCATTTTAAATTAGAAGGTGCTGTGAACTCACAGGGTCACCACTTGTAATGGCAGCTTACAAACCAATGCATTCACTTGTTTATTTCCGCACACCATGAAGTCGACTTTCTTTATTTTTTGCAGACATAGCATTGCATTCATCAACTCCCAAACACCCCCCCAGCCAAACCCATCTGGTCTTCTCATTGGCTCACCGCCACATGGATGGTCCTGACGGTCTCACCCTCCTCCTCCTGCATCCGAGATCCATCACCCACATACTGACGCTTAACAAACCCGTACATGCGCACTATTACTTCCGCACATCACTTCGCTTACATCATCAGCGGCGACCAACACTGCTCCCGACGCAGGTCAGTACACGACGCGACAAACCCTTCTCAATGTCCGAGTTATTTTGTGACAAATAAACTTAAATTTAAAACTTTTTAAAAAAATCTTAAAATATATGTCCTTTGGAGGAAGAACTTAGTCAATATGTCTTAGCAAAATATACAGATCTGAAAATCTGTCAAAACACTGGTGACTTTAAGCAGCATTTGTGAATTAAAAGAAACTATTAACCTTTGCAAAATTTCAGATCCTTTCCTGAGAAATGGTGAAAATTAAAAATGGAGCAGGATTTATATTGCATTGATGAGGGAGTTTAGAGCCCAGAGGTGTATATTATATTACCATCCAATTACTTTTTGTTTCCTGAATTATGGTGTGGGAGATCAGAGCTCTGTTTTGCGTTCGCCCTGGCTGGAGCTTGTAGTCTGTACTGTGAGCTTTGAATCATTGGAGAGTATTTGTTTAGTTTATTAGTTATGCAAATAGATTAATAATAACATAACATAACAATTTACAGCACGGAAACAGGCCATTAGGCCCTTCTAGTCCGCACCGAACCAAACACCCCTCTCTAGTCCCACCTCCCTGCACAATGCCCATAACCCTCCATCTTCTTCTCATCCATATACCATGCATTATTTGATATTTATCATTTGAAATGTTTTTATACCTTCAATAGTGGCTGAGAATTAAAGCAAAAAAAAAAAGAAAAACATGAAATGAAGATAAATAACAGTTACTTACTCAAATTGTTCACCAGTTCATTCTTTTAAACATCTTTACAGCAGGGCATGAGAATTGCTTCTGAATATCTAGTAGTTTTACTCTAAATCTCGCCCTGTAAACAAATATAAGTACCACTGCATTAATATATAAAAATTTACAGGCATTATAATTTCTATAATTTTGTGAAATATTGTATTAAAATGTGCTCTTGGCAGGAAATTAACAGGAAACCTGGATTCAGGAAACTCTAGAACCCCTTGTTATTTATTGGCAGGTAGAAAAATAAGCCAGCGATAAATCAACCATAATCACCTGTTATAATAAAAAGTATGCGCCATTATTATTTACAGTTCATTTTGGATAATGAACAGGTTTCCATTGAGTCACAGAAATGTCACACAGAAAACTGCCATTTGATCATCCAATTATTCATGGTCATGTTTATTGAAAATACAGTCATGGTTTGCACTAGGTCTTTTTTTGTCCTTATCACTGGAAATGTAACAATAACCTGTTTAATTCTCTTAAAATTAGTTTCGGGAAAAGCTCCTGAAACCCTTTCTTTCAATAATGCCTTCCAGACTCCTCCAATTTTTTTGTTATAAATGTGCAATCAAACAATTAAGTTACTCCCATAATATTTGCCTTTAGCAAATGTACTCCTACCTCTCGGTTATGAATTGTATTTCTTAATTATAGTTTATTTTTATCCCTGAAAATTGGTCATAATAACTTGCATCTCAAATTTTAGGGTAGCTGGCATGGACTGTATTTTGATTTTCCTATCTCTGCTGCTATGAAAAGTTATGTAACTCTGTCCAATGATAAACCTCCAATCAGGGTTTAAATAGTTTCACTCCAATGACTCTATTTTACCACATTTTCTTCTTTCAAACACCTAGGATGCCCTAATCTTGACCTGTCAAACCTCTTAGCATTTTAGTAAATGCTAATCTCTGGTATATTTTCCTTATCTATTCTTTTTTGGGCCCTTCATAAGTTCAACTTCTCGGATAACAATTTACACCTCATACATTTGTAAAATGATTTAAGTCGCACTTAAATATTACCTGCTTGTCTTTTGTTAGCACCGCTCTTTGCCATTCATATCAAAGTAAAAATTCACATGCTTGGAAACTGAGTGTGCTAAACAATAATTTCTGTAGGCATTTAATACTAGCACTAATTCAGATCCCTTGCAAAACATCATGAAATTTGTCATTAAGGTATTGGAAACAACATGCGAGTGGTTTATACCAAGTAGCATGCCTTAAAATTGGACTTGAGTTATTCCTCATGGGTCCACATTCAGCAAACTTCAAGACCTGGAACTCAACACCCCACAATGTAATTGGATCCTGGATTTCCTCACATCTAGACCCTAATCTATGCAGATCAGCAAGAACATCTCCACAATCTCAATCTGTACTGGAGCACCGTAGGACTGCATACTTCTTTGGCTTAGCTTCGCGGACGAAGATTTATGGAGGGGTATGTCCACGTCTGCTGCAGGCTCGTTGGTGACTGACAAATCCGATGCGGGACAGGCAGGCAAGGTTGCAGCAGTTGCAAGGGAAAATTGGTTGGTTAGGGTTGGGTGTTGGGTTTTTCCTCCTTTGTATTTTGTCAGTGAGGTGGGCTGTGTGGTCTTCTTCAAAGGAGGTTGCTGTCCACCAAACTGTGAGGCACCAAGATGCACGGTTTGAGGCGAGATCAGCCCACTGGCGGTGGTCAATGTGGCAGGCACCATGAGATTTCTTTAAGCAGTCCTTGTACCTCTTCTTTGGTGCACCTCTGTCTTGGTGGCCAATGGAGAGCTAGCCATATAACACGATCTTGGGAAGGTGATGGTCCTCCATTCTGTAGACATGACCCACCCAGCGCAGTTGGGTCTTCAGCAGCATGGATTCGATGCTTGCGGACTCTGCCAGCTTGAGTACTTCGATGTTGGAGATGAAGTCACTCCAATGAATGTTGAGGATGGAGCGGAGACAGCACTGATGGAAGCGTTCTAGGAGCCGTAGGTGATGCTGGTAGAGGACCCATGATTCAGAGCCGAACAGGAACGTGGGTATGACAACGGTTCTGTACACGCTGATCTTTGTGTGTTTCTTCAGATGGTTGTTTTTCCAGACTCTTTTGTGTAGTCTTCCAAAGGCACTATTTGCCTTGGCGAGTCTGTTGTCTATCTTGTTGTCGATCCTTGCATCAGATGAAATGGTGCAGCCGAGGTAGGTAAAGTGGTTGACTGTTTTGAGTTCTGTGTGCCCGATGGAGATGTGTGGGGTGGGGTGGGGGGGTGCTGGTAGTCATGGTGGGGAGCTGGCTGATGGAGGACCTCAGTTTTCTTCAGGCTGACTTCCAGGCCAAACATTTTGGCAGTTTCCACAAAACAGGACGTCATGCGCTGGAGAGCTGGCTCTGAATGGGCAACTAAAGCGGCATCGTCTGCAAAGAGTAGTTCACGGACAAATTGCTCTTGTGTCTTGGTATGAGCTTTCAGGCGCCTCAGATTGAAGAGACTGCCATCTGTGCGGTGCCGGATGTAAACAGCGTCTTCATTGTTGAGGTCTTTCATGGCTTGTTTCAGCATCATGCTGAAGAAGATAGTAAAGAGGGTTGGTGCGAGGACACAAACTTGCTTCACGCCGGTGTCAATGGAGAAGGGTTCGGAGAGCTCATTGCTGTATCTGACCCGACCTTGTTGGTTTTCGTGCAGTTGGATAACCATGTTGGAGAACTTGGGGGGCATCCGAGGTGCTCTACTATTTGCCAAAGCCCTTTCCTGCTCATGGTGTCGAAGGCTTTGGTGAGGACAACAAAGGTGATGTAGAGTCCTTTGTTTTGTTCTCTGTACTTTTCTTGGAGCTGTCTGAGGGCAAAGACCATGTCAGTAGTTCCTCTGTTTGCACGAAAGCCACACTGTGATTCTGGGAGGACATTTTCGGCGACACTAGGTATTAGTCTATCAAGGAGAATCTGAGCGAAGATTTTGCCTGCAATGGAGAGCAGCGTGATTCCCCTGTAGTTTGAGCAGTCTGATTTCTCGCTTTTGTTTTTGTACAGGGTGATGATGATGGCATCACGAAGGTCCTGAGGCAGCTTTCCTTGGTCCCAGCAGAGCATGAAAAATTCATGCAGTTTGGTATGCAGAGCTTTGCCACCAGCCTTCCAGACCTCTGGGGGCGATTCCATCCATACCTGCTGCTTTGCCACTTTTCAGTTCTTCAATTGCCTTATATGTCTCTTCCTGGGTAAGGACTGAATACTTAGCCTCCTGCTTTACTTGCTTTACACCTACGACTGTGTGGTGAGGTACGACAACAACACCATCTACCAATTCACTGATGATACCACCGTAGGGGGTATATAAAAGGGCAATGAGTCAGCAGACAGGAGGGAGATTGAAAGCTTGGCGGAATGGTGCACCAACAACAACCTCCCACTCAATGTCACTAAAACCAAGGAGCTTATTATGAACTTTAGGAGTGGATAACCAAAGATGTCAAATTCAATGATCATTGGGGGATCAGTGGTGGAGAGCAATTGCAGCATTAAATGATGAACTCTGCACCTAAAATCAAGAGATTATCTGTAAATACATCAATGCATGCCACATCTGCTGCAGTGATCCAGGAAAGCGCTCTCTGTAAAGATTTAGGAACATGATCTTGATCTTAAAAGATACAGTACTCTTTTAAGATCAAGGCTTGTTGCAGGTCTCACCACTTTATGTATTTTGTAATTTCAAACTTGGAATATCTGATCCTGCAGTGCAATATTTTAGAAGTAAGGTGATATGTCGTGTATTATATGACTCTTTGGCATTGGGCCTATCTTTGCCTGGTGGCTTAAAATTACCTGTACCCTGCATAGCCAATAATGGACACAACTACATCTCCAGTACATGAATATCTTCAGCAGCTACTTTTCACGTGCTCCTGAACTTTTCAAGTCAAGTTTATTATCATCCAATTGCACAAGTACAACCCGACAAAACAGTGCAAAACACGCAAACACACAACTAGACATAACACATACAGAGAACAATACACATGCAGGACAAGTATTCATAATATACAAATAAATAAATATTGATTTGTGAATGAGTCTTGGATGGTTGAGCAGTTCCTTTGGTTGCTCAGCATTCTTATTGATACTATCCCATTTACTCTACACTCCTCAACCTGGTGGTGCTGGTATCTCCTTCCCAATGGGAGCAGTTTAAAATGTGCAGTCTGTAGGGTGGTCGAGGTCTTCAACAATTTTGCACACTCTCTTCAGACAATGATCCCAGTAGGTCATGTCAATGGGTGGGAGGGAAACTCCAGGGATCCTCTTTGCCACTTTTAGGGTCCTGTGGACTGACCTCCAATCCATTTCTCTGCAGCAACTATCGCACACTGTGTTGCAATCAGCCAGGATGGTCTCAGTGGAGCGCCTGTAGAAGGTTGACATGATGATGGCCGGTAGCCTTGCCTGGTTCAGTCTTCTCAGGAAGTGCAGTCGCTGTTGCGCATTCCTGACAAATGAGGAAATATTGTCACCAGTTAAGTGGATGTTCGTGATGTCTGCATTCGGACCCTAATCTGCTCAATTACATCTATCTAGGTCAGCAGAATGAATTTTTACATCGGTATTTATCAGATTCTGCAGTACTATTTGTCAGTAGAAATTAAATGACATATTGTTCTATCTGAATTATTATTTCAAAGCCAGCATAGTGGTTAGTGCACCGCTGTTACAGGGCCAGCGGTCGGGACTGGGGTATGAATCCCACGCTCTCTGTAAGGAGTTTATACATTCTCCCTGTGTTTGCATGGGTGCTACAGTTTCCTCCCACCGTTCAAAGCTTACCGGGTGTTGTAGATTAATTGGATGTAATTGGGCAGTGTGGGCTCATGGGCCCGAAGTGCTGTAAGTAATTGTATCCACAAGTCGCTATGGTTTTAAATGTGGTGTCATGAGAAGGATTCTGTATCTCCCCATTCATATTCATACTGAAAAGAAAAATGTCTTTGTGGTGAGCTAGACATGGCTTTCCTGAATATAAGTGACCCAACAATGAGTGCATCTTAGCTTGCTCCATTTGATGCTAGTATGGGGAACAGCACACTTGCAGTTCAAAATGTCCCAACATGGATAAGTGCTGTATTATAATTTTCTTATAACCTAATACCCTAATGCAAGTCAGAGCTACTAAATCACGAAGAAGACTTCAAATGTACATTTCACTGAATCTGAATTGCAAATTAGTTATCAGTCCTCGTCTTCCGTGTGGAAGTAAGATGACGATTGTAAATATGTCCCATTCTCACCAAAATGGATATATCTCCCATTTAATTACTCTACCAAAATGTTATTTCCAAGGAGAATCTTTGGATTTATATTAAAGAGTTTACTCATCAGACATCACTGCATTTTAAAAAATAAATGACCTCTAAGCTTAAAACATTGTGTGAAGTGATTCAGGATTTGTAGTAAGGTTAGCATCCTTGCAAAAGCTGACACAACAATAATGATACTTGACATTTGCTTTCAGACTTATTCACAGTGTGATACATGTTTTAATTCATCCATAGTATATATTACAATATGGTTTTGCTTTACATATTTTCAACATGCCTTTGCTTTTTCTACATAATTGATTGAACCCTTAAATATACTCATTAAAAAAAGCCCATTCCCCCAATCCTTTGAAATTAAAGGGACATGGAAGCATCCTTTCAATGTTAAAAAATTAACAATTTCACTCTCCAATGGAATTGATTTTACTATTGTTAATCATTAGAAAAAGTGAACAAAAAGATTGTTGTCCAATCATAAAATTGCACAAGGCACTTGTAATTCTAAGATTTATCTATGGTTCAATAATTGTATTATGTGTCTGCATGTACTTCCTCCGGGTACTCAGGTTTTCTCCCATGTTAATCGGTTGTGTGCGTGCATTTGTGCAGCCTGGGCCAGAAGAGCCTGTAACCAGGCTCTATATCAAAATTAAATTAAAAATCTTTGTTCAAATAATTCAGGTAAAGAAAATAGTGGGCCATCCAGAGAAAGAAAATGTTTTAGTAGGTATATCATTGAATAGTCTCAAGTCACTGGTTTTCTGATTACTGTGGCATTCATCGAGAAGTATAAAATTGCAATTTACATCACCCTCTGATCAAACTAATGTGTTCAATTTTCCATGTAGAGCACACTGAAGATTTGTTCATTCGGCATGTAATTCCCAAACATAAGTACGTCAGAATAGTGACTGATAATTGTCTCTTACTAATGCAAATGGTGCCATAACATTATTCAGAGAAGAATAAGAGGGACTTTTTTTTAGCACAAATATAACCATGAATATTTATTATCTATTTTATTTTTGGTTTATGGTATCTTTTTAATTCAATTACCGTATCTTTCTCTTTGGCTTGGCTTCGCGGATGAAGATTTATGGAGGGGTAAAAGTCCACGTCAGCTGCAGGCTCGATTGTGGCTGACAAGTCCGATGCGGGACAGGCAGACACGGTTGCAGCGGTTGCAGGGGAAAATTGGTTGGTTGGGGTTGGGTTTTTCCTCCTTTGTCTTTTGTCAGTGAGGTGGGCTCTGCGGTCTTCTTCAAAGGAGGTTGCTGCCCGCCGAACTGTGAGGCGCCAAGATGCACGGTTGGAGGCGATATCAGCCCACTGGCGGTGGTCAATGTGGCAGGTCAGTACATTAATCCTACATGAATCCCATTTTATTATTTATCCATGTTTCAGCAACTCCTTTCAGATTCTACCACACAGTTACAGGGTAAAGATAAGTTGATGTTTCAATTCTCTTACTAACCCTCATCAGTTTGTGATGTGGAAGTAAACTGGTGCACCTGGGGAAACCTTGTGGTTTATTATAGAAAGTGTAAACTGTACAGACTTCACCGTCTCTGACACCATGAGGCAGCTGTGCTACTTGCTGTATCACTGTGTAACCCTTAAACTTTTAAAACACCACTTTAAATTTCTTACTTTATGAGTGACAGATTGTATGACTGTTATCTTTATTTTTAAACACAAATTAGCTGGATGAAGTGAAAACAATTATCATTCTGTTGACTTTGTAAGATGGCATCCCAACTGAATGAGCCAAAAGCTTAAAGAATAACAATTCAATGGACTACAATTCTTTTCAAAAGGTTTGCTTCCTGAAAAGAAATTGGGGATTATGATAGACAACTTCAAGCTGAAGACAAAGATCATTTTAGATTTTATCTATTACGTAGGAAGTTGGAGAAACACGAAGTTAACTTTTATTAGTAGCTTGTTTAATCACATAATGACGCCGACACGTTGAATGAGTTCAATTGACCTAAAACTCTTTTGCTGCTGATTTTCATTTGTACTCAGCATCTGATGCCTCTCTTGTCAGTACCTAATAATAGTCATCCAGCATTGATGGATTCAAATTGCTCTGATACTGTTTTACCATGGTCGCAATGTCATGGTGAAACCTTTCACCATGTTCGTCACTCACTGCACCAAAATCAGTAGACTTTAAATTTGGCAGGAAATCACAAAATTAGGTTGCATGTTTTAAAAAAAAGTATGTGATAAATGTGACAGATTATGTTATACTTTATATTATGTATAGCTATGGTTTTAGAAGATAAATTGTGGGTTTCTTTTAGTGTAGGTCATAAACACAAACACTTCACAACACAGATCTCATTTAAAATGCCAGAGCTCTGCTCAAGCCTGACAGTCCAGCCTCCTAGTGTATTTGTAAAGTCAATGGAAACTGCTTTGCTGAAGGACTTCACAAGTAGGTGTTAATTGGACAAGCTGTGGAGTAATGGATTATTGTTTTGGAAAGCAACAGATGAGCAGACTCAGAAGATTGGGTCTGGAGCTGCAGTCTGTCTGAGTGCAGTTTGCTGTTCTAAGAAGGTCATGTGGTTTTCTCTGTGAGACAGAGAGAGGAAGATAGAGAGAGAGAGAGAGAGAGAATTCAGTTCTACAGTTCAGCATCAGCAGCTGGGACTGGAACAGGACAAGCTGGCAAACTTGTGGAAAACCCCCATTGTGAAGACGTGTTGTGAGTTTTTAGTTCAGCCTGGTAAAAGCCCTTGTGGTCCATAAAAGAGGAGATGGCTGGCTATATAATGTTTCACCTGAGATAAGGGAAACAGAAAAGGAACTCTGTGGTGACCTGAAAGAAAGAGGTTATCATCTGGAAAACCCTGATGGGGCAAGTTTCTTCAGCAAGACCCCGAAGTAGCTGATAGGAAGGAATCAGTTTGTGTCCAACGAGCAACAAATCTCTCTCTGAAGCCCGACAAGATCCTTCCTGAACGGTAGCCATTTACCTTTCAAGCACTAAAGCCTGGTGAAGATCCATAAATGTTAAATTCTGTGCACAGTACAAGAATTGCCTGATACGGGTGAACTTGGAGGAATGAGAAGTGAGATTGGACTGTGAATCAAATAACTTTTCTGAACTTATATACACATTACATACACGTGCGCTTAGAATTAGAAGGGGGTCAATTTAGGTTAAGTTCATAATAATAAGTTAGAGTTTGATCCTGTTTTCATGTTTAAAGATAATTAAAAGCAACTTTTGTTTTAGTAACCATTTGTCTTGCTGAATATCTATTGTTGCTGGGTTTTAGGGTCCTCTGGGCCCGTCACATTAGAAAATTTTAAGGTGACTTCCGTGATCAGCAGCCTGAAATAAAACAAAAACACGCAAAAGTGTTCAGGAAGCAACATCTCATTGTCCAGTGTAATCTAGTCAAGAATACAAAAGCTGCAACACTTAATTCATTAACACTAGGTTCATGAGATTATAAAAGGATTGCAAAAGATTGTTTTATCGTGCCACTATCCTCTTCTGCCAGTTTATACTATGAAATCAATTGTTCTGGAAATGACGGCATTTGAAGACCTTGCTTTAGTTATATAAACTATTACTCATGTCTTCAAGATATATCTATAGTTACAAAACCAAAAGATTACAAAAACACTGTTGACACTGGAAATTTAAAATAAAAACGGAAAATGTGGCAAATGTTCATATGTTTGGCAATCATGTATGGAGGGAGAAAATCAATAAGCATTTCAGGATAACAACTTTTCATCGATCCATCAGAGTAAAACATTAATTTGTTTCTGCAGATGCTTCTGACCTCCTAAGTATTTTGGCATTTTCTGCTTTTAAGACCATGAATAATTGCTTTTTTAGGGTTTGAATCAGGTAAAAACAATTAATCACATCTCTTAAAATAAGTATTGATCTGTGATGATCAAGCTAACTTAAATCCAAGATATTTATGATTGATATTGACTTGAATGGAAGGAAAAGAGCTATGACAATCACCTTTTATGGTCTTGATAACTGTGTACACTGAAGGCTAAAAAGTCTGGGGAATTTTTGACATCTATCTGATTTACACCATAATATCTTAGCACGTTTACCCCAGAAGACGGAATTTTAATGCTTACTGGTCCACTCCAATGATATTTCCTATAAATTCTGTGCTCTAGTTCTGTCCTTCCCTGTCTTCAACTTTAAGAGCTTCAGTCAACAATATACAATCCCTTCAATGGCTCAATATAATCTTCAATGTACTCTCGACCACATTTTTTAACATTGATCTTAGTTGAGGGATAAACATTGGCAAGACCCCGAGAACTCCCTGTTCTTCTTTGAATAGTGATCTGGGATCATTTGCCTTCTCTGGAAAGAAAAGTGGAGTCCTGATTTAATATCTTATTCAAAAGAAAGAAATTAGATTTGCCATAACTGCAGATAAATTTCAGCAAGAAAGATTTAATACCTTATGCAAGATTATTATGCAATAATAAGAGCATACTAAATTCTGCCACCAGGAATATTTTTAGCTGATTTAATAGATTTGATTTGGTTTTTCTTTTTTAGTAGACATTTACTCTTCTATAATGATTTATAATTGCAACATTCTCCTGTAACGTTATGTAAATTAGCAAACTACTTAAACAATCAAAATTGTCTCACAATATTTTGGACCAGGCTTAATCTAGCCTGTATGCTGGTGTCACTCCCACTCTCATACCACATCAGTGATAGCTCAGTGATGCATTAATCTTTGCAACCATTCAGCTTCCCAAAGACCCATCAACTCTGCTGTCTCTGTTATGTCTCACAATGGAGTGGGAGTGAATAGCACCTTGACTGCTGATGGGGGGGGGGGGGGGGGGGGAGGGGCAATAGGTAAGATCCCTGCCCATGAACTACTCCAGTGATCTTCAGATAACATGATAATCAGAGATCCCTTCAAAGTCCCGAAATGTCTCTGATCAGAGACAACTGAGTAAACAGTAAGATTTTTTTTAAATCATAAAACTTAACTAAGATTAACCAATTGCATTCACTGAAAATCTGACCCCATTCTGAGAGTCATTGTTGGGTTTCTGCTTGCCAAGCCTAAGGGGTTGAATAGCTCACTTCTATTAATTTATATGTTGGAGTAACAACCTGAGTCTCAACATGGACAAGACAGACTAGATGATCGTGGACTTCAGGTGGGCCAGAAATGCCCATCCTCCACTTCAGATTAATAACTCTGTGGTAGAGAGAGTGGAGAGCACCAAGTTCCTTTGAGTCCATTAAACTTGTGACCTATCGTGGACACACATCTCCTCACTTGTGAGGAAGGCTTCAGTGAGAAGACTGAAACAGGCCAGGATACTGGCCACCATCATGTCAACCATCTACTGAAGCTCTATCAAGAGTGTCCTGGCCTGCTGCATCACAGTGTGGAATGGTTGCAGAGGAGAAATGGATTTGAAGTCAATCCACAGGACCATAAGAGTGGCAGAGAGGATCAGTATAATGTGATCAACCGGGATCGTAGACTGAAGACAGCGCGCAAAATCATAGAGGACTCCTTCTATCCTGAACACAGCAACTTTCTATTGGTCCCATCAGGAAAGAAAAGTGGGAGCATCAGAGTCAGCTTCTTCCAATGGGCAGTGAGAATGCTGAACCATCAATGGAACTGCTCACATGAACCATCCGTGTTTCTTATATGTACAAAACAAAATTTATTTATTTACTTATTTGTATATATGAATACTTGTCCTGTATATATATATATATAGTTTGCCATTATGTGTGTTATGTCTGTTTGTGTGTCTGCATGTTTTACTGATTTGTTGGGTTGTACTTGTGCAACCAGATGATTACAAACTTGCCTTGACTTGACTTGAAGTGTATGGTGCTGCAGTAGATGTGCAAAATGAGGCAGATATGAAGTATTTTCATTGCATTGACAAGTATTGGTTGGCCCTGGGATCCAAAGGTGGAGCTAAAAGTCTAATTTGGCCTGAGGGTAATCTGTAATTTCACACTGCAATGCATTGGAGCAAAAATCATAGGAAAGGTCCCTTCAACCATTAGGTCTAAGCTGACCTCTCATTTGCAGAAATTCCATTTGCCCATATTAGGGCCATATTCTTCTATACTAGGGGTCCACAAACTTTTTAGACCATCAACCCCCTTCATGGAATCCTTAATCCCTCATAGACCCCAGGCGTAAACCATAAATAAATAGAAATTAAGTGGATGTGGAGTTTCCATATGCATGAGTGAGGGAAACGGCATACCATATGCATGGTGTCCGGTCCTCCCAGAAACAACCCAAACTTTGTTACCACACCCCATTTGCCAAGTAACAAATCTGTAAATTAAGCAAGAGTGTGATTACAAGAACAGTGGGGAAAAAAAATTTGCTTCTAGCCAGCAAGATGTCAAACGGAGCTGGGTCCAAGTCTTCAGCATCGGTGACTCCATTCTCACCATCGGTGCTGTTCACATCGAAGAAGTTGCCTCGGGCTCCTCCTGTGTATCTGATGTTTAGTCTTTAATTCTCACATGTAAATGGTCGATCTCACAATAATACTAAGCTATCAAAGTTAACAATGGGAAGAGAAGTTTCTAGGCTGGAACAATATTAGAGCAAAATTTTACTGGCACCATCAGTGTTGCTGTGTGCACCCTATGGCCCTTGACAACTCAGATTGCGGCTAACAGGTTGTAAGGCTCAATCAGCTGCATTTACGCAGGAAACCATTTATGAATGGGTTGCTCGTTGACAGGTCATTGACTCGAGCTGCAAAGTCAGTTAGCGCTTCTCTGTTAAAAGGCATTATGCATTCTTTTAGTCTGCTGTAAAGCTGTTTACCCAGGAACCCAAAAAATGGCCAAAGTAATTCATTCAGATGATTTTGGATGATGAGACAATCAGTTGTAATTGTCTGTCTCTCTGGCCACAACTTGGAAGCTAATGGCTGGTGTGCTTAATAAAGACAAATCTGTGGTGCTTCTCATAGCTGTCATTTCTGGATAGCATTGAAATACAAACTTTAACAGCTACTCTCTCGTGATGCTAGGTGATGGCAGCATCACGCGTGAGTATCGTACAGCATACTCTCTTCCAATGCTAACTCAACCACGCTCGCAGTCTCTGTAGCGATCACCTGATCAAGTGCACTATAACCAAACCATCATGTCTCCTAAACACATACATGTGTCTCCTCACCATCCAACAATTAATTTTAGTTCAATGCTTCAAACATTCTTTATGCCCAGCGTGCTTTCAGCTGCGTACATTAATGTATTTTTCAGTATGGAATAAAATTTAATTATAAAAAATGGTAGGTGCCATATTCTTTTTCAACTTACGATGGTTTTGCCAGATCGCAACCCCATCTTAAGTTGAGGAGCACCTGTATGCAAATCTTTCTTTCTGACAACTAAACATACGAGGTGAGATCTATCACTCTTCAATAATTTTAGTGATATCTCTCTTGCTAAAAATTCATAATTTTTTTTGATTCCTCATGATATATGGCTATCATGATGTAATATGGAGTGTAGGACCATAGGCAAATTGAAGGAACAACACCTTAATCCAGATCATTTTCCAATAGCTGCCACCCTTTATCCCTATTTCTCTCTCTCTCTTGTTCTAGATCCCTTCTGTAGGTAACACAGGTAGCCTGCACACTATCAAGAGCTGTGTGTGCGTGGGGGGGTGGGGGGGGAGGGGGATAGTTTCTTGTTTGTAAATAAATTCCACGCTTCTAATACTTGTTCAAGGTTGTCCATCTTTGAATACTTCAATTCTGTTACTGGTACCCACACCACCCCATTTGGACTTGGGAAACCATCAGAAGTAAACTCAACCCTGATCATGACCTCAACTACTTCCTAACATCACAAAACTTGGACATTCAGCAGCCACCAGAGAGCTACATCTATAATTATCAAAGTTCACACTTTAAATGCTGCTTGCATGAACAAAGTATCTAACACATTTTTAGATAATAAGTGAATCATGGGTAATAAATTAGGGTGCAAGAGTGATGCCGTGATGTAAGTTCTGCTATGATCCAACTGAACAGTGAAGCAGGTATGAGAAACTGAATGGTCTGCACCAGTTTCTGTTATGCTCTTAACATAATGAGATGATTGATTCAACATCTTTTTGGAACAATGTATACAAAAAAATTTATCCCTTGTTACAGAAATCCGAACATTTATGCTCTTATCTTAAAATAATGAGATGATTGATTCAACATCTTTTTGGAACAATGTATACATAAATTTATCCCTTGTTACAGAGATCCGAACATTCCTTTGTAGTTTAACAAGTCTTTTTGTTATGGTGTGAAATCTTCAGTTAGTGATCATCTTATCAGAAGTAGCTCGGAAAGTGTACTACAATGGCAGCTGGTTAATCTTGATGGCTGTCCCCAAAGGGAATACGAAATCAGTTTAATTACTCTTGCAGCATAAACTAACTGACTTAATGTAATTCATAAGATAAGGAAGGCTTATTTAAAAAAATACAGAGCAAAATGCTCAGTTAAAGCTCTTTACAATGATGTTTTAAACTTTGACAATGAACACATTATTGATTAATTTGTATATAATATCAAAAATTAAGTGTGATCTGTTCAGTTTTGTTGAATTATGTTAATAGAAGTTAACATTGCCTTCAGTTGTACATTTATTATCCCCCAGCTAATTACATTTGTTTCTGCTTCAGAAAACTAATATTTAAACCTCTTGGTTTTTGTTTTGTTGAAGTTGGTATCTGCATGCATAATTTCAAGATTCTTTTCTTGTCATGTAATATTACATGAAATTGACTTTAGTCTGCTGTAAGGCAGAGAAAGATTTGCCATGGCAGAAATTGCCCGGCGCCACCTACAGTCAGAGAAAGAGAAACAAAAACGTGTCCACCCCAAAGACACTGAGTGACATGGGTTCGCCTCCAGTGTTCCCGCATCCTCAGTCTTCATTCCAAACCGTTGGCAACCCGAGCTCCAGATCCAAATCTCCAACATGATTATGAAGTCTTCAGCGCCCTCAGGTCCTTTTTGCATTCTGGTTCCAATACCTGGTACCCTTCAGCCAGTCTCCAGCCTGGTGTAAGTCCTTTGACTGAAGTCGCCAGCAGCCCATAGCCTGTGTGGGTTCTTTGCCTCAAGTCACCAACAGCCTGTGTGCTCTTTAGCTGCAGAGCCCTACACTGGTCCACTGCCGTGCTCACCATCTCGTCAGTCATCTCCTCCATTTCTTCTTCTCAAATTGGTTGTGTTCTTCCTGTTTTCTGGGGCCCTGCACAAATCCTCTGCTTCGCTGGAATCTACAACCCCTCGAGGCTATTGTTGAAGATATGCACCACCATCTTGAGTTCAGACCCCGTGGTCGTAGCATTTTAATATAAACCACCGTCGGCTCTGTGAACAGACCTTTTAAAGCCTGTACGGAGCCGTTGGTAGTTGGACTGGGTGGTAGAACCCTGCAGAGGAGTCATGTGTCTTCTTTCCCCACTCTCTGCAGGTCTGCACCAGCGGTGATGCTTCTGTTGCCTTGTAATTTGAAACATAGCAACCAGTAACTTCTGATCCAGATCCTAAATTTTCAATCTTTTGCCAAGAAAGTGAATTTCACCAGTATTTGATGTGCCAAATGAGCATGATGTTTAATTTCATTGTTCAGACAGTTCACCAGCACATTCAAATTTGACCACATATACCAGTAAAAATAATCTATAAGGTGGTTGCACCTGGAATAGCGTTATGATTGGTCTCCAACTGCTTTAGGACCCCTGTAGAGACTGCTAGAAGATTTCCCAGAAGGAAATCAACGAGACAGACAGACAGATAGGAAGACAGGCATAGAGAGAGATGGCAATGGATAGATTGATGGTGGCAGAAATGGAGAACAGGAATGTGTAACTTTTGTACAAGGGTCTAAGAAAACCTTCGGTGTCAATGTTAAAGTGATCTGGCAGGAGATGGCAAACATAATCACTATTCACAATGAAAACAAATAAATTGGGTGAAGGGGAGATTGGGGATAAATAAGATAGAAATAGGAGAATAAGGAAAATGTTAGATGTTGTAGGAATGTTGTCTTATAAAGAGTTGAAAATAAGAAAACAGAAATGGAAAAGGAGGAAAGGTAATGATGGAAAAACGGAAAGAGAAGATAAACAAAATATAAAAGGGCTACGCTGAACTATATGTCTTTAAATATTAATGGAATACATAACCAAATTAAAAGGAAGAAACTACCAAATTTAAATGAATAAATGTATTCCATTAGAAAAAATAACATATTGGTTAAGAAATAACATTGAAATATTCGAACAAGTATAGGAGCCTTACATTAAATACAATAGCGAAAACCTACCGGGGACAAACATTACCTAAGTTGATGGAAGGAGAAGGAAAGAAAAGAATGGACTCAGTAGAATTTCTGGTGTAATTTTGTTGAATGACAACATTGTCTGACTGGCTTAATGCAACCTAGATTGTATACCTAAAATGGATGAGAGGGGGGGGTGGGGGGGTGGTTTGGGAGGAAAGGGGGGGAGGGAGAAAAAGTCACTGTATATGTGTGAAAAGAAATAGTGTATATCATGGCTAATGTGATTTATGGTGTGAAAAATAAAAAAATTAAAAAAAAAAAAAAAAACAAATAAATTGCACACTGAATTTAAATTCTACTCCTTCAGTATCATTGTTTGCCCCACTCTCTATCCCCTCTTTGCCCGCCCCTATCTCTGCCCTTCTCCCTGCCTGACTCTCTCTGTTTCTCTGCCTTCCCTCTCTGCCTCTTTTTCTCTCTCTCTCATTGCTTCTCTCTGTCTTGCTCTCTCTCTCTTTCTCTCTCTCTCTCTCTCTCTCTCTCTCTCTCTCTCTCTCACTCAGATGGGGGTTGCATGGGGTGAGATAGATAATTTTCCCCCTGAATTTCTTCCCCAGAACAATCCCATCCTATTATTGTTGTGGATCAAAGGGGACTGGTGTGGGGGACATCATTTTAGAGCTAACTGATAACAAGAGAAGTGTGACACTAAATTACGCATCAATTTTAGAGAGATGGATGAAACAATGCCTGCACTAATCAACAGATCCCACTGAAATAGTTAGTTCAACAAAGGCTTAAAGGTAATCTCGTCAAGAGACTCCTGATGAATTTCTCATTGCTAAATGATTGTGACCACTTTGAAGTATGACTCTCTCTACCCACTGAATGCCAATCTAATAAATTTGTTTTGACATGCATTAATCTCAGCTGCCAGTGCTACAATGCTTTTCATCTGCTGTTTATGTTGAGCAGTGATCCAAAATATCATTTCCATCTGGGCATCCTCCAACCAGATGGAATTAACATCGACTTCTTCAGTTTCCTTTAAACAAACCCCCCCCCTTCTTCTTCTGCCATTGCCTTTCCCCCAGCTCACTCTCTCTCTCTCTCCCCCCTCCCCACCCCCGATTCTTTTCACAGAGCCATAGTCAATTCTTACATCTCCTTGAAGAAGGCCTCAGGCCCGAAATGTCGCTAATACATCTTTACCTCCAATGGACACTGTGAGACCGGCTGAGTTCCTCCAGCATTTCTGTATGTTTTTAATCCAAAAGATCAGGTTTAGAACCAAGTTTAAATTTACAGAGAGGAACCAACCTGATGAAAATGTATTTTGTGTAGAGATTAACAGTATTTTAACTGATCCATGGCAGTCCATTGCAATATGAGATTCAGACATATGTAATGTGCCTAATAGAAACAGCACAAGGTAACATACCTCAATGACTATCAGCTGTCAGCACTCATGTCTACTGTCATGAAGTGCATTGGTTATGGAGTGCAACAACTTCTATCTCAAAAAAGACCTGGACCCACTTCTATTCACCTTTCATCACAACAGATCAAAAGTAGACGCTATCTCACTGGCCCTCCACTCTGCATTAGATCACCTGGACCACATGAACACCAATGTCAGGCTGTTGTTCATGACTACAGTTCAGCATTCAAAACCATCATATCAACAACATATGGCCAAACTAAAGGATCTTGGACTCTATCCTCTGCAGCTGGATCCTGACCTTCCTAATCAATAGACCCCAAACAGTATGAATTGGCACCATCACCTCTTCCAGGTTGCTTATTAACACAGGAGCACCCCAAGGCTGAGTGCCTATTTCCCTGCTCTGATCTACTACCTCATTCTGCATAGACAAATTCAGCTCCAACACTATCTGCTGTAGGCCAAATAACTGGAAATGATTTGTAAGAATACTGAATAGAGATCAAGAACCTGGTGACAGATCAACAATCTTGCTTTCAATATCACCAAGACCAGGAGCTTAGGAAAGCAAGGCCAAGGAACCACACACCTGTCTTCATTGATGGGATGGTGGCGAGGCATCGAAGCTTCAAGTTATTGGAAGTCCATATTTCAGAAGAATTCTCCTGAAGCCAACACATTGAGTCAACTGTGAAGAAGGCACACCAACTCCTTTACTTTTGAAGGAGTCTGAGGAGATGACATGTTGCTGAATATTAAACTTCAACAGGTGCGGA
Organism: Narcine bancroftii; assembly: GCF_036971445.1. Lineage (NCBI taxonomy): Eukaryota > Metazoa > Chordata > Chondrichthyes > Torpediniformes > Narcinidae > Narcine > Narcine bancroftii. Next base: position 10,267,971 of record NC_091474.1, on the reverse strand, counting down.
AAGTATAATGGCTGGTTACATCACACCCTGGTTTGGTAATTCAAGTGCCCAGTAACCCAGAAGGTAGCAAACAGAGCCAGGACTATCTCAGTCTCCAACCTCCCATCCAATGAAAACATTGATATGAGGACCTGCCTCAAAAAGACAGCCGCCATCATAAAGGACCCGCCACCCTGGTCACATCCTTCACTTACTGCTACCATTGGGCAGAAGGTGCAGAAGCCTGAAGACCAGTACCTCTAGGTTCAAGAACAGTTCCTCTTCAATAGTTAGCAGACTCTTGGACCTCCCCCATTTCACACCAATCAGGGACTGTTCCGATACCACTAAAGGATTGTCTGCACTATTGCCAAGTCCCCTTATTTTGCACTAGGATAACTATATAAAAATTTTGGTATATATTGTATGCTATTGAAGTTGTTTTGTGCATGCCCTTTTTAAAAAAAAAAAATCCTGTTCAGTTGTACAATGTGTATGAAATAAACTCATTCTCATCAGCATAGGTGGACCTGTAAGGGAGGATGTGAGGAATCAATCAGTGGTTCTCAACCTTTTTTTTTCCACTCACATGCCACTTTAAGTAATTCCTATGCCATTGGTGCTCTGTGATTAGTAAGGGATTGCTTGAGGTGGTGTGTGAGTGGGAAGGGAAGGTTGAGAATCTCTGCTCCAGACCCAATTGTTACTGAAATATTTTGCTTGGGAAAAATTGTCATTGGCCCATTTCCTTTGGAGTTATGAAACCGTGCACATAACGAGTCAATGAGGTACGATTAAAACAGTGGTTTTCAAACTTTTACTTTCCACCCACGTACGACCTTAAGTAATCCCTTACTAATCACAGAGCACCTATTGCATAGGGATTACTTAAAGTGGTATGTGAGTGGAAAGAAAAAGGGTGAGAACCACTGCTTGCCTCTTGGCTGCCATTAATCATCTGAATCCAATGCCTGGGTGCTGCTTGAACAGAAAATCACTGAGAAATGGTAGGGATTTGCTATGGCCATTTGAAAAGAGTGTGTGGTAGGGAAATTTACCTTCTATTTGATGGAGAAATTAGTTCAGGCATGGAAACGTGGCTGGCTGACTGGCATATGAATATATATTGTTTAAATGAGCAGTCTAAGTAGAATATAGTCTCCTGGAAGTTATGTATAGATCAAACATTGTGCCCACTGACCCATTCAACATTCCGGCATTGTGGTGCGCTGTTAGACAGAATCACACATACACAAGGTAAAGACTGAACAACAGGCATTTTTTTTTGTAATTTTTTTTATTTTTCACACTGTGAACCATATCAATCAAAATACATACAAACATTGCCCTCTTAAATATACACACTGGCATTTTCTCCCCCTTTTTCCCCCCCTACCTTCCCTCCCCCCTCCAAACCCATTTAACGTTCAACATATACAATAAAACCATTAAACAATGTCATCACACAATGAAAATAAACAAGAAAATTGTGTGTTCTACTTTTGCACCCTGGATCAAATCATTTTATCAGTTTAGGGGGTGGCGGTCCGAGGCAAGCCCTCTCTGTTGTGTTCCATGGACGGTTCCCAAGACTAAACAACAGGCTTTAATCCACAAAAACCTCCACAGAGCCAGGTTGCCTGTGGCTGCAGCAACTCAGTGTGAGGCCTCAGGAGGCCAGCGCAGGCTTATATCCCGGAGGGTGATTGATACCTGACCAGGTGGGGCTTGATCCCTTCAGGCCGACTGATTGACAGCCGGCCAGGTGTCCTCCTGTCCCCTTCCACTCCTGCAGGTCCAGAGGTTGTCCCCTGCAGTCGGCCGGTGGGGTACCACCACAGGCATAAATAGTTTGTGACCAGTGAGACCCCATTCCCTAAGTCTTGCTAAGACAAAATCGTCACAAGATCCTGAAAACTTTAGAAAGAATTTCATCAGCCTCGAGTGAAGTCTGAAGGTATGCGATTAGATACGTCCAATGCCCATTTTAACCGTGAACCAAAGTCCTGCCACCAGCTTGTGGTTAAACTGGCATGGGGCAGGTTGCTGGGAATGAGTGTTCTGCCCCTCTTGATCAGGTCAGGTGTGCCTAACCGCAGGAAAAATACAAGGATTAGCAAGTGCACCGTCACATTTTGTTAGGGGTGGGATTTGAACAGGGAGTCATCCCATGAAGACCCCTCTCGCGCGCGATTTGCACATGTCCAATTTCTCGCTCGCGTCCAGCTCGGCGTGAACCAGCGGGGACTCCGGGGTGGGTGGGTGCACCGAGCATCCTCTGCTGCTCGCCCGTCGAACTGCAGTCCGAGGACGTGGCTTCATCGTGCGCTTCGATCAAGCGATTGCAACGCGCTGCAGAGGAAACCTTGCAATGTGCCCCCGAGCTGGGGCTGGAGCGTTTCCCCCTAAACGCGAGCATGAGTTTCAATGCAAGTGGAGCGGGCGGGTTCGGCAACTTGAACGACATCGCTGAACCACTTTCCAAGCCCCGCCCGAAGAGAGAAATGTGTTGGAGGTTTTCAAACTAATCAACGTGGAGAATTTCAACTCCCCCATTCGGATCTGGACCGAAACCGAATGGAAGGAATTCCACTTCCCCGCCACGGTGTCTTATTGGATTGCCATCGTTATTTATAAAAACTTATTTATATGCAAGTTTTAGTATTTCCAGTTGAAAAACTACATTGTCTTTCTCCTATTGCCCCCCCCCCAGGTCAGACAATGGATTTTGACACCGTTTGCGGTTGGGAGATTCTCGACCAGTTGAAATATCTGAATGATTCTTTTGATGAAAATTACACGATTTTTCTTGACCGCTGGTACGACAACGTTACCAACCTCAAAGTAGACTGGTCGACCACGACTAAAATTGCCACCATGGTGATCTATCTGTTCATTTGCATCGTGGGGCTGGTGGGCAACTGTCTGGTGATGTACGTGATTGTCAGGTAAGCCGAGGATTTGTCATGCGTTTATTTCAATGTGGTCTTTTTTGTTTGAATTAAAAAAAACCTTCCGGAAGACGGGAAGGTATTTGTATCGAGCCTCCGAGCGCCCTCCGAACCTGGCTCGAAATCCATAAACCTCTCCGATTGCGAAGTACGGAATTCGGGGAAGCAGCGGGTGCGTTTTCCGTTAACCCTTGGCTCAAGGATCCATTGAGGAGGCTTCCCATTTAACTCTTGGCTCAAGAATAAATTGAGGAGGATTTCCATTTCACAAGAGCGCTTGACTCCGCGGACATCATTGTCCAAATGGACGTGTCGAAGGCGATTTTATTCAATGTCTTTGCTCTTTCGGAATGTGGACATTGCAAGCGTGTCGACGTCTTTAACGCTGATTGATGGAGAAAGGGAGCGTAAAATTCCCTGATTCGAATTTTTAGAGTTATTCGAAGGTGCATTTTGAAGAAATAATGAGTTTTTCATTGTTTTAAGTCGTATCGTAAAGTGTGTGATCCATTCCGGTCGAGAATAGCTTCTAGTGCAATGTTTTCCATGCTGCCTTGACCTAATTTGTGGTATGAGATTAAATTCGTATCGAGCTTCAACATGGTAGTTTTGGACAGGGAGATCGATTCATTTCAAATTGCAACTAGTTCCATATCGTTTTGCTGTTAGTGTTGAGTGTAATTTACATCAAAAGTAGCCAGTGTTGAAATATTATGTTAAAGTTTAGAGATTGGCTAACATTTCCTGAGTAACAAATTGATAATGGTTTGTATTTGGACTTATTTTCTATCTTTGCACCCATCCCCCTGCCTAAGCAGTGGTGTGTCCTTACTGTTGTCGGACGACACACACCTATTTTGAAAGAGGTGCACGTTCCACTCCTTCTCTTTGATATTTTCTCCTGTATAATTCTTTTTTTTAAAAACAAAGATTAGTTTTGTCTTTGTTCGAAAGATTATAGTAGCATTTCTTTTAGTTCTTTAATAATTCATAATCTCATTGTACATCAAACAGACTACTTCTTCCCATGCACCTTGAAGAGTGAGTCCCTTTACATACCTAAAATGCCTTTTTAAACTCGTGGGACAACAATGGAGAGTCCATGAGGCAGAATCCTCTTTTGACTCATTCTCCAGGGATAACAACCCTGTTTTCTGAACATTCTATCCTGTCTTTATCCACTCTTCCATGCTTCATCTGTTTCTTGAAGCAAACAGGAGTAAGCTGTAATTTTGGGTAATTTTGCTACTTAAAGATTCCAATCTGTTTATGCTTGACGTTTACCTGTTATTTCCCAGGTGATAGATTTTAATTCGGGGAGTGCAGAATTTCTTTCTCACTTTAATCCACAGGAAACAAAGCACCATTTCCATTTAAACTGTAACTATTCCCCAACTCATTGATGAGTTGGCCTCTTTCCTCCATGGACATACCTTTCTCTATTAGCTTTCACCCTCTCAAACAGCCTTGTACCCCCGTCTTGTGGCATGTTCTCCTCTTTTCACAGTGCCCCTATTGACAGAAATAGACTCTGAAAGGGGGTGCAGTCAGCCTCCTCTTCTTTTTGACTTCCCTAACCCTTCACAGAAGCACGTCATTTTTAAAAAATATCATACAGTGTGGTTTCTTGAAGGTAGTACACATTTGCTTTCAGTGCATTGCCCCATGCACTGATGGATGCAATATATAAACAACTAATGTGGTAATCAAATCACCCATACAAAAATGTTCCTCCTCTATTAGTTAGCTGCCAAAGAAGCTTTACTGATCTGAAATCTACAACTTACTGCTGCTCTTACTGTGTATCTCCTATACCACCATTTTAAAAAAAAACTTGAATCATTTGAAATGGCCAAAATGAAAAAAATGTGGCTCCTTTAACAATATTCAAAAATGTCTTGAATGTAGATTGCATTTAATGTTGATCGTTGTTGCATAGTCAGGTATTTATAAATTAGACCGTGGTGAATGAGACAAAATGACAAGCTCTTTTTGTTTGTGTTAGGGAAACTATACTATCCATGACACCATATTTTTACAATACTCATATGGAATGTTTTGTATCCAGGTAAAGGAGCTGGTCAGATCTTCCGTTAACAACTTTGCACAATCCCACCGACTTTGTAATCTTGTCTTGGCAATACTCATAGTTATAACACTTAAACATCACTCAAAGTATTGCTAAAATGATTATCTGTTTGATGCGCCATATCACTGTCCACAGCACACAACAGGCTTTGCATTCAGATCAATAATCTTTCTAAACTGTGAATATGAAGATAGATTAGCCTTGGTAGGTCATTGCTCTTGATACTCACGCACTGGGAGGATGTATTTAGATTAAGCCTTTGAGATGAAGAATTATAAAGTTTGATAAAATGGGAAATATTTACCCGTCCGAATCAATTGTGGTTTATAAAAAGATTGTGTACCATTTATTATTATCATATTCAGTACTACAAAACTATGATGTACAGGAAAATAAGAATTGGGCATGCAGCTCTACTTACCATATGGTTATGACATTCAGTTAAGTATTTACCGTGATCTATTACTGAACACACTTTGACAAAAAAAACCTGTTTTTGACTTTTAAATTGACACTCTTGAAACAAGATGTCATAAACCTAAAGTAGCATTTTCTGCTTTAATGGGGTATTTTGATGTTTAGATAAATAGCTAAAACACCCATTTAGCTCTGCAATGCACCCAAACTGGACCAGGCCCATTCCATTGAAAGCCATCTTGGAAATGAGCAATCTTTTGATGTTTTATTATTTCCAGCCATTCAAGTAATTTATGAACAAACAAAAATAACAGTTGAGATTACCTGAGATTGTTACATTGTTATATATAAACTTCATACAGTTTCTTCCAGAAATCACCAGATGGACTTGCTAGTCCAAGTTTTTTTCTGTCTGCAAAGATGATCCTTAACATATTATTCAAAGCAAAATGTTTCCATGCTGAAAGTCAAGTTTATTGTCCTCTGATTGCCCAAGTACAACAGCATTCCCCGATGCAAAACACGCAGACGCACAACCAAAAATAATGCTGGAACTTCGTCAACCCATCCCCCATCTCTCCCCCCACCCCACTGTCATTGAAATCCTTTCAAACATTTTTGACTACAGAGCCACACCTTGTCCTTGGCTCTCTATCAAAGTTTCTCATTAATTAAGAAGTATTAATTAAAAAAAATTTACAAAATACTTTGACAACAAAATGATCACCCTTCAAAACACTTAAATACCTGAAAGCATTAAATCAGATGGACAAGACTTGAACAAAATGGAATACAGCATTATTATGTTTATTCCACTCCAGTTCTTTCTCTAAATTTAAAACTTGTTTCGTTTGCAATATTTTATTCGTTCTGGCCTCTGTTTCTCTAATATTGCTGTCTGACTTCTGATTATTTCCCACATTTTGTGAGTACCATTCAGTTTTCTTCGTCTTTTTCCCAATGTAGTGTACTCTATTTGGTTCTGATAATGTAATGTCCTCTACACTAGAGAAACGAAGTGCAAAGTGAGTGCTGCTTTGTAAGCCTCTTCAATTCTATTTACAAGAATAACCTGGAGCTGCCAATTTATGTCTCTGATCCACTCCAAAGCCATACTCTTTCGATTTGATTTTTTTTTATTTTACACTGCTCAAATGAAATTCAATAGAAACTCCAGGATCAATACATTCTCTTCCAACTTTTCCATTCCATGCTGACTGGGAATTACATTGGACAATAAAGGTTTTTCATCCTGGACACTTTTGGTTGTATTTTATAGATTTTGGGCAGCCATTAACAAAAATCACCTTAAAAATTTCCTATCACATAGTTTTCTTTTTAGACATAACCTATTTTTGTGATTACCTGTTATATTTTGTCTGCTTCAAGCGTACAAAACCATGAAGTGCAACATGTTATTGAAAATTCATTTTCTCCATTCACATTTGGACGTCTTCCCGGCTGATCTTGGTGCAGTCATTGGCAAATGTGGTGAAAGATATCACCAGGACATTGTGACCATGGAAAGGTGGCATCAGGGAATCTAGAATCCATCGGTGCCGGTCAATTATTGATAGACACTGATACAAGAGGCATCAGATGCTGAGTACAAATGAAAATCGGCTGCAAATAATTTTTCGATCAGTGAACTAACACAATGTGTCAGCATCATTATGTGATTAAACATGCTAAATTCAATATGTTAATTTGATGTTTCTCCAACTTCCTACATGATACAGCAAATCTGAAATTTTCTTTGTGTTCTTCCTGAAGTTGTCTATCATAACCCCATTTTTTTTTAAAGAAGCAAACTTTTTGGGGGGAAAAATATGTTGCCCAGTGTTGCGAGATATTCCGGCTTTGTTACTCACATTTCTAGCATCTGGCCTCCTAGTTCAGATTTCAGTCCCCTCCTCTTATTTACACCTCCTTCAACCAAAACGTTACTACTGCTTATCCCTGGTACCACAAACATCATTCACTTGCTCACAGACCTTCTAATCTCTGCCCCTTCCCTTTCTTTTGGAACATATTTTATCCTTGTTTTGACCAAAGGTTATTAATCTGAAACATTGTCTCTCTCTTACTGCACAGATACTGCTTGATCAGCTGAGTATTTCCAGCATTTCATTCATATCTTTCTTTCCCCACAGCCTAACCAACTCCATTCAAAAGAATGGTTTTTTTTAAATGAATTTTACGCAGAGTAAACAAAATTAATGCTAATAAATGTCAGCAAACTGAGACCAGTCGGAAAACTGATGGGAAACTACTTATTATCTTTAAACCTTTCGGTACCAAGAAATACACAAGTATCTCATTAGTGAAGGCATCAGGGATATGGGGAAAAGGCCAGAATTTGGAACTAATGCAGAGTAGCTTAGTGTAGATTTACGGAACAGACTCGATGGACCTAGTGGCCTGGTTCTGTTTCTTTGTCTTGTGATCTTGTGACTTAACCACATTCAAGTAGTTGTCCTGAAAAGTCAGCTCGTAGGCTCACAGATATTGACAGGATCCTGTCAGATCAGAAAATTCCAGGTCATTTACAATGCTCCAGCAATTTTTTTTTTGAGATGCTAATCACCTGTGTGTAGCCATTTATAATTTGGCTTTAATTATATTTTTATTTAATTACCTCTTGGTGTGAAGACCTTTTGCTTCACCGAAACATCATGGACAGGCATTGATTGATTTTAACCAGCAATATGGGGAATGATGCAGTCTTTGTGACCTACAATCTGGTTCAAACAATTTAAAGTTATCCATTATGGGTAATTTATGGTTATTTTTGTACAAGCATCTTCAATCTCTGTCAGCTTCATTTCACTTCTATATCATTTCATTCTTTCTGCTGTTCTAATGCCAGCTGTGAATGAACTTGGTACACAACTTTAGAACTGAAAGAGGTCTACAGTCAGATTAATAAAAAATGTTTAAATTAGAATCCAGCATTATCACACAGCACGAGTTAACTCAACAAATAAAATAAATCAAACGAAGGACAAAACTGTGGAAACCTTTTATTTAAAAATTAAGCAGAGTTTAATTTGTTAATCTGGAGATGCACAAGAGGCTCTGCAGAAGTTGGAAAATCCAATCAGCCAGAGGAGCTCAGCTGGCCAAGCAACATCAGTGGGAGAAAAAGAATTTTGGGGCTAAACCTTTCGCAAAGTCTCGATGAAAGGTTCCGACCTGATATGTCAACAGTTTCTTTGCTCCCACTGATGTTACTCATCCTGCTGAGTTCATCCAGCAGGTTGTGTTTGAATTCTAGATGGCATTGCCTTGGCTCAACTTTCTACAAATAAGATTGTTATTCAATCAGTGTGGCTTTTGATGGATGAATAAACTAAAGCAAATTAATTGCTTCAAGGCATGTTAGAACTGTATGAATGAATTTTTAATCATCTGTGAACCCAAAAATTCAGTCATACAACATTCTAAATGAGATTTACGCCACTGACGTGACATTCAGCTGCCTGTGCAGAGCTGGGTTGCTTGGAATCAGGGAAGTGGATTTGTGGCAATGGACCTTCAAAACTCCCTTCAGAGGTAAAACCAGAAAGTGCTGGAAACATACGGCGGAGATTCTAATTAAGGGCCATTAATCTGAAACATAAAATCTGTTTCTCCTTCCACAGAATGCTGCCTGACCTCTGTGAGGTTCAACCACTTTCTGTTTTTAATTTAAATTCTTAGCATAGAGTCCATAAACCAAGACACTGGCCCTTCAGCCCAACTCATCCATGCCGACCGATTTGTCCACCTAAGCCGGTCATGTTTGCCTGGTTTTGGCTCATGCCTAGGACCGGATTAATGTAGGAACAGAAGTAGCATACACTACAGGCCCCATGCTAAATGTTTGCTGACTTACTCTATTACTTTATATACTATGAATTATGAATAACTGACAGGGTGTTTAACTTAAACATTTTCATTTTCATATTTGTGCAGCGGCTATGAGATACCACACTCCCAAAGTCTGTGTTAATAACTCCGATGAAAGGTGATAATTGGCTAAAATTGCTAACGTAAAATTTTATATTTTAAATTTTAGCCAATTATCACCTTTCATTGAGGTTATTAACAGAGACTGTAGGAGTGTGATACAGGTACCCAATCTTTCATCTGGGATTCCAAAAATTGGCAACCTCCAAAAGCCGACACTTTTTTGGTAGATGGCACCAAACATGACCTGATGCGACCTTCACTCAACTCCTGTGTATCCTGTCGCATTCCGTGTCGCTAATTAGTGTTATCAATATTTTATGTCCCTACCTGCTGAACATGACCCTCGCTCAACTTGCATTGGAATATCCCATGTCATTCTGCTACTTTATGAGCGGCCCTGCTTATTGACGCCTGACCTGTTTTCAGTTGGCCCGCTGGCGGCTCAATGCAGGAGCAAAGGCCGTCAAAAGTACCTATAATCTCCCCCCCCCCCCCCATACAGCTGACACAGCTCTACCAGCCCAGAGTGGGGGAACCAAGAGGGGGCAGTGAGTGATGGGAAGGGGAGGAGAGATGGCAGTGCAACTCGGGTGGGCGGGGGGAAGAGACAGCAGCAAGGCTCGAGCGGGGAGGGAGAGAGATGGCAGCGCGATTGGGCGGGCAGGCTGAAAGGGACCAAAATCAAAATGATCCAGAAGATTCCAAACAACGGCAGGTCTCTGGTCCCGATGATCCCAAATAGAAGGTTAGGCACCTGTATCTCAGCCGCTGCACAATTTGTCAATTCCTAACTTGTGAAAGAAATGGAGGTTGAAGAAAAGTATTGGGCCACACTTCGAGAGTGAATACTTTTGAGACTTGAAATTGATATCTACTTGGTACATGTAAGTAATATTATCAGTGTTATATAATGGCTGTTTGGGTTTTTTTTGGGGGGGGTAATTGGTGGGAAAAAATTGTTATAACCTTTCATCAAGGGTGTAATCACTGAATATATAGTGATCTGAGAAAGCTAGCATCTCTTTGTTAAGAATAATTAAGACTATCAAACATCAAAACAGAGGACATGCAGGGTCAGTGTCAGAAACTCTCTCAGGGGTGGGGCACCGCCATCACACTTCTCCCCTCATTGCCCACATACCAATTGGCACTATTTAGGACCCCTTTATAATATATGCTACAAGACTCACACTACCTTAATCTGCCCCTACTCATACCCCTCTAAATATTTCCAGTCCAAGTTTTAATTGTTCCCAGCTCTGTCACTTCCTCTAGCAGCTCATTCCATATATCCAGCATCCTCCGTGTGGAAAATGTTAGCCATCAGGTCTCTTTTAAACAAAACTATGCCCCCCAGTCTTCAACTTCCCTACTCGAGAAAAGGGGCTAGTTATCCATGCTCCTCATAATTTTATATAGCCCTGATTTAACTTTGAACCGAATCCTAACCCTTCATTTCTCTCAGTTAAATTCCATCCACCATAACTTGCACATTTTCCCAATTGATCTGGATCCTGTTCTAATCTCTGCTAATCATCTTTACAGTCCACTATACAACCAATTTTGATGTTATCAGCTAACTTGCTATTTTGTAAACTAAATCGTCAATATAGATGACAAACAGTAGCTGATCCCCGTAGAACACCACTGGCAATAAGCCTCCAAACTGAAAAAGAACCCTCAGCTACTACCATCTATGGCCTTCCACCAAGCCAATTTTGCATTGAATTGGTCAATTCACCCTGGATTTAACCTTTTGCACTAGCTCAGAACTTATCCACTGTCATGCACTTCAAAATTGCCATTAACATCTGGTTTTTGTTTTAATTCTCCCTTCTAAACTCTTCATATTGTTAAAATAGGTTTACACAGATTGACCAGTAAGGCTGTGAATAAAAACATGCTTTATGTGCTTGGTTGTAATAAGCAGAGAGCCAATTTATGCTATGTGCTAATTATAGTTTCAGTAATGCACTTACCTCAGCTGACTGAAATTAAGTGGAAGGTGACATTCTTTCTCAGCTTCTTGCCAAAAACAAATTGAATTTAATTTGTAATTAAGCCTACAGATTTAATGATGGTCTACATTCCTACATCATGTAATTACAGCCTTGAACTTGTCTGAATGTAAGATGTAAGTATTTTTATTTTCTGCCACGTATCATAGAAGACTTCCCTGTTTTATTTATTGAGATGTTGAGAATACAAAACTTTGATAAAATATTACCAAGTAATTTTCCAATTTCACGACCAAGGCAAGGAATCTGCCTGCTATTTGTAGGCAATGCACACTTTAATTTCTGGTGTATCCTCTTGGTAGAGATTTCCTATTTACAGTCTTAAAATATTTCTCTTCAGGAGAACCTATGGATTAATTACATTTGCTCCAATGGTTGATATGCCCACACATGTCAGCATTGCTTGAGGATAAGTAATTTTATTGTTTGCTACATATAGTGACAGTGTAAGCTTATTCTTTTTTCAGAGCCATTTGTGATCTTCCTATAAAAATGAAGGAAACATAAAAATGCACAATTTAATAACAACATTAGAACTGCCTCCAACTTTATAGACAATAAAGTAGTCGTAAGTACAATATAAAAATAAGAAACATGATAAAGTTGAATACTTTTAAATCTTAGTTGACATCAAGGTAGCTTCTGTCCTTTATTCTTTTTAAAAAAAAATTACTGTTGCACTTTTTAAAAAAAATCAAAATAACCAATTCTATGTTTTGGCTCATTTTGTGCCCAAGTCATTAATTGATGTTTAAAATTAATTTCTTCTTGTTACCTGCTACTTAAAAATAGGCCAATATTTCTATGACTGTAGGCAAGCTTTTGTCCGATAGTCACTTTAATATATGCCTTCTGGAAAAAGAAGATTGAGAAATTAATTGTGGTTAAAAACTTTGCAGTGGAATGGTCCATATATATGTAACCTCCGAGGATGACCTTTAAAAGTAGTTCCAGGCAATGAAAAGGGTGGAAGGGAAGCCAAAACATCATGAGTATAATTAATGCAACAGTTAGGGTAATGGGAGAGACTATATACTGTTTGAGAATGAAAAAAACATGCCAGAAATCTGGCTTGAGAGGCAGAGCACTTCCTTTATAAATTTTGGAAGTATATTCATAATCTTGTCCCACAAAATCTTGTCACGATGCTTAAAAGACATTTAGACTTGTTCATAGATAGGAAAGGTTTAAGGCTTGAGGGCCAAATTCAGGAAAATGGACTAGCTCAGGAAGACCCCTTCGATGGCATGTTTGAATTGTCCTGAAGGACCTGTTCTGCTCTACCGCCCTATGACTAAACATTCAGTATGAGATTAAATATTTTACCAAAAGCCTTTGTTAACTGTAAGGATATACATAATCTTGGTTCAGCATGAAACAAGTTTTGAAACCTCTATCTTCCACTACCACTACTTCCACTCTCCAATTTATGGTGAATACAATTAATATACCAAAAAAGATGAGGAGTTATAATTGGAACTATTGATTTAATGGCAGCCATGAATTTCTTTGGCCAGATTGTACACTTATATTATTTGATGGCGAATGACAACTTGTATTTGTAAGGTCATGAATATTCATTTACAGAAAAATCAGTGGGGACATTGACTTTGCAAAGAAGCTGGATGTCAAAGTATGTCTATGGATATTGGGTTCATACAGTTAATGACAAACCAAAAGATGAATCTAAAGGCAGACTGTTACTTGGAAGGGGAAAGATTACAGATGAGCAAAATACAGTGTGATCTGGATCTTCTTGTGTATAAATCATAAAAAGTTGTGTCAGATGCAGCAAGTAATGAAGACCTATTCGCACACGCTGAATCTCTGGAACTCTCTCATAGTGTTATGAAGGCTAGATTATTTATGGGTATTTAAAGACAGAGTCAATAATTTTTTTCTTTTGAAAGATCAGGGATTTAGGGTTCTGAGGAAATGGCACAGAAAAGATTAAATCTGGGACTGAGCAATGGACGGGAGGGGGGAGGTAGGGAGGGTGGGATGGGAGGAGGGGGGGGGGGAGAAAATGGCACTGTATATGTGTGAAAAGGAAAAAGTGTGTATCATGGTTAATGTGATTTATGGTGTGAAAAATAAAAAATTAAAAAAAGAAAAGAAAAAAAAAACCTGGGACTGAGCAACAATGATCACATTAAAAGATGGGTTATACTTGGGGAGGGGGGGTGGGTGTGGAGAGAGGGAAAGGGTGTAGCCAATTCTTGCTACTACTTCCTTATGCTACATCCTTGTATTATGATGTTCTTTACCTTTTTTTTTAAACCCTGTATCAATAAGATAGAATCTTCTGGGGATAGAATAGTGGGCAGATGTTACCTGAATAAGGAATTGGTTACAATTTTGGATACAAGGTGACTCTTGATGGCAGCAAGCACTTGAAGAAATTAGAACCATTACTCCTGACTGACCTCATTATTTACCAAAGTGGCTGTCTATATTATTAAGCTGCATGCAAGTTTAAAAATGATAAATGTGGCAATTGTGAAACTCATTGAGAAAAATAATACACAGGCAGATTAAGTCGATAATGGTCCCAGAGAAGCAGATATCTCTTAATTCAAGCTAGACAGCAGTCTCTTGAATATTAAGAATCCACCGTTATTGGAATGGAAATGAGAAGAATTCTTTTAATGGAATCCTTTTGATCTGGAATGCAACGCATGTAATATGATCTATGATCGTTTCAAAGTTGATCAAATGCACAGATGAAAATTAGACATTTGTGCAATCTTCTGCAGGCATGGACTCGAGGTTTTCAGTACCATATTGAGTGCTTCACTTTGAGCAGCCATGAACCAGAGATAATCAATTGGTGATGCTTGTTTTTCCAAAGAAAAACATTTTTCTCTATCCAATGGTAATTTCTTCACAACGTTGACTCGTACCCACTTCCATTGGAACCATATCAATGAACCTTTGTGAGTATATGAAGGGTTCACAAAGAAGTTATAGATTTTAAAATTAAATGTAAATAAATTCCTACTCCTATTCTTGTTAAGAAGCTCGGGTACAGCCTATCAATGCAAACACACCACCTGGCATGACAATGTAATACAGGGTATTGCATTTGATTTCATTATTTTTGCAGCACATCAAAAAAATTCTCTGAAGTTTTCCTTTTGCTGTACTCCTAGAATATGAAGAATGCTAAATTATTTTTTTCTATGTATAAACAGGTATTGATTGTACATTACAGCATTATGTGCAAACTGAATTAATTTACTATTTAAATCACTCACTTAGTTTTTATTCCAGATTAGCCTTTCCATGAATGAATGACAGTTAATTGTCATGGACATAATCACAATGTACAAATATACTGAAATTTTGCTTATAGCAGCTACACAGGTACATAAAATGCACAAATAAACATGCATATTCATTAAATGACTAGATGAGAGAGAATAAAGGTAATAAATATAAAAGAGATAAATATTCGCAGTTGCAATTTGTGCAAAAAAAAGTGATGTTACAATTGTTTCATTACAAAGAATTTTATGGGAAAACAATAATCAACCTCAGCAAACTAATTAGTGGTGGCATAATTCTCATTTTGGAACATAATTTGGAGAGTTTCACTTGCATCTTCAACACCTTGCACAATTATGTAGCAACCCTATGTTTCATGGTATCCAGTATTTTCCATATGTTAAGCATTTACCAACTAAAAACATGTAGTTCAACCGTTATTCAAATTTTAATGGCTACGCTTTAACATAATCCAAGAAGTTTGCAGTCCTGTTGATGTAATGTTTTGGGTAATAAGAGTTGAAATAACACGTCATTTCATGTGGTGCAGGGGGTAGCCTTTTATACCAGGGTGAGCTGTTTTATATTTAGGGTTCCACAAAATTGGTGTCATTTAGTGATTCGCTTGCAATCAATCAATGTCAAAAATGCTGAATCTACAAATGTTAATTTCACCCAACCAGAATTCTATTTACATCCTAGAACCTCCTATTTTATCCATATTACCTTTCTCGCATTTACAAATATCCACGCTTATCAATCAAAGAATGAAAAAGAAAGAAGTCTTGTGGCATGTGCTGGAATGGAGAACGATTGTAAATTATAGCAACTAAAATGAAAATATTTTAGACATGAATAAATTAAAAAGAAAAGGAATGAGATTGTTCCACTTGAAGAGTGGGCACTAGCACTGATGTAGCTTCTTTCTGTATTGTAATACCGTTGATTTTTAAATTGGTGATACAAGATTGTTTTCAAGAGTAATGTTTTTCAATAATTTTATATGCAAACAGATGCTATCATTCTTTTTTTTGCCAATGAGTGATTTCTCTACAATTATTATGATGTATATTGGAAAACATTCAACTAAATTTAGAAAGTTGAGCAAGGGACCATCTTTTCAATAAAATACAGTACAGGTACCAGAAGGATTACTCCAATAACAGTCATTTCACAGCAAAGAGAAAACTATTAGGTGGTAATTTTCATAATGAGGTGGAAATTTATGATTTCTGCAATGTGTCATCAATGTCCTCTGCTCAATTAATGCCCTAGTGATGAGATGAATGTGTGTTTGGATTATGTATTTGTGAAAGCAAAGTTTCAATACCTTGATAAATGTATTGTACAAATTTGATCCTGCATTCAATTATGTTGTGAATTCTAAATAAAACTCCAATGTTCACGAGTGTTCATTTCTTCCAGGTATACCAAGATGAAGACAGCAACGAACATATACATTTTCAATCTTGCACTTGCAGATGGATTAGAGTTAATCACATTACCTTTCCAGGCAACTGATGCATTCCTTGGATTCTGGCCTTTTGGAAATATTCTCTGTAAATTAGCAATATCAATTGACTATTACAACATGTTCACCAGCATCCTAACTCTAACCGTGATGAGTGTAGATCGGTACATAGCTGTCTGTCACCCTGTTAAAGCATTAGATATGCGAACTCCTTTCAATGCAAAGGTTGTCAATGTGTGCATCTGGGTACTTGCTTCTGTAATTGGAATACCAGCAATGATCATGGGATCAGCAGACATGGAAAATGATGGTAAGTCGCAGCACTATCTATACATTAAAATACGTGCAATAGATTTTTTAAAGTCTTAATAGTCGTCACTGATAATGTACACAGTGGATGTTGCTACTGGCTCACAGCTCCAAAGACCTGGATTCATCTCTGACCTTCACAGTTGCTCGTACTCACTGTGATTGTGTAGTTTCTGACTTGGTGCTTTGGATTCCTCTCTCATTCCAAAGACCTGTGAGTCAACAGGTTAATTGGCCCTGTAAATTTCCCATAGCATAGGAGACTGGTAGAATTGATGGGAATGTTTGGAGAATTATAGAAACAAATTATGAGGATTGTTCTGTACAATGGCATAGTTCTTTAAATTTAGACATACAGAGCACGGTAACGGACCATTTCGGCCCATGCCGCCCAATCACACCCAAATGACCTGCAACCTTCAGTATAGGGTGAAGGGTGGGAGGAAACCAGAGCCTCCATGGAAAGCCCCCGCAGGCACAAGGTGGGCATGTAAACTCTTCACAGACAGTATGGGATTTGAACTCTGGTCTCGATCGCTGGCGCTGTAACAGTGTTGCCTTAACTGCTGCGTTAACCATGGGCCAATAACCCTGTTTCATAAATATGAATATGCTGAATCACTTTACAAACCTTTCATCTCTTTGTCAGCGCTTGACACTATTGGCCTGTAAGTTTTACTGTCTGTTTGTTCTATGGGCCATTACAGCACAGAAAAAAACAGGCCAGTTCAGCTCTTCTAGTCCATGCCGAACACCTTCTCCCACCTAGTCCCATTGACCCACATTCCAGCCATAACTTTGTTGTGGTTAGTCTTAATCCATAATAGTATAGCCCGCAGTAAAAAACAATTGGAGAATGGAGATATTACATAGTTTCAGACTTGGAAGCCCTCCAGAGGTTGAACATAAAGCAGATTGGTGGATGAATTTAATATTGTCATATTTGTGTATTTTTTAATGAAGGATGCTTAACACACAGGGGACATGCTTGGTTTGCCTTTGTATTTCTGGCATCTTATCTACGTTGGCATTGCAAATCTCAGTAGTGAGTAGGAACAAGTACATTGCTATAAATCTTAGCCAAGAGTGATTCTGTTTACCTGCAGGTAAACATGTGCCTTTTCAACAATGCCATTCCAATAGTATTTGGAAGCTCGAACCTTGGCCAGTTTTGGTTTTCCTAATTTGATTGAGCTTGTGAGGATCTGGCAGTGCAATATTGGGAGTGTACAGGAGAAGTGGGGCAGATTCACTCAGGATATTCAAAACCATTGTAGGTCATTTGGGTGTAATTGGGGCAGCAAAGACTCATGGTACGGAAGTGCCCATTACTGTGCTGTGTCTAATTTTTAATTTTTTTAAAATTTAATTTAATATATTCAGAAGAGATTTGAAAAGATGGGAAAGAAAAAAATAAATTCAGGGTTATGGGATTAAGTTGAAAATGTATATGAATTTGCGTTGCACAGAAATAGCTTTGACTGAATGGGCTAAATGTCATCCTTCCATTTCATAGCATTTCTTTGATTCCTGAATGCTAGGATCCCTACTATCACCCTGGCCAAGGTCAGCTAGCTGAGGGCAAACTTGTAAATTGAGATCTAGAGCCTCCTAGTCAAGGTAAATTGATTGATGCCTGAACAAATTTGCCCAGTGGCTGGCAATTACAACATGATGCTTAAAAAAGCAATTTCTACCACAGGTACAAGAAATTGGATAAATTAGATAATTACATAATCAGTATGTCTATAAAATGAGAACTGAATAAAATCTGCATTTCCTGGCCCAATTAACTCCTTTTCAATTACTCTTGATTATGTTTGGACTTAGCTCTTCATATGTAATCTTAGAATAGATGAAATAATAATTCAAAAGTGTTCAAGGTTATTGCGACAAACATGACAATGTTCAAATGTTAACACATTTCAACTTATTTCTCTCCTTTCAGAAATTGAATGTCTTTTGGTTCATCCTCAGCCCCACAGTTTCTGGAAGCCTATAGTCGAGATTGCAGTGTTTCTTTTCTCCTTCGTCATCCCAGTTGTTGTCATATCCATTTGCTACACATTAATGCTCAGGCGGTTGAGAAGAGTACGTGTGCTCTCTGGATCAAAGGAGAAGGACAGGAATCTACGCAGAATCACAAGGATGGTCCTGGTGGTTGTTGCCGTCTTCATCATCTGTTGGACTCCCGTCCACGTTCTCGTGTTGGTGCAGGCTGTTTGTAATCGTGAAATTTTAACTATAATGCCAAGCTGGCATTTTTGTGTTGCCCTTGGATATGCCAATAGCAGTCTCAATCCTGTTCTTTATGCCTTTCTGGATGAAAATTTCAAAAGGTGCTTTAAAGAATTTTGCTTTCCCTCTGTTCTTAAAGGCGAGTTTAAGACATCAAATGGAATGAGAAGCATCACAAAAGGCATTGCACTCTCATGTAAGAATACAGATGGCAATGAAAATGTTGCATGACTAGAAATGGTGGTACCTGCAGCTTCTAGCCATCAGGAGACCAGAATTAACTCCAATGCAGAGATGACTCAAACTGTCGGCCTGTGAAATATAACTCTTCTGTTTGCAATTTCAGGAATATAAAAGCCACGATTCTAACTAATTAAAAAAAAATCAAGAATTGGTTATTAAAACAAAACACCTAATGAAAAATCGTCATTAATTTGTGTTTCTGACACTGGGAAATTAAACTAATTGATACAAAAAAAAAATTGGGACGTTATTGGTACTTACAAGTTTTCTGATGTCTTGACTATTCCCTGTTGGCTTTGAGCAGCTCTTTCGGCTAAAAATACTCAATTTAATTATCAGGTATGTTAATTATATATGATTGAATTTATTGCATGTCAGAGAAATATGCTATTCTGTTCATCATATGAGAGCTTTTATATGCAAAGCATTTTTATTACGGTTAGAGATGATTTAACTGTGAACACAATAGGCTGCCAAACTATTTAATATTTTGGAACATTGTGACCCAGGTCAAATATCCAGCAGTAAGAGAAGAAAAAAAAATAGATATGCATGTCAAATTATTTATATGGAAAATATAAGCTATTTATTTGATTGTTACAAAACTTAACAAAGGGCATGATCTACTTAAATATTCCAATTGTGGTAGAAGTTTGTGCTTTAATTATATTTGTGATGGTTTACTACAAAAGATAGAACTTTAATCCTTGCAGCATGAACTCCCACATAAGGTAATTATCCAATATTAATTTTCACCAGTTTCCAATTTAATAGATTCATAAACCGGAACAGATGATTTGTGAGAATAAAAAAAATGTTACTGTGTTGTGAGTGCACCCTGTGTAAACAATTCCATGTCAAATTCATCTCTTTGCTATTTCATATGAAGCACTTCCCATACATAATTGGTCCATTTTTTGCCTTAAAAGCAAATGAAATAATTTGTAGCTGAGCATGTTTAAATATTTGTACTCTAATTCACACACAATTTCCGTAGCCTTGATTATGCATCACCTGCATTATGTGTAGTTGTTAATAATTTCTGCAGTAATATTAAAGATGAAATGGCTTTTTTAGGGCTATTATGAATCTTGTATAAATGTTTATAATCATTTCAGTTGTTGTGTTGAAATATTTTCAAAGTGGTTTGTACAATGTTTGGCACTAAAGTGTAGTAACTATATGTAAAATATCTAATGTTAATTCTGTAACCTTTGGTCCAGTTATATATAATGCTATTGTGCCGTTATCTGTTTGTTCAATGTCCAGAAATGTTTTCTCTAACTGTATCAAAATCTTCAAATTGAGGACCAGGTTTGTCATCTGTTATCCCTGAATATTATAAAATGTGTGCTGCTATTGAAATTAATACAGTTTCATCTTGATGCAATGTATAATGTGGAACTAGTGTTTGTCTATTGCAACAATAAATACCAGTTATAAATATCATGCAAAATTAACCCATTATTTGTCACATTTAAGGCCTTCTGTGAACATCAGGGATATTGATTAATTGAGTGCTCTGGAGGGTCATTGGTGCACATCCAGTAATTGCTTTTTGATTTAGAGGAGCTGCAGACAATCCAGAAGGATCAGAAAAATCCAGTTCAGTGAAGAAACAAAAAGGTAAGGTGTCGCCATTTCTCCTGCGACGGGTGCTACAAAAAATCTCTTGTTCCTACAAAATTGTCCCACTAATTGAAGTCAATGGTAAAGTATAAAATGGGTTGGTAATATAAAGATGACAATTTTGCACTAGATGGATTGGGTATCGGATTCTGTACATTTGAGGTAATACTAACTTCACAACAGCACACCATTGTAACATTTATTGTTTTCGTTTTTTTTAAAAAAGCCAGTAGCCTTGAAATCTGCAAAGCTATTTTGCCACCAAACATTTTGAAGAAATCTTGATTGCTGCTGGTTTGAGTGAAATCAAACAAGTTCGCAGTAGTTTCCAACGCTCACCCTCCTCATTGGATTGCAAACCTCAATTATTTCAAGCAATCTTAACACTAAATGTACCTCATCTTGGCACTTGAAATATAATTTCTGACATATTGTGAATGAACACCTTATTAAATATTGTAACAGCCAACAAAAATTGCCACCTGAAATTATTTAATTTGCCTTTATAGTTAAATCCTTGCATAACACCAAAACACTAGCACCCCAAATAAATTGCTCTCTAAGGAAGGGGTTATTGTTTGAAGTCTGAGATCCTGCAAGTGCGATAGTTAAAGATATACCCTGGTACTGGAAGAAGCAAGATTCCCTTCTCACAATACTGTCAGTGTTCGGAGGGGGTATTCTTCAGTTGCTGGAACACAATGGAATGAATAGCACTTCCTAATCTCTGTAGATGGAGACCAATGGATGTTAAACTACCCTTGGTGGATGTTCCTGGAATGATATCAAGTAGTTGAGAATTATTCTGCACTTGATATTGTATTGTGGATCGTAAGTTCTCCAGTTTGGAGAGGATTTCCAAATGCGCATCTAAAACATTCCCTTTCAGAAGTTTTTAAGGCCGCATTGCGTTTAGTGGAAGTCTCCAGAGTAGAATAATCTTCTTGTTCAGTGGTAAAAATAATCTGGACCAGACAACATAATATCACAATACAACTCTCTTTTCCCTAATGGTCCTATTATCAAGCATGAGAAGCCAGAAGCTACCATACTCTTCAGCTTCAGTCAGCTAGCTTCTCAACATTATAGTTCGACTATATTCATATGTTCCAAACTTACCAATATCTTCCAAATGTGTATGCAATTTACAGCTGTTTCAAGTAGTAGAGTTGAAGTGGGAAATTGGGAGATCTAGAAGGAACAGATTCCTTTTGTCAGCCTTTTGAGGTTTCTGTGATGCAAGTCTGAGATGAACAGCTTACATTGAGTCCATTATGTTTTATGATGGAATAAAAGCATTGCCATGAATTTAATGTGATTATAGGGGTATTCTTGTGCATTGATTTACAGACTGTTATCACAACTTCACCCACCATCTTGCATCCAGAATTTTCATGATGCCTTTTTCGGACAGCAGATCAATGGTGGGTGGACATTTTCAGAAAAGCAAAGACAACAATTTATATATATATATATTATACACACATGTGTTGAGCAATAAAGATGAGGAACAGAGTTGATGTTTCTGTCCATCCCATCCATCAGAAATTGAACTTATTTTTAATACCTTTACAATCTTAGATATAATAGTTCAGAAAAAAAATCACAAATAATTTTGTTAATTTTGCTTTTTCTCCCACCCCTGCACATTTTTATTTGAAAATTTAAATTAAACATTTCTCTATATATGTAGTAGTCAAGGATTAATATAATACTAATTACAAAAAGAACAAACTAGAAACTACATACATGATGGTGTGGCGGAGCACATCTCTCACGGCGAACTGGCCCCTGCTTGTATTGCTGCACTGGCGGGCAGCCGGAAAGATGGCACCATCAGGGGGGGGTTTCTCAGTACCTCAAAGCTCTGGCCGTGGCATGCGCCTCGGGCAGCATGGTGATGTCACCGCTGGTACATGGCGGAGCTTACCTGCCCTTAAAGGGCGCGTGCGAAGTTCAAATAAATCCATTCAGCTGAAACCCTGCTGTGTCTTGTATGTTTCGGGGTTTGTAGCTGTCACTACAATGATATAGATTCCCCCCCCAAAAAAAAACCCATAACCCCCCCCCCACCCTCAAGATAATTAATATATGTAAAAGGTACCATAAATAAAGAAAAACCTTCCAAGATTGCACAAAGGGATGTCATCTAACACGTACAGTTAAATTGAGTTCCTTAATACAATTTAGAGGAGATTCTCACAGGTCTAGAGGTACAAGAAGCACAGCATTACAAATTTAAACCTAACATTTGAGTAGGTGGCTACCAAAGTTGTAATAACAGCATATTTATTTCTCAAATTACATGTAATTTTTTCCAAAGGAATACAACTTTGAATTTCTGCATGCCATCTTGCTGTACACATATGTGTATCTGATTTCCAGGTAACTGCAATACATTTCCTTCCCACTGATAATGCAACTTTAATAAATTCCAATTGATATATTGACAGTTTTAATTTAGTTCTTGTTCCTTCAATATTTCCTAATAAAAATAAATGTGCATTTTGCAGAAATACAACACCTGTAACTTGTTCAGAAACAAGTTACCCTGAAAGCTCTTAATTTAGGACAAGACCAAGTTGAATGGAAGGAAGTTCTTACAACCTCACAAAATCTGAAACATTGATTGCACATGATGATTACATTTTGAGTTAACAATTTTGTCATTTGATATGATTTAAACACACTCTGGTGAACATTCCTTTGAAAGGCATTATTATTCAAGTAGGATCATTAGCATTCATAACCATGGGTAGATTGTAAATTAAAAGGGTAATTTAAGCAGCAGAGAGGTTAATTTGGTCCAAGGTCGTTGATTGTAAAATAGCATCGCTAAAAATAATTTCACCTCCTTCGTTATGAGTCACTAACCTAAATGTGAGGAAAATGCAATTATAATGACAAGTGCACAAGATCACAATGTTGGATGTGACTGACAGCAAACCTCCTGACCCAAAATGATAACTGTCCATTTCTCTCCATGAATGCTGCAGACCCCCCCACCCCAGTATCCTTCCAGCTTTTTTTTTTCAAGATTTCAGCATCTGCAGTGTTTGTGTTTCTCCAGTTTGCTACTCCACAGTGAACATCCCATTTTCTGTTTGTTTCAGAAATAACCAATTCATGCTGGAATATAGATTTGCTGCCAACTGAAGCTCACCCACAAATGACCATTCTGCTAAATTATTCAAAGTCACCTGCACTCAGCAATAGATGTACATTTCAGAAAAGGCAGCTCGAGAAACTGCAGATTAGAAGTTATAAAATGTATTCTTTAAATTGTGTACAGGCAGAACAATTGCATCGAGAATATTCCCCAGACATAAAAAGCACTTCCTTGTGGAGTAAAAAAAAATGACCAATGCATGTATGGCAAAATGTATCAGAATTACAGAAAGGTTACAGCATAGAACAATGCCACTCACGCCATCATCCCCATACTAACTCTGTGCAAGAGTAATCTAACTAGTTCCATCTGCTTGCCCTCTCTTTGGCCATTACTTTTAATTTCTATTTCAGTTCCTAATTCTACAACTCTCCAGAAGGGCATTCAGGGACCATAATACCCGCTGCAAATCAAAGCATTTCATTATGTAATATTTGGCCGTTTGCTTCTCTGTGTCCTCAGATCCTTCATGTTGCTAATGTGAAAATTTTCTCCTGATCATTAAGAGTGTAATATAGTGTAATGCTGGATGCAATCTCATCAAGGTCATCCATAAAGGAAGAAAGTACTTAGTATAGATGGAGTGCAACAAAGATTAATTGGACTGTTCACAGAGATTGCTGGTTTGCTAAGTGAAGAGAGATGATAAATGAAAAGGTTTTCTCTAGTACGTCGGAGAGTGGGTGGTGATTACGTTCAAATTTATAAAGTTATTTGGTAGGGCTGCTGTAACAGCAGCACTGGTGCAGACATGGGAAATCAAAGAACAGAAAGTGCTGCTGAATCATTCAACCATCTGAGCCTAATGCTGGTGACACTGTACAGACTTTAAATCGCCTGCTAAAGGAGCCACAGTGTTCCTAAATAAATATCCTGCTACCAAGAAGGACTTTGTCCAAGATGGCAGCATCTAAGCTCAGTTGTGGCCACAAGTGGTCGCAAACTCCGGGGAGCAGTGGATCAGCCCAGGGCACACCCCGTTGAAAAGGAAAAACACAGGAGATAACCTAATGGCGAAGGTGACCACAGTAGCAAACTGAGGCTGCTGGCGACTTGCAGTCGAGGGACCCTTGTGGGGATGGGCAAGAAGGGTTCCTGAAAGGCCTCAACCATTGTAGGCTTCCTGATCGTGTCGGAGGTTTGGATCTGGAGCCTGGGATGCCGATTAATCGAACAGGGGTCTGTGCGGCTGTAAAGGGTACAGGAACACTGGAAGCGAATCCACGGACACTCGGTGACTCTCTTTTGCTCCTCTCTTACTGTAAGGGGTGCCAGGCGACACTAAAGGCGAATCTTTGCCTTACGGCAGGCACAAGGCTATTTCATGTTAAATTACAAGATCTGCACTATTACAATAAAGGATCTTGATTTTTTTTTTAGAAAGGGTGAATGCAGTTCATATTCACAGTTCTAGAACTTCCTACCCAGAGAAACTTTGGGAGTACTTTCACCAGAATACTGCAGCAATTTAAGAAGACAATTCTCTAACACTTCTTAAGGACATTTAGGGATGGGAAGATGCTTGTTAAATGCTTGAATAAAAATTACCCAATACCTTTTCAGCCATCTCCTCCTTAGCCACCACAATATTGTAACTACATACGATTATTGTGACTGTAATCTTGTTCATTTGTGCATTACGTGTCAACACTATGAAATCGAAAAGAATCTAGATCTTATTTTTACCTAGTCCAGTCCAATCTATAGCCATGCACTTTCTTATTTCAGTGCAATCTGGTTCTCCTAATCTGTGTACATTTTAATCACCTTTTTAACATTACATCCTGGAAATGTAGTTAATCTTTAGGGTTAAGTAACCAGCTAGTCATTAATAAAAATGAGGACAAAACTTCCAGATTTATGTCTAAAACCTTCTGATTCACAAATCTACCTCAGGAGAGGCAATCTGCCTTCCTTGTTTGGTTTGGTCTAAATAATACTCTGTTCCACATCAATGTGGCTGATTCTTCAATGTCGTCCAGCAAGACTCCGCCCCACATCAATGTGTCGTCCAGCAAGACTCTGCTCCACATCAACGTGTCGTCCAGCAAGACTCCGCTCCACATCAACGTGTCGTCCAGGAAGACTCCGCTCCACATCAACGTGTCGCCCAGCAAGACTCCGCTCCACATCAACGTGTCGCCCAGCAAGACTCCGCTCCACATCAATGTGTTGTCCAGCAAGGCTCGTGAGTAATAAGGGCTGGACTTTCTGGAGATGCCCATACTCTGAAAAGAAAAAAAACTCAAACATATTGATCATCATTTTGTCAAAACCCAAAAATCATTTGAGAGATATACATGCACTAATAACACTGGACAAAAATTGTTTTCAAAAGGATTGGGGGATTATGATAGACAAATTCAAGCTGAGTACATAAATAATTTCAGATTTGTTGTATCACATAGGAGGTTGGAGAAACATTAAATTAACTTTTATTGAATTTAGCATATTTAATCACATAATAATGCTGACAGATTGTATTTGTTAGTTCAACTGACCTAAAAATGTTTTGCCGCTGTTTTTCATTTGTACAAAGCATCTGATACCTCATGGGGTCCAACAATATTCGGCCAGCATTCATGGATTCCAGTAGCCCTGATACCGCTTTTCCGTGGCTGCAATGTCCTGGTGAAGCCTTTCACCGTGTTCGTCACTGACAGATCAGCAGGGAAGACGTCCAAGTGCGAATGCAGAAAATTAATTTTCATTTATATGTCTAACTTCATGATTTTGTATTCTTGAAGAGGACTTAAAATATGACAGGAATCACAAAAATAGTTTATATCTCAAAAATGCTATCTATTTTAAATGGGATGTTGCGTGGTTTCGTGATCAGCAGCCCAAAATCTATAAAATAAAACCAAAATTGTTCAGAATGAAAAATTTTTGTTGTCCAGTGTTTTTTGATATTTTTCTTTTAGTGGAGACAGTCTGTTAAACTAACAAATGCTCCACAGCAGCTTGATAGGAATTTGAGCTGAGAATTAAGCATTTCATCTCACCTCTTCAGCTCTCCATCGATGGCTTGTTTCCATTGCATAATCTTTATCTTGTTTATAATTTAAATCCATAGAATCCTCCATTGATTCTATGCATAACTCCTTCTACATAATAATTTTTTTAAAAATCATTCACCCAGCATCTCACCCAGACTGTATCTTATCATCCTCACCTCAGACTTCACATCTCCTTCCAGCCTGTAATTACCCATGTTATACACAGTAAAATCTCTGTTACCCAGAATTGAAGCAACTGGCAAAAAATATTGATAGATAAATAGATAGCTAAGAATAAATAAAAATTTCAATAAAAGTTTAAATTGTAAATGTTCACTGAAGTAATACATAAAACTTTGGTGAAGATGAGAACAAATGTTTAGCTAGCAGAGTGCCTTGGTCATGCTTTTCTATGTGGATAAAATCGTGTCTAAATAAAATGGCATCGCCCAGGATGAAGAGCTGGTTGATGCTGCTTACCTTTGGCTGCCTGCTTAGTTAGTGTCTTGGTAAGAGGCTCATTCCTTGCTCATATTTATTAGTATATTATTAAGTGTATTAGCCAGGCGTTATCTGTAAACTTGGCGAAGAGGGGGTTAATTATCTATAATGTTATTGATCATCTTTCGGTCAGCTCTGTGGAGATGCAGCGATGGTTAAATGTTTTCAAAGAATGTGACTGAAAGTAAGATAAAATTATTTAAGGTTTATATATTCATGCAAATGAAGTTTGTTCAGTGTAGATGCAGTATAGTATTTTTGTCTTTTAAACTGTTTATTCTTAATGCAAGTGTATTCATTAGGCATTGTAAGAGTGAGCCTCAAGTAACCAGAAAACTCGCTTATCCAGCATCTAACAATCCTTGTACCTGCTGGATACCAGGGGTTTTACGGTACATATTTAAGTAGCACGGTAGCACAACTTGTAGTGATGTTGCCTTGCTATTCCATATTCGCATATTCAATCCTGACCTCCACTGTGTTTTGTGTGGAGCTGGCACATTCTCTGTCTGACTGTGTTCACTCAGCCTCCTCCGCTACCACCGGTGCTCTGGTGCCCTCCCCCATCTCATGCTTATGTGCGGGATTGTAGTTTAATTGTTCACTGCTAATTCTGCAAATTGCATGAAAATATCCTACCCGAAGAAACAGTAAAATTGAGAAAAGTGCATGCAAGTCTGCAAAGCTGCAGAGGTATCAAAAAACAAGCTACAAATGGAGGATTGACACAGTAGAAAATAAATGCATTTGCAGAGCGGCACACATATCAGGGCACGTCCAACCAAATTAAATGGAATGTTGCAAACATAATATATGGCAACCGGAACAGCTGAGAAAGGAATGGCCATCCCATGGGAAAGGATATACATAACAGCATCTTTTTACTGGCAAAAGTGCACAAGGAAATGCAAGTCAGAACTGCATGCTGTAGGTCAGACAAAGGTGTAGAAAGAATCAGCTTCATTCTACAAGTTGACCACAATGAAGATATGGAAAGAAAAGACCAATTTTGTGGACCAGACACCTGCTGACCAATGTTGGACCAAATGGTGATGCAAAATTGACCATGGAAATGTGAATTTGACAGGAAGTTGAATATAACAACGTACCCCCCTGAATCTTGGGATGTACAGCAAGACTTCACCAAAGGCAGTGAATCCTAAGAATTAAGTTCATCAGAGTCAATCAGAAAGGTAGTATGTCACTGATAAAAGATGGACAATGCAATGGCTGGATAGGGTAAACCTGACAGGATCACTTCAACAATCCAACTCACAGATCCACATGGAGATTTTCTTCATAGAACTGAGAAGCAGAGTGCAGTGCAAAAAAATGCAGGAAGACAATTGGAAGTAGCCAAAAGAAGACAGTCACAACCTTGCCACCGAGATATTATAAAGCTCATATCATATTGACACCAAACACACCACAAGGCATTGGTGACTCAACATACTCCAGATCATAGACAGAGCAGGGCATGGTGTACAAAGAAATGGGCAGTTATCTCAGTAAGATCACCAAACATTTTGCTTGATGGAATCAGATGTAAACATACCTTAAGGGTAGGATCACTAACTTTACACAGGGAGGGTTCCACTGTCCAAAGAGAACTATTATTTGGAAGTTTGAATTTTAAAAGAATTTGGAAGGACAATCCATCTGCTCAGGCATCTGGACAATTTCGTGCTGAAGTAAGGTGCATACAATTGTTCGGTTTTTTTCAGCTCTTAACTCAAAGAGGCACTAGCCATTCGTGAAATTGGTCCTCATGAAGGAAATTAACAACCAATATGTGCTGACTACATACAGCAATTATGTAAATAAGCAGACAGCATGAAATTGCTTTGCTGCCAGCATTAAAGCCATGGATTAATCATGTACGTGGACTCCATCCCCTTTTTGGGATCTATCTTACTTATCTCCTTTAATTTTTTTTAATATTAGTCCAGGGAATGTTAAAGCCAATGGCACTTTGCAGGCAATTTGGCTCAAAGTGCATGAAGGAAATGTTGCTCCTTTGTTTATGCTCTATCTAGCAAGGGTGAAGTAAATGTATGAGCTGCAACCTGGAGGTATTGACATTGTGGGACTAGTGATGCACAACAGACTGTGTTCCAACTGTGAGTGTTGTAGAAAGAAACAGGAAAGCTCATATTTAATCTGTGTGCCTGACAGCTTGTTAAAAGTTAATCAGTCCTGTAAAATGTAGGATTCTTGTGATGTCTATTTTGTATGCCTTAATATTAATTGATATGTTAGCATTCTTTTACAAGGGTTAAAAATGTCCTAATTATCAAATTAAAGGTGAACTGATTTCTCTTATGCCATCCAATTATGTTACATGTTAGAACAGTCTCTAATTGAAATTTCATGTGAGATGAAGTACATTGGGGCACTCTCTGATACCCTTATTTATCTCAGAATACCATTGGAATACTCTTATTTATCTCAGAATACCAATGGAGACTGTAGCCAATATTACAAGCTCCCGTCTTAGTAAAAGGAGATCATCACTGGAAGAGCTAGTATAGACACTACCTGGTTCATTGTTGCCACTCATTACTTGCAGTTCGTAACACCAAATATAAAGTGCCTTCCCTGACCTTTATGATGGGAATGGAGCAGGTTGTGGTCAGGGTTAGTCCTATCTCAGTCACACTGTGGGAAAGTAACAATTTTGAACACCAAACAAAATTAAGTGAGCCTCACTCTCTATGGGGTGCAATCATAACTTTCTGTTCCGTCAGCTTCATTGAGGCCATCCCTCATAGTCGAGGATGATGGCCTTCATTCCGTTGATCCACAGAGCGAAGACACCTGTGCGTGTATTTGTTTAACGTGTATCTAATGTTCCAAGAAGCGCACGATACTTCACCAATTAACCAACTAATTTCACTGGCATGAAAACCATGACGATTGGAGCTGATGGATTTGTTTCAGCCTTCGTCCGCCTTCACAACCATTGAGATCAGCGTAACTTTGTCCGCCTGTTCCACCGTTGAGGACCTAGTTGGATTGTTCTTTGTCAGGGACCTCACCCTCGATCTTACCACCATGGGTGACCCTACATACAGAAATGATAAAAACCCATTTGAACAATGCAGTCAATTTCTCAGAGTGGACAGGACTCTTAAGAAATCACCCAGCAAGGAAGGCAACACCATTGCATAGGTCTGGGATTCATATGTTCCTGTTACACCTATTGGAAATTTTCTGTAGCTTTATATTGACTGGACAATATAATTGATACTCTTTTAAATACCATCTTACCACGTCAAAACACTTAATGCTTGTTGACCTCGAACAATCTAATTAAGAATGGCTTGTGGATCGTAATACTCTTCTTGACATATATGCATGTGATCCATAAATCAAGATGATGATCATCTTCAAGATACAAATTACAACCTACTGCTCTTATCAGCCATACGTTGCAAAAAAGTTCTCCCTAATTCTAGAAAAGCATGAATGGCTCTTTAATTGAAGTAGGTAAATACTGAGGTCATTCTGGTATACTCATTTGATTCTTTGGGCAGAGGTCAGGCAATAACTATATCTAACAACAGAATGTTGAATTTGGCAAACTGGCATTGGCTGCAATGTCAAACCAATATTCTTCAACAAGTTTCTAACTTATCACAAGCCAAAGAAAATATTGACCATTCAGCACTTTACCCCAGCTCTGCCTTTCAAGGAAATCAGCTCTACTATACTGCATTATTGATCCATAAGAATCCTATCTCTGTCTTGAATATTCTCAGTGACTGAGCATATTTTTGGTAGAGATATCTAAATGGTCTTTTCTTTGTGAGAGGCGATCCTCTTACTTTGAGACTCTGATGTATGGTTTGAGACACACCAGGAAGGGGAAATAGAGATCTACTCTCTTAAGCCCCATAAGAGCATCATGTGCATTTATGAAATTAGTTTTCACTCTTCTAAAGACAATAAATGGTGCTGGTTATGGAATGATAATTACAAACATCCATCCCTGTCTGTTTTTGGAGGGTGTTGGCATGCAAACTTTATTGGGCTACAATGGTCAATCCCCAGCAACAACTCTAACTCTCCACATAGCCTTCATGAGCAGAATGTCTAAAGAACTATCAATCCTGCCCTTGAATTTTGAGAATCTGCTTGGTCATAGTAATGTCTCTTATTAAAGTCTTCTTTCCACACTCACATACCCAAGTTTATCATGTGGCAACCATCTGAACTTCTAAGCAATCCACTTCATCTCCATGATCGTGTGTCAGAATTATCTTACCAATAAATTAGAAACATTTGGATCTTATAGAGATAATCCAGTCATCTGAGACATAGAGGAAACTTTGACAACACACCTCAAAATACTTTCATTTGAATTTCTCCTGCGGTTGCTTCTAAAGAGTACCAGTTTTTCAATTATCATATTTTTTCCACATGTTCTTAACTGAGAAGCAGCAAATCATTCAGATGCAACTGTGTCACCTCGTAGTACCAAGCAGATAGAGTGGAAGAAATCTATGACATTGAGTCTGTTAATTTTACTCGATTTTTTTAAATCCCAAATATATGTCAAAATAAAATGACATCACACTGGAGATGAAAAACATTCGCTGAAACTTTGCATTTATTCATTCTTGGGTACAATAATTTGAGAAAATAAAACACAACACTATGAGGGAGAATTCAATCCTGAATGAGCTGTCTGCTCGATAACAGATTTTTTACCATAATTTTTATTATTATTAATTGTTAATGTTAATTTCTGGTACAAATTTGAGACTTAACTGAAATTTCATCTCAAACTCATTGGTTTTAGTTACTCTCATAAGAGGTTTGAGCATCTTACATGAAGGTTGTCTGCTCTTTTAGGTTATAGAAGGACAATGGACAAACAACAAGCATTCTGAGCCAGAGATGAGTTCCGTTTCTACTGCAGCAGCTGATGGATGTAATTAAGAAAATTAAATTAACCAGAAGTTAATATCTTATTTATCTCAGAATACCAATGGAGACTGTAGTCAATTTAGAATTATTTAGAATTCAAATAGATGGCAAAATATAAAGATAAAAAATAAGGAAGTTTAAAATTGGCACACTTCGTCATTCGTTCGCCAATCATGCAATGAGCAATCTCAAGCAACCGGGAAATTCACTTATCCATCATCTACCAATCCCCATAGGTGCCAGATACCAGCGGTTTTATTGTAGTAGGATAAAACTTGAATCCTGTCAGAAAAAAAAAATAATCTATTCCATCAAAGATTGTGCAGGACTTCAGAAATGTGGGCAGCAGAGAATACCACATTGGCCACCAGATCTGAACTAACAGAGACATTTCCAAACAATAACATGAATCAATTGCATTCAAATGGCAGCATTCTACCATCCACAAGCCACAAGGTTCAATCTTGATGTTAATAGTCTTCATGTAAAAATCGTGAAGTTCAAATCCCACAGCTCAGCAGCAAAGTTGATTGGCAGCTGCCTTCACTTCCTCACTGGCACCACTGAGCTGTCTGAAGACACACTTTACTGCTCTTTCTCTATGGTCACTGTGCAAGTTGCTCAGGATGGATGGAACTGTGTGATATGAGTGCTCTGCATACTGGCTCCTGGACTCTTCTGGTGTATTTAGAGATAAATAAATAAACTTAGAGTATGTTAAAATGTTCAGCTATGGACTCCCTTTTAAATGTAACTTACATATGTGGCATTGTGTGACATTTACCTGTTTGATTTCTAATGGGATAGCCAGTGAGAATTAAGCATGTGGTAAGAATACAAGAATAGTTCTGGCTGTAAATTTAAGTAAAGCTGACGCTTCTACATGTCCATCTCATCTCTGTCAATGATAACTATTTTCTATTTTGACTCAATCCATTAGCCTCATAGGATGCATATTACTTTTCTTCTTTTATACGCCACATTGCAGTACGAGCGAATAATTAGTGCAGATATGTCATGTCAGATGAGAACAAATAAAAGAGCAATCATTTGTTCATTCCGTTGGGTATCATGGTTCTGAGTAAATGTACATTTGGGATTAAAACAAAATGATGTGGAAGTTAGAAAGCTGAAATAAACACAAAAATTGTTGGAAATACTCAGGCTGCCACACTTGAGCCAGATCATGTAATGTCTATCCAGTGGATTGTGGAGAAATGCAATTAACTGCACAACATGCAAATATGTTCTGACCTTCTGCCCCTGTGTACTGTAGTAGAAGAGATGCTGAAGATCAGTTGGCAGCAGGTCAGACCTCTGGTTCATCCATTGAAATCAGCATTGAATCCAACTCCGCAAGACACTTCGCTGAGTAACTGGATCATCTTTGGATTTTCCTCAGGTATCACTTGTAAAATGGCCACAGCCATTGGAATGTAGTTGCTGATCTTTCCTGAGAAAGAGCAAGGGAAAGGATACTAAACTGAAGAAAGTGCACGCAAATCACGCGTTTATTTGGAAAGAGTGGAACTCTGAAGGCTAGGACTCAAGCAGTTGGCACGTAAAGTAAGTGAGTGCATTGGACTGGGATGTTGCAAAGCAATGTTCCTATATCATTATATTTCCAATGAGTTATCAATCAGCAGTTTTATTTTGTTGGTTCTGTCAGCTCTACAAATATTTGCTGAATTTTGAAGCAGATCACATGGGTGGAGCAATGAGCATTGCTCTTGTCTCAACTTTTATCACACCGCATGCCAGAATATCCCTCTAAGAGAGATACATTTAAGCACAAAAAAGACAACTTTCCATGATCCATTTCTTTTGTTTTCAAAATGTATTTATTGAGCATCAAAAACTATTTTGTACATATTGTACATTGTGCTCCTTTTTTTGACATAAAAGCCAATACACATGTACACAAATGTTCACACACACGCCCTGACCCCCACCCCTTGACCACCTTGGCACTTTTGCTGACAGTATCATCGGTATATTACCAATTGTATTGGTACAACTGTCTAACAGTTAGTCTTTTACTTTGTAAGCACTTGTAATTCGGAGAAAAAACGCATAAGGGGTTGCCATTTGTGGAAAAAAATATGTCCAGTGGATCCTCTTAATGTGTACTGTATTTGATTTTCTCCAATTTAATAAAGAAACTGATATCCTTAATCTATTGTATAATAGAAGGACCCCTATCAGACTTCCAGTGTTACAAGATTAGATGCTTGGCTGATAGGGATGTACCAGTAAATGCTATTGCATCTTTCTG
Source organism: Narcine bancroftii (assembly GCF_036971445.1). Lineage (NCBI taxonomy): Eukaryota > Metazoa > Chordata > Chondrichthyes > Torpediniformes > Narcinidae > Narcine > Narcine bancroftii. The sequence goes on along the minus strand of NC_091474.1, from coordinate 10,233,530 downwards.
CAGGGAATTTAGGGAGTTGTTGGAGATTTCAAATATTTAAGTCAATGGGCAGGGTTGGCAACACTCCTAATCAAGATGCTATGACTTTGGCTGTCCATTTCTTTAAGATGTGCCTTCAGCCATATGCTAGAGAGAGAGAGAGATAGAACATTTGATACCTTTAGTTTACCAGTAACTGAAGGTGAAAATAAGGGATTATTATTTAAGGGACCTTGAACTGACGCTGCTGCCCACTTAAAATGATGCCTAATCTGGTACCAAATTATTACCATATTGAGCACCACTGGATTGTCGGTGTGGTTAGAGAGTTTTGTGGGCATTGAAGAATATACCATGATGGCTAAAGTTGATGATTTACAAGACGACTCTTCCAGTTTACACCAGGAGAGCTCAGAGGAATCCACTCCGTGATTTAGCTATGAGGTCCAGTAGTAAATTGGAAATCCTAATTTTACACTTTTACAATAATGCTTTTTGAACCTTTGGATTTTCCCATTCCAAATAAAGGAAGAAATTATTTTATACCGCAAAGTAATAAAATATTTTGGAAGAAATATGGGAATGGCTTGAAACAAGTAAAGGAATCTTGGTAATATATTCATTTTGACTACAGCTACATTTATTCTGCCCATTAGCAACAGGGACAAATTGCCTCATTTCTGCAAATCTGATTTCACCTGGTCAATTAGAGAATTTTTTTTATTATGAGATTCAAGAAGCTTACACCTAGGAACTTGAAACTTGATTGACTAAACTGAAAAGACAGGTCTGATTTGTTAAGTTGCAGAGCTGCTCTGTTGACCAGGTAACATTCACTCTTTTGAAGATTTAATTTATCACCTGAAAACACGATGAATTCCTCCATAATGGATAGAGTGGTAGGAGTGCTTCTCTGCGGTTCTATTACAAACAGCAGCAAGCCATCAACATACAATTAAAATCTATTTTCAATTCTATTTCGGACAATGACTTTAAAGATGGGGGAAAACTGTAACATAATTGATAATGGTTCGATTGGTTCTGTGTTCCAATGCAAAATAGTCAGTGTGAATGTTGTTTGTGTGAACCAATGCTTATGGTGTTGTGTCTAGAATGCGAATCCAGGAGATAAACTTGTTAACAAATCCAAATTTATTTAATACTGCAAAAAGATACTTCCACTCTACCCTATAAAATGCTTTTTCAGGATTTAAAGCAGTGATTCTCAACTTTTTTCTTTCCACTCACATACCATTTTAAGTATTCCCTATGTCATAGGTGCTCTGTGATTAGTAAGGGATTGGTTAAGATGATAAGTGAGTGGAAAGAAAAAGGTTGAAAACCACTGTTTTCATCGTACCCAATTAGCTCATTACATGCACGGTTTCATAATTCCAAAGGAAATGGGCCAATGACAATTTTTATCAAGCAAAATATTTCAGTAACAATTGGGTTTAGAGCAGTGATTCTCAACCTTCCCTTCTCACTCACATACCATTTTAAGCAATCCCTCACTAATCGCAGAGAACCAATGGCATAGGGATTACTTAAAGTGGTATGTGAGTGGAAAGAAAAAGGTTGAGAACCACTGAAATGACACCATCTGGAGATGTCGAATGTTTAGAGTAAACTATGTTGAAGAGTGTATGAATATTTAACAAAAAGTGACACTGTTTTATGAAATCATTTTGCACTTCAGATATGATCTTTGACAACACTCCTAATCAAGATGCCATGACTTTGGCTAAGTCCATTTCTTTAAGATGTGCCTTCAGCCATATGCCAGAGAGAGAGAGATAGAACAGAAACCCATGCTGACTACCAACTACTTAATGTGCTGTCATAAATGTGTAGAAAAGTTGAGATCAGGCAATCCAAGTAGAAGAGTTTTGATCCAAATTTGAGTTAGCTCCCAAATTTAAATTTAAATTTAGACACATAGGACAGGAACAGGCCCTTCTGGCCCACAAGCCTGCCACACCCAAATAACCTACAACCTCTCATAGTTAGTATTGAGCAATGGACAAAGAAGGAAATATGTGTTAGTTTTAGGTTAGCCAAAAGGAAGCTAATCAACTAATGATGTAAAAGTTAAATGTAAAGATTCCATTATTGCTACATAATACTACATTTAGAATGTAACATGCATGAAATTCTTTAACTTTGGTCTATCGTAAGGCAGCCAGAGAGTCGTCACTTTGTCGGGCACTCCTCACAGAAACCTATAATACTTGGTGTTCCTCCAAGTACTGACCATTCCTGTGCCTGTTTAGCTTCTGAGATCAGACCATCCCAGGCATATTCAGACTCAACACTGGGCATTTCAGAGTATAAAGCTTGTTGTGGGGTGACAAGCTTGGCTGCTATAATCCCTAGTAAATTGTCAGTAGTCATAACTTAATACAATTATGGAAAAAATATATCTTAAGGAGTAAGGCTAGATTGTAGAGGTTTAAGGTATTAGTTTAGGTACACTTCACAAATAGACATCTCAGTAATATTTCTCAAAAGACATTTCATTTGAAATGCAAGAGTTATGCTTAAGCATAGACTTCATGCCTGCCAGTGTCCATCCTTACAAAAACCATGAAGAGTGGCTATGAAGACTTCACAAGTAGGTGCTAATTGGACTGATGTTGTAGAATCGAAATGGACTATTGTCTTTAAAGGAACAGAAACTGATTAATCTTTTATTGCTAAATTGGCGTCAGCTTGAAGATTACTATTCTAAGAGGGGTCATGTGGTTTTCCAAACAGAGAGAGACAGGCAGTTGGTGTTGGAAACTGCAAGTTTTGCAGTCCTGTTGCAAGACTCCATTTGAAGACAGGTTTTGAGTTCTAAGTTCACCCTATTCTAAACCCTTGAAAATTACAAGAGGATGTGGCTGGTTAATGTGTTTTTCCTGAAACAGGGGAAAAATAAGAATGCTTTGTGGTAACCTGGAAGAAGAAGTTATCTTTTGGAAAACACCATTTAAGGGCAAGTTTTTTGGCAAGATACTGAAGTGGCTGATTGAAGATCAGTTTATGTTGGTCCAACAAACAATGAATATCTCTCTCTCTGAAACCAACAAAGACCTTCCTTTGCGGTAAGAATTTAAAGCACCAGAGCCTGGTGAAGATCATAAATGTTAAATACTGTGCACAAAAAGTTGCCTGATACCAGTGAACTTAGAGAAGTGAATGAATGGATAGTGAAAAGAAGAAATTTCCTGAACACACACACTTAGAAAGGGGTTAAGTTAAGAGTGATAACTTAAATATTGACCTTATTATGTATGAAGAAAAATAAAAACCTTTTAGTTTAAGTAACCATTGTCTTGGTGAATTTCTGTGACTGCTGGTTTTTGGAGTCCTCTGGACTCGTGACAAGTCATTTTGCAGTTTTATAATTCAGGTAGGTGACTGCATTGCCTGTGCAACCAAGGAACCATTTGAATTACTACTGATTAGGAGGAGTCAAGTTAAAGCAGTAATTTGTTTTGGGGGGGGGGGGGGGAAATATCAGCACTATTTTACTTAACCAACTGCCTGAAGAGACTTTCTCTACCAATTAGAGAAAAATTGAAATTTTGTGACAATTTAAGAAAAACATTTTTGTTTCTTCCAGATTGTTTGATTACCCAAGCACCAAAGTTACGATATATGCACAGTAAAACAGTAATTACCTGTCCAGGGAAGGAATGGAATGCAAACAGATAGATACATTGATAATATATTTCTTCTAGTTTTATCAAACCAAGGTTTTGTATATTTTTAATTGTAGTGATCCAGCTGAAATGCTATCTGTTGAAGGTAAAATTTTACTTACTGATATGCATGAAATTAATATTGTTCGGAGTCCACTTGTGCACTTTTCTAGATGTCACATCTATAATGCTCATCTCCATTCTGTAGATGTTCGAAGCTTAATTTCATGTTGGAAAATCAGACCGAGGTTCTCACTGTACATGATAATGAAGATCCATCAGTCTTAATTCAGCTAATTGCGCAAAATTCTGCTATAAATAGCCCAGGTAGTAGCACAATATTTTAATATCTACATTGCAAGGAAAGATAAGTACCTGCTTTCAGAATCCATTGTGGAAGCTTTGATGCAGAGACTCACATAACAATTGAGATGCAGCCTTTGCAATGAAAAAATGATTAGGTTTTTAAATTTCAGCCTGCATTATAAACAGATTATCTGTAATGGCTCTTGTCCAGGTGAAAAGTAACAATAGCATTTCAAAAGTAATGGATTCCCCCCCCCCACCAAAGCAATCTTACTTTAGACTTTTCATTATGGGAATATTCTGTGTTTGATCCAGAGTCTCTGATAACTAATGAAGGACACCTCCCTTATGGACTTTTTTTCCTACCACCAACCAGAGATCTAACAGTACGTTTTCGGGTGAGGCAACGATTCTTTGGCATTTCTTCTAAATTACAGTCATGCAATCAATGCTCATTAGCTTGTCTCCTATTTACTGTAGAAAACACAATGAATGACTGCTTTGCAGACCTCCTTCATTCAATTCACAAGGTTAGTTCAATGTTTCAGCATCCTCATCCACTCATTTTAATGCGCCATCCCACTTCAACTTTAATCTCTGTCTTTCGCCAGGGAGGGAAAAGAATGCAAATAAATAAATGACACCCAAAATAATCTCAATGGAACGGTGTCTCCTCTTCCTTTTAATGATAATGAGTTCATTGTCATACATATAAGTACAATGTACTTATCTCTTGGTGCCTGCCACATTGACCACCGCCAGTGGGCTGATATCGCCTCAAACCGTGCATCTTGGCGCCTCACAGTTTGGCGGGCAGCAACCTCCTTTGAAGAAGACCGCAGAGCCTACCTCACTGACAAAAGGCAGAGGAGGAAAAACCCAACACCCAACCCCAACCCACCAATTTTCCCCTGCAACCGCTGCAATCGTGTCTGCCTGTCCCGCATCGGACTTGTCAGCCACAAACGAGCCTGCAGCTGACGTGGACTTTTTACCCCCTCCATAAATCTTCGTCCGCGAAGCCAAGCCAAAGAAGTACAATGTAAATATGGATCAAAATTCTTGTTTACTGCAGCCAGGTACATTGGGTTTTTTTTAAACTTCAATAGTGTACATTAAAATAGCCCACAGAAGACAGATAAAAATTTACAGTTAGTGTAAGAAAAGAAAGTGTTCTAATAATCCAGACAGATCTTTTGTCGTGCTGGAGGAGGTTATTATTAGGTGAGTAGGGGGAGGGTCAAGAGCCTGTGGGGGAAAAACTGTTCTTAAACAGAGGTGCTGGATTTTGTTTTATACCTTCTTCGCAATGATAATAGAGGCCCTTTGGTTGCATCTATTCCTTCAGCTCTCCCACCCCTTCCTTTCTTTCTCCTATCAGAGGGTTACCTTACTTGGCTCTCTGTCCTCTCCCACTATTGCTTCACTCTCTTCTACCTTCCCACCTGTTAACTGATGGTCCATGCTTGGACCCCTTTCCCCCACCCCCCCCCATCCTTTTTATTTGAGTGTCCTCCAGATTTTCAGCATTCTGATGAAAGCCTCGGGCCTATATAATTGATGACTTTTTACTTCCCTGCTATACTCTGTGACCTGCTGAGTTGCTCTAGCACTTTTGTGTGCTGCACTAAACCTTAGCACCTGCAGATTCGTTTAAAGCCTCTTTATAGAAATATGGCATTAAAATATTATTGAAAGCTTTGGAGCAATGCATGAACACCCTGAGGCATTGAGAGAGCAGAGGAAGATGCATGCCACCTCCCAGCTACCCACCACTTTCCCATCAGCCAGTATCTGCATAAGAGATTGAGCTCAGGAGTGAAAGTAAGTTATCATTGATTATAAAGAGCTGTCTGAAAGAATAGTCCATTATTTCTTTATATATTCCTTATTATATAGGTGTCTGAGGAGATTCAGTATGTCACCGAAGACTCTTAAACTTCTACAGGGGTACTGTGAAGACCATTCTGGCTGGTTGCATCACTGCCTGGTATGGAGAAGCTAAGTCTCAGGACAAGAATAAACTCCAGAGGATTGTTAACTTGGCCTGTGACATCACAGGCACCAGACTCCACATGAGGCGGTTTCTTAAATGTTTGGACTATGACGCTGCCACAAAACACTGAATTTCATGACTTGTTCATAATAGATTCTGATCATTTCTTTTTGTTAATCATTTTGGTATTTTCATACCTTTTTTAAATCCCTTTTTATATTTACCTATTAAGACAATATACCCTTTTGTTTAATTTTGGTTTTTATTTTTTATTAATACTGTTGCATTTTGCTGGTTTGTGCTTTTTACAGGAAAGCATTTCTCCCAAATTGTATTGAATATAAGAAATAGGACCAAGAGTCGACCATTCTGTCATCATAACAGGATTGCTGTTCACCAGATCCGAGCTTATCTTTTATCTCAGACACTTTTCCCTCCTAGCCCCAAATCCCTCAATATCACAACCTTTTGATCTTTATCTTTGATATACCCAGCAGCTGAACCTTCACAATCTCCTTAGGTAGAACATTCTCGAACATCAAGTTGAAGCAATGTCTTCTCATTTTAAACCTGAAAGGTCATGCCTATATTGTGAGGTTTCTGTGTGAAGAGACTGCATCCAGGAGTGGAGGCCCAGTCTACTTAATTTCTCCTCATTCTCTTTTCTCCCCCTAGTTTAAACCTTATTGTTGTAATCAGTAATGGCTGGAATTCCACTACCTTGTACCTCTAAATTTTGCTTCATTTTACATTGCTAATTCCCTGGGTAGTTCCTCTCTTAATAAGGAGTCTCAATAAAGGATCCCAACCAAAAGCATTGACTTGACCATTTCTAACCATGTGTGTGGTGTGACCCATTGAGTTGATCCAATCAGCTCATTGTTTGTATATCTCTAATAACTCTCTTATTTGGTTTCTTAGCCATCAGGTTGTTCTTCACTGTTGCGTTGTACCAAAGTATCACATCAATACTTGTTTATATCACATCAACTCACATACCTAACAATAGTCCATCAACATCAGTCGAGAAAAATTCTACATTTTATATATTTGGTTGATGTATTGATTTCACTCCTACTGTAAATGGCTTAGTTTTAGTTCTAATTTAATACACTTCTGGTTTTCTCAAACGATAACATTGAATTGTTTCTGTTCTATTCTCTCCCTTAATTACTTTAAATAACTCTCAACTTTTCAAATCCAAGGGACTATCTTACAGCTGTTTGCAAAGTACTCTTCAGTGTCATTTTGGTTTTCATGGTCCAGTTAGTGGAATGAGCAAAGACATAACAGATGGAACAACACATGGAAGTTATAAGGGAGGATGGGAGAGAAAAGATCATTAAAGCCAATAAAGAGATAGTCAGAAGTATTTCCATACAGCAATGTAAAATGCATGGGAATATTGCGATTATTAAGCAGAAAACCGAACACAAAAACAAGTAATATCTGCTGAATATAGATAATACCCTGCTCAGATACAAGAATATTGTGTCCAATTCAGGGCACTGCATTCTGGGCTTTTGTGGGGTTGGTGAAAGTATTCATTGAAATAGTTCTGTGGATTTTAGCAATGTCAACAAAATGGATAAATGAGGGGTGGGGTGATTTGATAGAATTGCTCAAGATTATAATAAGTCTAAAGCCGTGGTTTTCAAACTATTTCCCCCACCCCCCAACTCACATTCCACCTTAAGTAATCCCTATGCATTGGCGCTCCATGATTAGTATGGGGTTGCTTAAGGTGGGATGTGGGTGGGAGGGAAAGGTTGAGAATCACTGCTCTAGACCCAATTGTTACTGAAATATTTGGCTTGAGAAAAATTGTCATTGGCCCATTTCCTTTGGAGTTATGAAACCCTGCACATAACAAGTCAATGAGGGACGATTAAAACAGTGGTTTTTAACCTTTTTCTTTCCACTCACTTACCACTTTAAGCAATCCCTTACTAATCACAGAGCACTGATGGCATAGAAATTAATTAAGGTGGAATGTGAGTTTAGGGGGAAGTTTGAAAACCACTGGTCTAAAGTATATTTTAAATTAGGCAACATGTGTCCTATTTAGAAGGGAAGCAAAATTATACCGTGCAGATATAACTGGAGTGGAGAAGTGGACTGGGGATATAGATAATCTAAACACTTTGAAATGAGATAGAGGATAATGGTTTGAATAACTCCTATTGATGAAAAATAAATTGCAGTAATTGTTAGAACCAGAGGGCATAAGCTTGATGTGATCAGTAAAATAACTCAGTGATACTTTTTCACACTGAAATTGTATGATTTTTGAATCCAGCCCCCCCCCCCCCACCTGAAAGAATGGTGGAAGTCCGATCTATCATAGTTTTCAATAAGGAATTGGGTAATTTCATGAAGGCAATGATTTGTAGAGTTATGCGGCAAGAGCCAGGGACCTGGACCAACTGTGTACCACTTAGAAAAATCCAGCATATTCTTTATGGCTCATATTTCCTTTTTCATTACTCGAACAAATTTTGTGAAGTCATGACTGCTGTAGCTGTGCAGAGCTCCCTCTCGAGTCAATATATTTTCCATGTTAAGCCATTTTCATGCAGCCACTGGCCATGTCCTGACTAACGAAGCTCATGGGAGGAAAGGCTAACTCTAGTGAGGTCTCTCTTCATAAAATACTTTTTATAATAAGCACCGCTTTTGTCAGGGACAAAATGACATGACAGTGCCCCAGCCCACTCAAGGGACCAATTCAAATCTAATTGGTGCAGCCTAATTTTTGTACAGGTGAAGCATAACCTCATTGAGTATGCACAATGTTATCAACATTAATAGGCCAAGATATATTAATTCTATAAATTATATTAATTCTATAAAGGGCAGCACGGTTAGCAATGCCGTTACAGTGCCAGCAACTTGGGTTCAGATCCTGCCCTATCTGTAAGGAGTTTTTACATTTTCCCCGCGTCTGTGTGGGCTTCCTCTGGGTTCTCCAGTTTCCTCCCACCATTCAAATCATATCGGGGTTGTAGGTGAATTGGGTGTAATTGGGCGGCATAGACTCATGTGCTAGAAGAGCCTGTTACCATGTTGTATGTCTAAATTTTAATAGTAGAAATATCTATATTGTACTAAAGGTGATAAAGTAAAGGATGCAGATTTTGAATATATTTTGTACGTTAGAGGTTTTTCTTAACCGTTGCTGTACATTTTCTTGACACATTTCTCAAATTATTGAAAACAAGACAACCGCACTGCATGGTTCAAATCCAAACCTTAGTTCATAGAGCGCCATCTGGTGACAATAGCAATCATGATGACTTAAACCAGAAATGTCAGGATCACAATGAAACCCTGTATATTAATAAAGAAAATCTTTTTTTGTACAAGGAGCTGTAGCTTGTCTGTAACACAGAGGTTTTGCAGCAGCCATTTTCTCCTGACAGAACCCCCCGAGAGTTTCAAGTCATTGTTCAGACCATGCAGCGATTTGATTGTTTGAAATAGTTGCCGCTAATATTGCAACACCTGGCAGTGCCATCCAGATTTATTTAAAAAAAAATCTTTTGTGCTATCTTGGAGCAGTTCATGTTTGCTGCTTCAAACAAGCAGATGAACTGATGTATTTATTAGCCCACATTATATGCAAATCAAAGGAGCATCAGAAGAATAAACATTATGAAATAGCACTTTTGGCAAGAAGCTTTTGGGACAAAGATGAAGAATTTGAGTGCAGGCATCCAAAATGTAAATGTGAGGAAAATTGCAAAGACCACAATTCCAATGATACACTTTCATTGCAGGAAGTACTGTGCTGTGCAGATTATTTGCCAAAAAAAAAATGGGGCTTAGACTATTATATACAAAAAAAAGTGTTGGACGTACGATTCATTTTTTCTGGTTTTCAATTTTGTTTGTTTTTTTTCATTAAATATTAATGCAGAGAAGAGTTGTTTTGTTGCTAATTAAGAATTTGAGATTGGAGGTTTTTGAACACTGGATGGGAAGCTTAACCTGGAACATCTATTTGGCCCAGGAATTTCAATGCGATGAAACTTCTGCTGAAAGAAGCACAAGTAAAAAGTAATTTCCATTTTGGCTGTTAATTGAATTGTTTCCTCATGTTTTAAAGCATTTATGCATTTTAAGTTGACATGGTAGTTTTAATTATTATTAATTTCTGATTGTTTCTGAAGATCATTCACAAGTATTCAATCTTCTTGACAGATAGTAGGGGCAGGGTGGAACTTAATTGACTCTCTAATAATTTCCAGCATTGAAGCCAGTCTGTTAGTCAAGCTTCCCATCATTCTCAGCCAGACCTGGTTAGCAGTGGGCTTCAATGTAAAGCAGTTGTTGAGCTTGTCAGTCAGGGGATGAACCAGGCCACATTTGAAGGGTGAATCTCTGAAACTTGCTGGTTAATTTATGCTGCTCTCCAGCTTCCTTTTACTTGTTGGGCTACAACTGCTTTTGTTCTTGAGAGTTCAAGTTTATTAACATCTGATTGCAAAAGTGCAACCTGACAAAACAGTGTTGTCCCGTCCTCAGTGCGAAGAATTCATCACCAGACGTAACACACTTACAGATAAACGATACATATGCAGGACAAATATACATAGATAATAACAAAGAAATAAATATTGTTTAGTGAATATTAGTCTCAGATGTTCAGTATGAGCAGTTCCTTTGGTCATTCAGCATTCTCATTGCCTGCAGGAAGAAGCTGTTCCTCAGCCTGGTGGCACTGGCTCTGATAATCCTGTATCTCTTTCCTGAAGGGAGCAGCTGAAAGATCCTGTGTGCAGGGTTGTCGGGGTTCTCAACGATTTTGTGTGCCCTCTTCAAACACAATCCCAGTAGATCACATCAATGAGGGGGGAGGGAGACTCCAGTGATCCTCTCTTGGCACAAAGCCAGCACCCATTGCTGGCACACACCTTGATGTTGATTCTTCAGCATCGGATCTGGTTCGTGACTTGGACGAGAGCTCAGGTTCATTCCTTGGGGAAAGGAGGCCCAGCTGCTGCACGTGTCGAGTTTTTTATTTATTCCCCCTGCTGGTCAGTGGGACCAGTCCAGGTGATTAACCGAGCCAGTGGCAACCTGTGTGATCTTTTGAAGAGCCCAATTACAAGGTGAATGCTCAGCATGGATGGTCTTGTCCTTGATTGACAGATGTGAGGGTTTCCAACCAGATTCCTACCAGAGAGGTCACATGACCCTCCACACTACAATGGTCTTTCCAAAACACACAACATCTTGACGGGTCTGTGAGGATGGATGATGAGAGGATGTGCAGTATATAGAACTGGGGCCATAGTTTCAGATTCAGGGATCAGCCATTCAAGGAGACAAGGAGGGATTCTTTCTCTTTGGGATTCATGAATCTTTGGCAGTCACTTTCCCGGAGAGGTGTCGAAGCAGAGTTATTGAATACATTCAAGACAGAGTTTAACTGATGTTTAAACTTCACAGTAGTCAAATGGTACAAAGATATTAAAAAAAAACAAGAAAGTAATGCAGAAACCAATATCTTCTAATAGAAAGGCAAAAAAAGGTTTTGAGGACCAATTGGCCTACTGCTCTTTCAGTTCTTAAAAGCTTATTTTCAGTAATCGAGCACATACTTTCAACAGCTTTGAAGCACAATGTATTCACTAGGTGGCGCTGTTCAATAATAAAACCGTACAGATGTTGGCTAGATGTAAATTTTTGTATTTGGCCCAAGTTTGATCTATGACTAATATAAGTATAAACAATAATTTGTAATCACTGTACAACAAAAGCACAGACTTTTTCAATGTACATTTCTTCATATCAATGCAACAAGTGAATTGTAGGTGTAGCATAAAATAGTTCACTATTCCAACTTCAGTCTTGATAATTCTTATTTCGGATACTTAGAATTCGAAGTTTGAAATTAATTTATTAAAATTTTCTCATCAATAGAAATACTTTACTATTTTTTATTTATTTTTACTTTTTACATTAAGATAATATCAAACGTTTTTGTATTTTAACTTGGAGGAATATCTCATGTCAATATTTTGAGGACAACTGTGGGTGATTTTCTTATTATGCAATTTTTACATTTCTATGATACATCTCTGACCTGAAATTATTCTTTTAAAATATTTTGTGATGACCAAATTGAGATACAAAAAAAAAATTGAGAAAAATTTCAGAGATTTATCAAACTTAATTTTGGTATTTATAGATTTTATTGTTCCTGCTCAATATTTCCCATTTCAATAAAGTTCTATCCTTTCTTCAGCAAGACATTTCTGTGTTGCCCTCAAAACCATTCAACAAAATATTTCTCTGGGAGATTCTTTTTTAATTTTCTGACAAAGTCAAAAATGGGCTTGGACTCTTAAGCAGAAATACAGATGACCCGTCCTGCAGTGTGCATGTCCAACATCCATAAGCTGCCCCATTATGATGTTAATTGAAGGCAGAACTGACATGCTAGTTTATCGTCTGGCTATAAGACATTAATGCCTGTCTAATTTCATTCTCAAGAACCATCAACTGAACATCAAATAATCTTATCTTGCTGGTGGTTGCAACTGTAAGACTGAGTATTGAGGTTCTACTATATCTTCCTTCTAAATAGTTTGGACCTGTCCAGCTGGAAATACAAGATCACGAGATTTAGGAGCTGAAGGTGGCCAATCAGCCCATCGAGTTTGCTCTGCCATTCTATCACAAGCTGATCTATCCTCCCACTCAGCCCCAATACCCGCCTTCTCCCCGTAACTCTTGATGCCCTGACTAATCTGTCAATCTCTTCCTTAAATGCACCAAATGACCTTGTTTCCACTGCTGCCTGCGACAACAGGTTCTACAGATTCACGACCCTCTGGCGAAATAAAATTTTCTGCATTTCTGTTTTAAATTGACCCCCTTTTGAACCTCAAGTTGTGCCCTCCTGTCCTAGGCTCCCCTACCATGGGAAACAACCTTGCCACATCTTATCAGTCCAGACCTTTCAGGATTCAAAATGCCTCTATGAAGTTCCCCCCTCATCCATCTGTTCTCTAACAAGTACAGACCAAGAGCTGACAAATGTTCCTCACATGGTAACCCTTCATTCCTGGTATCATTCTAGTAAATCTTCTCTGAACCCTCTTTAACAGCAATACATCTTGAGTTATTGAGAGTACTCAAGGACTTGAGCAGTGCAAATATATAGTCACTGTGAAGGGGCCAACCAGGAGTGTTGCGCTGAATCTATCTGTTTGTTATGAACCTGACAAACTGTGGGATGGGAAAAGTAGTATATCATCATCTTCAATGAGCTCCACACCAGTCCTGTCTATCTAGCATCATTCCAATGTTTCCTCTCCTTGGGCTTCATAGTAGCCACTGCCATGTGCACCATCTCCTTAAGGAGATGGGGAAGAGTTTGGGTGAATGTGATGGAGTGCTTAATAGATCAGTGATAAAGGTGTACGCTTATGGAGAGGCATGTGTGGGGAAAGTAGGTGAGGTGATGTGTTCACTAACTTTAAACAGTTATGTAAAGCCATTAAATTATTTCCAATACAGCATCCAGAGCATCAATAAATTGCTGCTGCTATTGATCTATACTCTCCCACTACCACTTCATTACTGAGCAGAAATGCCTGCTCCCACTCCAGGATTACCATGACTTGTATTGGGTTTTCCAAATTCCTATGCTAACTTCTCAGTAGGGTTGGAAGGAATAAGCGTTTCCCCTTCATGAGGTGCAATCAATAGTGACATTCTCAAGGCGTTATAACTAGTCTTAGTCATGTTCATCATTTCTATTGATTCATCCTGTGAAGTACAATTCTTATAAAATGTTATATACAAATGAAAATTTAGTTTTCACTAGATAACCAGAGATAAGGAATGGTAAAAGGGATAACTAGCTGCAAACCACACTGAAATATGTAAGCTCCCTCAGAACATTATCAAATATTGATCAAGGAAAGATGAGAATTGTTGAGAGGAGAAAGAATGTGTACACTTGAAAAAAAAAAGGTGTAGGGGTAGATAATAACTAGAGGCAAGAAAAGTGGATTTGTCAGGGTTCAGAATATTGGGAACTGAAGTAGATATTTCTGGGAGATTCAGGCTGACAGTTTCTTTTCCTTTAAAACTTTGAGAAAAGCACAAATTGTACATGCATCAACTATCCAAATGAAGCCTCATAATTTTGCCTCAATGGTAAATGACTGGAGCCACTGAATATGCTGGAAACAACAATTTACTGATATTTGAACTACAATAAGAGTCGAGGAGTATTAAGAGAGAGTAAGAAAGTAGTGTTTAAAATTTGATCAGCCATGGTCTTGCTGAGTTGTGAAGCAGGTTCAACAGATTAACTGACCTGCTACTTCTCCTGTTCGATGTGTTCTTTGGTTCTTCCTGACCTACCTTCCTGAATACTGCAATCCTCTTGGGAAGTTATGTACCTTGTGCTGCTGAGAAGTAAGTTCCAGGATTCGGACTAGTGTTGATGAATGTGTGGATTGGGATGGGTTGTCTGCTGGCAAAAGTGTGCTTGGTAAATGGGAGGCCTTCAAAGGTAAAACTTTGAGAGTACAGACTTTGTATGTACCTATCAGAATTAAAGGCAAGACTTACAGGTATAGGGAACATTGTTTTTGTTTAGATATATTAAGGCGCTGGTTAAGAAGAAGGGATGCATGGCAGGTATAAGAACAACTGAGGTACTTGAGTAGCATAAGAAATGCAAGAAAATATTTAAAAAGGAAATCAGGTGGACTGAAAGACCATGAGGTTGCTTTGGCAGACAAGGTGAAGGAAAATCCCAAGGGTGTCTATAGATATATTAAGAGCAAATGGATAGTGAGGGACAGAATTGGTTCAATTGAAGTCCAAAGTGATCATTTATCCATGGAGCTAAAGAGATGGGTAAGTTCTTAAATGTTTTTTAATCTCTGTTTTCACTTGGGAGTCTGGCTCCAACTATAGAGGTGTGGCAAAACAGTAAAGAGATCATGGACCCTATACAGATTACAGAAGATGAGGTGCTTGCTGACTTGAGGCAAATAAAGGTGGACAGATTTCCAGGGCCTACCAAGATATTCTGTCAGACCTTGAGGGAGGTTTAGAAGTTGCAGAAGCCCTAGCAGAGGTACTTAAAATGTCTTTAACCACAGGTGAGAATTGGAGGAAAGCTAATGTTTCATTGTTTAAGAAAGGATCTAAGAACCTGGAAAATTATAAGCTAGTGAGCACAACATCAATGAAGGGTATGTTATTAGAAGGTAACTTAAGAGACCAGATCTATTTGAATAGCTAGGACTGATTAGGGATGGTCAACATGGCTTTGTACGTGGTAGGTCATATTTAACCAATCTTAGAGTTTTTCAAAGAGCTTACCAGGAAAGTTAATGAAGGAAAGGCAGGGATGTTATCTACATGGACTTTGGTAAGGCCTTTGACAAGGTCACGAATGGGAGAATGTCATGCAGATTCAGTCGCACAGTATCCAAGATGAAGCAGTAAATTGGATTAAATATTGGCTTGGCAGGAGAGGCCAGAGATTGCCTCTCTGACTGGAGGCCTGTGACCAGTGGTGTGCCTCAGGGATTCTTGCTGGGTCCATTGTTGTTTATCATCTATATCAATGATCTGAATAATAATGTGGTAAATTGGATAAGCAAATTTGCAAATTACACAAAGATTGGGGCTTTCAAAGCTTTCATCGAGATCTGGAACAGCTGAAAAAATGGGCGTATGAAATTTAATGCGTACAAGTGAAAGGTGTTGCACTTTGGGAGGACCAAACAAGGGCAGGACTTGCATAGTAAATGGGAGGGCACTGCTGAGTGTGGTGGAACAGAGAGTTTGGTGAATACACAAACAATTATTTGAAACTGATGTCACGGGGAGATAATGTCATAAGAACAGATTTTGGTACATTGGACTTTGTGCATCAAAATATTGAATGCAAGAGTTGGGATGATAAGTTAAAGTAGTATAATATACTGGTGGAGCCAAATATGCAGAATTGTCTGCAATTTTGTCACCTGTCTGTGGGAAAGAGTGCAGAGAAAATTGGCATGAATTTTGCTGAGACTTTAGGAGTTGAGTTACATGTAGAGAGAAAGTTTGAAGTGGTTAAGACTTTATTCCTTGGAATATCAGAGAATAAGAGGAGATTTGATAGAGGTATACAGAATTATGAGGGGAGAGAGAGGGTAAATGCAAGCAAGCTTTTTCCACTGAGGTTCAGTGAGACAAGAATGAGAGGACATGGGTTAAGGGTGAAATGCTTAAAGGATACGTTAGGGGAACTTCACTCAGAGGATGATGAGAGAATGGAACAAACTACCAGTGGAGGTGATGGATGCTAGTTCATTTTCAAAATTTAAGAGAAATTTGGATAGGTATGTGGATGGTAGGGATATGGAGACCTTGCATTTGAGTGTAGGTGGAAAAATAGTTTGTCATGGACTAGATAGGTTGAAGGTTGTTTCTGTGCTGTAGAGTTCTATGATTCTAATGAGCATTGGCATATTTCCAATTCAGGTTAATATGTGACTTGATGGGGAACTGCAGATGGTAGCGTTTCCTTGCTGATCTTGTTCTTCTCCTTATTTTGTGAAGACTATAAGTTTAGAAAGTCTTTTGGGAGTAGCTGGCTCAAGTAACAGCAATATATTTCCATATATCGTACAGTCTGTAGCCTTTGTGTGCCTACTGTGGTGAGAATGAATCCTTACAATGGTATCAGTTTAAGGTTCTTTCACTTGCACAGTACTGAGTTTTTTTAAGTATTGCTGCACTTAACCAGGCATGTGGAGAACATTCAACCGAGGTCCTAATTTATTCCAAGACATTGTGATATCAAGAAGTGAGTCGCTAACACCATGATATCCACCCACTGACCTGCTATTATATTTTATTTAATCGGTCGCTTGTTTTTGGCCAAGGGTAACTCCCAGGATATTGATGATGGGGCGTCAGTGTTGGAAATGTCATTAAGTTATGATAATGAGTTTATTTTCAGATACATTGTAGCGTTGTGCTGATCTTGAATAAAAGGAAGGTAATTGATAGCCTATGACCACTGATCCCCAGGAAAATATATATTTCATCATGTAATTATGAATTAGTGGAAATTATGAGAATACAAATGTTCTCATAGCAGTTAATATAAGTGACTGAAAAATGACACTAGGTTTTTGCTTTAGCACTGGTTTGGCACCGAAAGCTTATTATTGACTTGCTCATACGGGCTTCAAATGTGCCTGCAAACGTTTCTCAGTCAATCAATTGTAATTTTTAAAACCATAAAAACTAAATTATGTTTCTCCCAGACAGGATGTTACCTAATAACATAATACTGTACACAAGACTAAGCAAAAAAGTGGGCACCGTACCAAGGGGCTGTTGCGAGCAACTGCAGCGCAGCCATCTCGAACCACAGCCACGATAATACTAGCATACCTTTTATATGGTATCAAATCCCAAGCAAAACTTAACCACTGCTTTAACTGAAGATATGATTTCAGTTTAATATCTCCCAATCAATTTTAGAATATGTTTCTAAGAATCACATCAAAACTAAACATTAGGTAACAGCACGCAGAGCAGCTGGGCATTATACTCCACCGCTAAAGTTCAATGAAACTACATTTTCGAAGTACAGACCAACGAAAAGAATGGCACCACGTAATTTGTTTAGTGTTTCAGAACAGGGGATCAATTCCTAGAGAATCTATTTACTTGCTGCTGTGTTTCAATTCCCTTCATGTTATTAAAAGTTGTTGCATCTGAGTCTATTATAATTCATGAAACATTGATTTATTTGTTTGTTTCTATGAATACTTCCCCTGCATATGTATTGTTTGTCTGTAATGTCTGATATGTTAGCAGTGCTGAGGGTCAAGAACTTCAAATTTCTGGGTGTCAGCGTCTCCGAGGATCTGTCCTGAAGCTTCCATGTCGATTCTATCGCGAAAAAGGCTCTCCAGCGGCTATACTACATGAGGAGTTTGAGGAGATTTGGTATGTCACCGAAGACTCTCAAACTTCATCAGGTGCAGAGCATTCTGGCTGGTTGCATCAATGACAGAACAAGAGAAAGATCCAGAGGGTTGTTAACTCAGCCTGCAACATCCTGGGCATCAGTATTCACTCCATCGAGGATATCTAGAAGATGTGGTGTCTTAAGAAAGAAACCTCTATCCTTAAGGATTCTCACCACCCAGGCCATGCCCTCTTGACTCTGATACCATCGGGAAAAAGGTACAGGAGTGTGAAGATGAGCATCAGCGGCACAAGGACAGCTTCTTCCCCTCTGCCATCAGATTCCTGAATGGACAATGAACCAGACACTGCCTTACTTTGAATTTCTCTTTTTTATTTTGTTTGGCAGTTGATAAAAATGTTTGCACAATAATGCTGCTCCAAAACAATGACATTTCATGACAATAAATTCTAATTCTGATGTCTGCTTGTCTGTCTGTCTGTTTTGCACCAAGGACTAGAGCACACGATATAATTATATTGGCCCGCGATATAATTATATTTGGCCCGCAAGATCATTTCAAAAATGTATTAGAGGTGGCCCGCTGGCCGCCGCGCCAGTACAGCGCATGCACAATAATACAACAAATCCCAGAATGCATTGGCGTCAGCCCGCAAATCGCCCCCACCTCCTCTGTTTACATTGCAGGGTCTCACCGTAGACTCTGGTTTTGGGGCCTGGCCGGTGTCAGGGGAAGCCAAGGCCGCTTCCTAGCGCCCAGAACCGGAGGCCTCGGGCCTGACCTCGCCAGGACCGTTGCCCACTCCCCCTCCCTGCCGCAGGCCGACCCGCGACTCACGGTGATGGGGCCGCTGATCCGCCGAGATGCCGCCCTGCAGCGAGAGCCGATGCCCCCGCACTGTCGTGTCCCCCCGCCCGCCACCCCACCGCAGCGCGGCCTGGCCGGAGTCAGGGGAAGCCAAGGCCGCTTCCCAGCGCCCAGAACCGGAGGCCTCGGACCTGACCTCGCCAGGACCGTTGCCCACTCCCCCTCCCTGCCGCAGGCCGACCCGCGACTCACGGTGACGGGGCCACTGATCCGCCGAGATGCCGCCCTGCAGCGAGAGCTGATGCCCCCGCACTGTCGTGTCCCCCCGCCTGCCCCCCCCCCCACCGCAGCGCGGCCTGGCTGGAGTCAGGGGAAGCCAAGGCCGCTTCCCAGCACCCGGAACCGGAGGCCTCGGGCCTGACCTCGCCAGGACCGTTGCCCACTCCCCCTCCTTGCCGCAGGCCGATCCGCGACTCACGGTGACGGGGCCGCTGATCCGCCGAGATGCCGCCCTGCAGCGAGAGCCGATGCCTCCGCACTGTCGTTGTCCAACCCGATCGCCCGCAAACCCCCGCCCTCCCGCACACAGGCCTGAGTAAGTATTATGAACTTTAATCTCAGGATAAAACGATCTTCGAATAATTTCATGTCACAGTGATAAATATATTCCTGGTTAAAAATGGTCCTGCACCTGGATACAAGCTCATTAGGCATAAAACTTGAAAAGTGTGTAAATCAAAGGATATCTGTACCAATGGAAAAAGGGCATGGCAAATAACCCTGCTAGAGTTCATGCCCACAATCAGTCACCCATTTGATTGTTTCAGGAATCATGTTATTCTCCCACATTCTCAATAGCCCTCAGATTTTACTATTCGACAGCACACTAGCAACATTTGACAAATCCTCTATAGAGAAATATTATTTATTGAATATTTTATTTCTCATTTGTTAATGCTTCTGGAAAGAGTTTATCCAAAACTATTATTAAACCTTTATTTTAATAAGAAAAAGTTTAACATTACATATGTTGAAAGAAGAGAAAACATGCAGATGTTGTTGAAAATTTTCAATAAATATTTAGTTCGGCCCTCGACTTAGTCCAAGTTTTTAATTTTGGCCCTCCGTAAATTTGAGTTTGACACCCCTGGACTAGAGAATGCTATTTTGTCAGGCTGTACCTGTGCAATCAGATGACAATAAACTTGTCTTGTAACTTGACTTGCACAACAGCTGTACCATCAATACGCTGCAATTTTACTTAAAACCAATATCCTAATTCTAACCTTACTGCAGATTAAATGTGGTGTCGAAGACGGAGTTAAAATTGGAACAAATTAGAATGATATTCTTTGGCCAAAAGAGTCAAGGGAATATTCTCTTTCATTTTCATTTTCAAGTCAGCTTGGGCCTTCACATCTAATTTACACCCCAAATGCATTGTTCATGTGTTGAAGTATTGATTGCTCCACAAGTTGTTCAGGGACTCTGTAACAGTACTGTACTTTATAGTTCTATATTCTGTTTTGTTCACTTCTCCAATTAGTCAATACACTTTAGAAATTCATTAAATATTCAGCCTAAAATGTTTCAGAAGCATGTTGTGTATCAGTTGGTTAGCTTAAAGCAACACTAATTGATTTTATGCCATCAGGTTTACTGCTTTGTCTTATTCAGGTAACCATCTCATCAATTATGTAACCACGCTAATATCTAAATCTTAGATATTGCATTCAATTATAAAACAATATATTCATTACACATTAATTTGTTTACTATTTTACTACATGGTTTAATATGGTACCAATATGAATTTGATGTCAGTGCATTAATTATAAGGAAAAATTTAAATTTAAATATTTAAAATTTAGACATACTGAATTGTAACAAACCATTACAAATTACACCCAATTGACCTACACCCCCAGAATGTTTCAATTGATGGGAGGAAACCAGAACCCCTGGAGGAAACCCATGCAGACATGGGAGAGAATGTACAAACTCCCTCCAGACAGAGCGGAATTCAAACCCCTGTCCCAAATTGCCAGCGCTGTTACAGCACTGCATTAACCCTGCTGCCCCAGTAATATCTCCTTTTTATTTGTGTAAATGAAACAAAAAAAAAATTGAAACATAACAATAAAAGTTCTTTAGTCATAACGAGAAGGAATTAATTTCCAACTATCATCGTAAAATTATCTCATTTCAAAGAAAGTGAGAGGGCTGGGCAGTTGGGCTGAGTGGAGAAAATGGTCATGAGAAATAAACTGAAAGCTTATTTCTGCTCCTGTGTCTTATGGTCTTAAAAATTGATTCTTATTAATTGATCAAAATAACTTGGGTGTCAGATCACAAGAGATATATAAGAAATAGTAGCTGGAGTAAAATGAAAATCTGCAGATGCAGCGATTGCAGTGAAAACACAACGCTGGAGAAACTCAGCAGGTCAAACAGTGTACTTTATGTAGCAAAGTTAAAGATACACAATCAATGTTTTGGTCTTGAGCCCTTCATCAAGGTATGAGCAAATTGTAGGCAAGCGCCAATATAGATGGTAAATAGTTGAAGCTACAGCTCTGATTCCTGTAATATTCAAGCAGTTTAGAGTTTGCCATATTGAAAACAGCCCATTGATTCTAACTCCCCTTTAATTGCAGTGAGCTAATCCTTTATCCATGTTCATGTCATGCTCCCATATCCATATCCTTGCATTGGTGACAATTTATACCTTGTGCCTACTTACATTTTGCTCACACCTTGATGAAAGCTCAAGCCCGAAACATTTATGTATCTTTGCTATAAATAGTAGCTGGAGTCGGCTCTGCCATTGAGTGAATTTATTGTCAATCTGATCTTGGGCTTCAATACCCAGACATTTCACCTCATTATGTACTTTGTCAAATTTTGATTATTCACTACACATCATTTGCATATTGTTGAGCACACACATCTTCCATTGAAACTATCTTTATTTGGTAATCAAATATAGCTACAATCCATTTGTTCATTAATATACATGGTAAATAGTGGAGGCTACAGTTCTGATTCCGGGCCACATTGAAATCTGCCATTGATCCCAATTCCCCGTTAACTGCAGTGAGCTAATCTTTTATCCATGTTTTTGTCACATTCCCAAGTCCATGTGCTCTTACCCTGCATGATGGGTGATGTATAGATCAGCAATTTATGTCCTTTTTATTTTTAGTTAAACCAAAATGTTTGGAATTTGGATGATTTCTAATTATTCATGGTTCTTATTAATTCAAAATGAAATAGGATATATTAAATCATCATATTTGTTTATGCCTATTTTGAGAGGTATTGATTTCATCAGACAGATTTTGGAGTTTGTTAAAGACTCTTTATGCAAACAATTGAAGAGAAAATGAGATTTACATTTTTTTTGACTCTCAAGTTATGATAATGCCAAGCCAATTCAATTCAAACCATGCCATTTTTAAGGGAGGCAATTGCTGCAGTCAGTACAATAACCTGAAATTAATAAATCAATTGTCCCCAAGCAGTTCACGTGTATTATTTGATGCAAAGTCTCTTAAAGAGATAGCAAAATGTATTGTGAAAGGTTAGGAGAAAGTGGAGTAAAATGGTGGATAGACTTTGAGAATAAATGGCAGAAGTTTACAGGCTTGGCAGATGAAGGGAGAATTAAAAGTGAGGGTACTTAAAAAGCAAGAACTGAAAGATGCTATACGTTTTGAATTTATGAATGATAATAAATGTAAAAGGGAGTTTGGAGTGATTTGGGGAAGAGATTTTAAAGTGGTTGTAAATGGATCCATGCTGAGTTAGAGATGTGGGGAGTAAAGTTGAATAGTCAACTTTTTCATGCAGAGCGTGATGGAATGAGTTGCCAGCTGAAGAGATGAATGTGGCCTCCATTTTGACATTTAAGAGAAATTTATATAAGTTTATGGATGGGAGGGGTATGGAAGGCTATGATCTGGGTGCAGGTCAATGGTACTGGGCTGAATAATAGTTCAGCATGGACTAGGGTCTTTTTCTGTACTGTTGTTCTATGGCGATTATACTCACAGGGAATGTACCAAATTGTATTTTTAGTTGGCTCTTCATTAGATAGCAATCAGACTCTTACAGCCTGACTGTGATTGATGAATGTGGCATTACCCAATTGCAGGGCAGTGCAGAATTGAGTCACATCTGCCTTGAAATATTTCCATGAACTGTCAGAAAAAAGTACAAGTATGCATGGAATTATATATTATGTTGTTTGGTGTTGAATCTTTATTGTTCAGTAAATTTTCATTTAATTTAGTAACTATTTGTATTTCCAACATTTTTTTACTAAATATAAATTATTTTTTGAGACTTGTAATCTGTACATAATTGTTTTCAATTATGGACCCACTTAATCACAATTTTTAATAACATTGATACGTTGAAATGGAAGTAAAGATTAGACAGTATTTTTGCAAAAGATCTAGGAATGATATTTGACTTTCAACATTTGTCATTCTGGTGCTTTGAACCCCACGTTGCCATCCTGTAAATGATAAGCCACACAACTGTGTGTGCATTGACATTTATTTAGGGTTGATTTAGAAACTCAGAACATGGTTAACATCAATAGTGGACTATTTCACACTGGAATGGTAGAACGACCAACTTGGGCAATGCAGCTTACAAATAATAAAGTGAAATAACGTTCAGGTCACTAAAAACAAATGGTCGACCTCAGAATTCAACGGAGTCAGTCATGCAGTTAGTTGCCGAATGGTCAAGGGTGGTATGTGACTGTCCCATTTCAGGAAACAAACCGCGACACCCACCTATGCATAAAATCTCTGACTTCTGGAATCATGCATTGTCTGGTCTCCTCCCACTCGAGTTGCCCTTGTGTGATCATTCTTCACAGCAAAGTTTAAAATCACCATTTCTGCCTTTTAGGCATTAGGTTTTAACGCAAGGGCGAGGAAAGGGGTGGGGGGTCATTCGAGCTGTAAAGTTTGTAGACATTGCGCTTGCTGTTATGCCTCATGGTTCACCCAGACACACTAGACTCGATCTCTTTATCAAAAGGCCCTTTCAGGTGGCCAATTGCCCCCCATGTAAAGCCGCGTGTTCAGGGAACATGCGGCTGGTTTGAGGCCACCTGAATGTGCAAGAGGCGAGCTAGGTAACCCTCCTCCGAGAGGGATACTCGGCTCCACTCAGTGCCCCCCCACCCCCAGCCCACCTGAATGCAGCGGGCTGAAAGCGGATGTTGAAGGGTCAGGCTGCTGATCACAGCCGACCCTGGGCAGGAGCCGAGGGCGCTCAGAGCCGCATCCTGTGCAGCGGTGCCCTTCAGGTGGCCAGCGTTGCGCTTTAAACGCTGCCACCTGAACGGCAATTTAAAGGGGCCGCTTCTGCTTCTTCAGGCGCGATCTTTGCGTAGAAAGCACCTTCAGGTCGCTGAATCATCCGCGCATGTAACAATAGATAGAATTTGCCATTGATAACGGGTACTTTAAAACTCCTTTAAGAGAGTCCAACTTTTCCAGTCCAACCCGAGGCTGTTCTACACTCCAACAGTTTCTTAAAACTTTTCTGCAAACTCTCATCCAAAAACACGAACAGAGAAGGGTTCAAGCAAGAATTGGCGTAACTGAGGCTGGTGATAAAATAGGCGATCCCGACGACCAGCGGCGTCTCCTGGACGCGACCATGGTGGTCAGGTGGAAGGGGCTCCAGCAGAAGAGACACGCCGCCGGCACCATGAAGACCATCAGCGTCCCCTTCTTCTTCGCTTTGGCGTTGGAGCTCAGGTGCAAACACAGATGGTCGAGACCGGGATGGCGAAGGCGAGGATGAGGGGAGAGACGCGACCCCCCCCCCCCCCCCCCACTTTCAACCAGACGCGCTCCAGCCTGGGAAACACCAGCGCGCAGCTTTTCCTGGCCATCGGATCGCGAAGGGCGAAGCGATGAGACGAACCAGGACCCAGACGCCGAAGCCGACGAGCTTGGCGGCCCCTGTGAGTCCGCTGTGGCAACTTCTGGGAGCGGACAGTGGCTTCCACCACCAGGTAGCGGTCGATACTCCTGACGGTGAGGAAGTCAATGCTGGAGAAGATGTTGGGACAGGATCAGCTTGCACATGGTCTCCCCGAAGGGCCAGTCGTGGAGAAGGTGAGAGGCAGGACGAGGGTGAAAACATGTTGGTCATCCTGGGAGCTTTTAAAATCACGTCCATCGCCGGTCAGTCCAGCAGCACAGATCACGGGATAGAGGACGGGTCACGTCCATGCAGGTGAGTGCCCGTCTCCTTGGAGGACCCAGATAAACCCTGCGAGTCGGAGCAAGATCTAGAGAAGATCCTCGGGCTCCAACTGTTTCCCATCCTGAGGGCCGATGAGCTGCAATTGAATCGATTCCAAAACAGGTATCGTTATGCTGGATTAAGAATCGCGTCCCCCCACCAGTTATTCAGGGCGATGGTGATGAAATGAAACGGACACATTTACCTTCTCTGACTCGCTCTCTTTCCCTTCGGCACAAAATCCTTGCGAAGGGGGCCAGAGGTTCCTCAAGCGGCTGCTGGTAACGTAACCTTCCAGCGGCAATGAAGTCTCTCTCTCTGTTAGAAGTTGGACGGTGCGTTAAATCGCGTTACCGAGGCACAGTTACACATCCCAGAAGTTTATCAACTATCCTAACGTCGATGCCTCAATCCCGAGGGCCCCATGAGATGCCATGCAATCAATATTGAACAACGATCATTCTCATGGACTCCTTGGTAAATATCCCACTCACTTGAGAATTTTCAACAGTTTGTACATCTGTTGGGGGGGAAACATTTCATCCGAGGCCACTGAAACACAACAAGCTAGTTTGTTTTTACTTAGTCGGATGCATTGCTTTCAAAAGTTTGCAGCAGACCGAGGTCCGGCAGGCAGGGGACAGGAACTTCAGCGAAGCCTGCTCTGCCCAAATGGGACCTGTCCAGCAATGTTGGAGGAGCTGCGTGACGTGTAATCGGGACGCCTTTGGAACCGAACTTCACGCTTCCATCCATGGCACTTTATTTTTCATTTCAATCGACCGCACTAAACAGCTCGAAAACTTTGAATTTAAAAACAAAGGCTCATCAGTATTGCATCAACTTCAGGTTACTCGGTTATGAAGTTGTTGGTATCTTAACATGTATTTGTATTTGACTAGCAAGCAGCTTCTAACTTCAGTGATTCAATAAAGGTTGGTTTATCACAGCTGCTCTCTATTTGTATGGGGGGGGGATGTTGATACTCTCTGCATCTGCTAAGAGTGGTCAAATTTTGTACAGAGCATATTAAATTCATTGATCAGACAGGTAAAGAACTGATGAATCAAAGATGCCGAACCATTCTCTGAAATTGGACTGACACCATCGGACCCCTCAACAACAAACTCGATCAGACACTCATTTAAGGTCTCTTGTGCACTTTACTGATTTCTTTTCCCTCTCTGTATTCAACAGTTTGTATTCATGATCTGTTTACAGTTCTTTATTTGTTTACAAGTGTATGTGGTTAACGGGTTTTTTTATCCTCTGGTCATTCTGCCTTGGCCTGCAGGAAAAACAATCTCAGGTTTGTATGTGATGTCATGATTGTACTTTGACAGGAAATCTGAATATTACATGTCAGGTATTCTGTCAAATACAGTGAGAACAGGGTGAAACCAAATAACCAATTGAGATGGAGAGAATAGAACACTACAGCACAGTACTGACCCTTTATGCATTCAGACCATGGAGAGCGATGGTGGCCAATTGTCTCAATACATGACAAGTAATGAGATGCAACTATTATAATGTATCAAAATAAAATGGACTACTTCTCCAATTAAAAAAAGAAAATGGTGAAAAACAACCTCAGCAGGTGAGAAGGATTGCAGACCAGAAACCTTGACTGTCTCTTTCCACAGATATTATCTGGCCTGTTAAATTTTCCCATTTTCTGTTTTTAGTCCACTTCTTGGGTATTTATCATTTGGAGGAGTTATTGCTTCTAAATACTATAATGGAAATGATTATTGAATGAAATTGATTCAAGCCCATGACCGTATGCAACATAATGATCATGAAATAAGAATCACTAATGTATAAATACAAAATTCACTCTGCCTATCTCTTCTCCATACCTGTTATTACATGTAGTTATGTCCTCCAATTGTACCAATTGGTTTTGTCGTCTGAGAATTTCTTCTTCATTCTCCTCTTTGAGGAGCTAATAGGGAGGGCCAGAGATGGACACAGCTCAGGACAGCACATGCAAAACCCTCTCACCATCAAGAACATCTTTGGAGAACGATGCCACCAGAGAGCAGCAGCAATCATCAAAGATCTACATCGTCCAGCACACTCTCTGTTCTCACTGCTGCCATCAGGAAAGAGGTATAGTACCACAAGACTTGCACCCCTAGTCTCCTCAACAACAAACTCATTCAGCCACTCATTTAAGGACTCTTACTTTTACACTTCACTAATTGTTTTTTCTCTGTATTGCATTCAGTTTGTTTACATTTCTTTATTTGTTGACATTTAAATGTTGACTACAGTTTTGTTTGCATTACCATTAAGTGGTAATTCTGCCTTGCCAGCAGGTAAAAGAATCTCAGGGATGTATGTGATGTCATGTATGAACTCTGACAAATAAA
Source organism: Narcine bancroftii (assembly GCF_036971445.1). Taxonomy (NCBI): domain Eukaryota; kingdom Metazoa; phylum Chordata; class Chondrichthyes; order Torpediniformes; family Narcinidae; genus Narcine; species Narcine bancroftii. Next base: position 10,206,121 of record NC_091474.1, on the reverse strand, counting down.
TCTAAAATCTGACATCTGAATCTGATGGTAGTGCACAGGTGGAAATGGACGGAAGAAGCATTTGACAAGTTCCTGCATTGGAACTTTATCAAGAAAATAAAAATGAGTCCAAAGGAAAGTAGCAAGATGAATTAAAAATTTGCTCAATGAGAAAAGAAATATGTAAGTTGATTTTGTGACAGGAGTGCAGCACAAAAAGAATTTCTGAAGGATTGTTCCAGAATCCATGTTTTTTGTCCTGCATCTTGGTAAGTCCAACCTTATTATGTCATATTCCACAGTTTCATTGATAATGAGGAGAAAACGTTCTAAGTTGAACAAAGCTATTAACAGTCTGATTTGATGGACTTAAAAATAACAGATGGAATTCAATCCAGAACAACTGAGCAAATCGAGCAAGGTGAGGGGGTACACATTAACTGAAAGCATAGTAAAAACATGGAAGCCTTGTAGGATCTTGGAGTGTGCCTAAAGATCCCAGAATGAAAGAGATGTTAATAGGGTAGTTAAACACATGGGGTGGGGGGGAGGGGGTCAACTGATATAACAGAGCTGAATGAAATACTAGACAAACCACACCTGGACTGTTATATCCTGGTCACATTAGATGGATAACAGCGGGATGGCAAGATGTGATGAGGGGAACACAGTGGCGGTGGGGATTTGCCAAGTTTGAAGAGTTTTTTTAGAATTGGATTAACAGCACAGCAACAGGCCCTCTTGGCCCAAGGGTTCATGCTGCCCAATTACACCTAATTGACCTACAGCCCAAGGACATTTTGAATGGTGGGAGGAAACCGGAGCACCTAGAGGAAACCCACGCAGCTCAAGGAGAACAGCAAGGATTTGAACCCCAGCCCCAGTTGCTGGCGATGCAACAGCATTGCGCTAACCGTGACGCCCAAACTTGTGCCCTGTGTGACGCTTGAACTCACGACTTTCAGATTGTGAAACTGACATGCTGCCAACTGCACTGATGAGGCTCATTTATGGAGTGGGGACAATTAAGATGGGGTTATTGTTTGCAACAAAAGTGGTTGAAGGGGGATTTAAAGGGTGGCATGGTTGGTGTCGCGGTTAGCGCAATGCCTTTACAATGCCAGCGATTGGGACACAGGTTCAAATCCAGCGCTGTCTATGTGGGTTTTCCCCAAGGGCTCTGGTTTCCTCTCACCCTTCAAAATGTTCTGGGGAGTAGGATGGCATGGGCTTGTGGGCTGAAATTGCTTGTTACCATGCTGTATGTCCAAAAATTAAAAGAAGTTAATTGAGGTGCACAAATTATAAGTGATATAGATAAATAAATAGCTTTCCCCTCGGTGATAGTCGATAACTAGGCCACATAATCTTATTGGTGGAAGGATTAGAGGGGTAATTAAAAATAACATATCCATTGGGCGGTAAGGGTTTGGAAATGGTTATGAGTGAAAGGACAGTGGAGGCATAAACTCTCAGCACCTGAGCTAAATCTCTAAAGATTCAAAATTACCCAGCTGTTTATTTTTTTGACCACCTTTCATGTTTCAATTTTTTTTGGATTAATTTGTCCCCGAACATGATCTGCTTTCATCTTTGAGCTTTTTTTAAATTTATGAAACAATTCCAATCTTGACTGATTAACATGCAATTATGGAAAGTTTCAGCTTCAAATGAAAAAAAATAACGTTGTCCACTTCACTATGAAAGAGTAAATCCATTTGAGGAAGAGTCCCTTGGTTTCATTATACAATTACTTTAGGATGTTTAACTATTCAATAAATGTACCAAAAGTGTGTTTATAAAGAATCTACAATCTTGCTTAGGACATTTATTCAGGAAGGTTATTTGTAAATATCATGTGATTAATTCAAAATTTTGGAAGAGAAAGCCACCAGCTCATTTGCATTTGTTCTCTTACTGCTCATGTAAAACACAGAGGAATTTAAGTTGCAAATCTGTTAAGTGGATCAAAAATAGACGTCAGACAACCTTTGGTTCCAGTTGAGATTATGTGGAATATATTGAACAATTATAATGTTTTCCATTTTGGAAATGTTGAACTTTGTAAGAATCTAATTAGAAATTAATTTACTGTTACCTTTATATCCGTGACCGAGTCATAGAGAACAGACAGAACATTTTTCTGCACACAATGATCGACTTTGTCTTATTCTAATCCTTAATGCTGAGGGGGACCTTGTGAGCAATAAAATGCAGCAGGTTTCTTTCTCCTGATGTCCAGATAAAAGCAAAATCAAAAGTTTATTGTCAGCTTTTAAGTCAGATCCTCAAATTACAATCAACTTTATCACTTGCTGTGAAAAATCATATTGTGGTCTGCCATTAATGTTTTTTTTTTACTATTGATGTCAAACTGTTTGTGGTTTTAAAAAAAGAACAATACACATTTTTCCTGTGTAACATCTGCAAGAACAGTTCATATGAACATGTCAGAGGGACCTGGTGTATTGTTTGAGATGAATTTCTGAGTTGCGTGAAGTTCTGTTCAATGTGGGAAGGGTACATTACAGCACTTACTGCAGGTAAAGATGTGTGCCATGGGATTCTGAATTAACTGAGGTTATGGAGGCATGGGAACCTTCAACTTCCACTGCAAGATATATCAGTTCTCGTAGCAAGGTGAACTAATTGTCATATTCAGCTGAAATCTGAATCAATCCATCACTCATGATTAAAAGAAAGAAATATGAAACTCGATCCATTTCAATAGCTATTCAGGAGTAAAAAAATCAGTCTCAGCACAGATACTTCTTAAAAAAAAGGATTGCGTCAAAATGTTACCATTTAGTAGGTTTTTCTATTTGATTTACATGAAGTTTGACAGCCCCTTGTGCCTGCATAGAGATCCATATAAAATGAATTTCACCTGCCATTGACTCTTCTAATCAACAAATAGAACTATTCTTTTAAAATGATATTGGAAATTTCAGAATGGCTAATGCATATAGCTATTTATTAGGACAAAGAATTCCATATAATTTTAATCTTACATAAAATTAATGACTCTTAAGAGTAGCTAATGTTGCAGAGAAAACACAGCAATAACATCAGCCAAATTAGGATAAACCGATAAAATTTTGGCCGCAGCAAAAATGTTCCAGAAGTACAGATGTTCACCCATAACTTCTCGGGATTTTCCAAAGCAATTAAAATCCAATGAATTTGAAAAATTGTTGTCATGAGTGTGATTCCACAAGTGGACTTGTGATAAATGAGCGTTGGCAGACCAAGAGGGAGAGGGGTAAAGAGAGATTTTAATAATGGGACTTGTTTTCATAGAACCAGGGAGTGGCCTACCCACAACAGTCAGAGATTCACATTTCGTGAGTAGATTGGCGTGAAATGATTTTCCTGGCTGTCAGGAAAGGAAGCAGATAAATGGAAATCTCAGTAAAGTATTTGAATCTAAATTAGTGGTTTTCAAACCCCCCCCCCCCCCCCACCTACCCAAACTCGCATTCCACCTTAAGCAATTCCTGTACCTTAAGTACTCTGTGATTAATAAGGGATTGCTTAAAGAAAAAAGTTTGAAAACCACTGTTTTAATCGTACCTCATTGACTCGTTATGTGCATGGTTTCAAAACTCCAGAGGAAACAGGCCAATGACAATTTTTCTCAAGCAAAATATTTCAGTAACAAGTATTTATTAAGTACATTATCTATTTATTAGTGTTCTGCAAAATAGTCTATGACTGGCAATGGCATGGGCTAAACCAAGTTAATTAGCTGTGACTGAAATATGAAATTATGTCTTTTGATGTAAGCATATATTAAGGGAAATAATCGGTCATGAACAGTAATTCATTTCTGAGAGAAAAATTATGTTAGAAACAAAGTGAAAGAAAAGCTTGTAGTAAATGTAGCTAAAGTTATTTCTGGAAATAGATCTTGAAGATGAAATATTGGACTCAATTTTTAAGCAAATTATTATGTTAGGTAAGTGCTTCCCACAGGAATACAGACACTAGCATCATAAATGATTCCCATCCTTCTCATTAATTACCAATACATGAGTATGAATTAGTGAATAGAGTTATTGAAGAATTGTTCTCACCTTTCTGGATAATGAATTTTATTTTAATTATATTTTTGGCACAAGTATAACATCCTGAAGTTCGTGTAGCATATGAAGCATGGAACAAACACTATATTTCAATCATAGTTAGAGCTGATGCCAGCTACTTCCACTGTGCATCTGCACCTAATAATTTCTGAAACTACATTTCTAGTCCCTGAATATATTATCAAGAAGATTGCTTACACACACAATCATACACACTTACAATGTCCTATTGCACAGATGAACAATAAGTTTGACAAACCACTACAAGCTGCTCAATACTCGGTGGCTTTCTACCTCCCACCCCCCAGACAAAGATATAAAGATAAATTCTACAAATCTAAAATAAAAATAATCGACTGCACAGCTGGAAAAAGCTGAAACACAAAGCAGGTGAGCGAAGGGAGCTTTGCATTTGTGTTCTGGCTCCTTCCTCATTGGTTGTTTAAAAAATTGCAACTCACTTTTAGTTTGAGCTTGAAGAAAATGCATAATTTTGCCATTAGATTATGCAGATGATCCTGTACACAAATTGAATGTTTAGAGTAGTTTTCACTGTACATATCAGTGATGACTTTGATTTCTTGTCAGATGATTTCCAGAGCAATGTCTACCAAAGTCATGAACTGATATTTTTCTTTCCTCTTAGATAGACATCTTAGTGGGACCAAAGCCATCCTACTCATTGGATTTAAGTAATTTCATGCAATCAATCTTTATATTAATTTCAAACTAAGTCGGACAAGAAAATAAACTAAGAAAATCCCACAGGATAACGATTGAATATTTATGTAAAGAGCTGTATATCTTTGGAATTCTCTGTCTTAGAGATCTATCAGTATTCAGTCATTCAATTTAAATCTTAGCTGACATCTTATCCACCAAGGGAGCAAGGATCCATGAGGATTAAATAGCCGGTTCTGTCAAAGGAATACAAAATATGGATTATATTTCAGTTATATTTTACAGAAAAGGATGAAATCAATTTCTTCATCTGCTGAGGTCCAAATTTAACATGTGACCACCTTGTGTCCTTTTTGTAGCAGGAGTATTTTAAATGACTCCCTAAATATGATGTGTAAAGCAAAGTACAGTCTTCTGCATTCATGAGGCTGAACGTCACAGGAAGACAAAGTGGCTAACCAATTTGCTTCAACAATTTCAGTTCAAACTCTTTCCAATTAATATTTTAGTTTAATAAATATACTTGTTCGTTAACATTACAATAAAATTTCTAGCATGTAGATGACTTTAATTGTTAATTTAATACAAAGCCAGATTGCTTTATACTTTATACATATGTTTCATAAGTAAATTGGAATGAAATACCTTTGGGTATAAATAATCAACGTAGGACAAAAAACCCTTTCTGTCTCCATAAGTGTTTAAAAGCTTTAGAACAATTTTAACATCTTTGTACTGATGTAGGAAATATTGAATTTTACTAAGAAACTGTTCCATGGATTATGAATAAATTAAATAGTGAATTCTCTTAATTAGATTTAAAGGTGAATGAAGGAGCCGAAAGGGAAGCACAAGGACAGCTTCTTCCCCGCTGCCATCAGATTCCTGAATAATCGATGAACAAAGACACTGCCTTCCTTTTCATGCATTATTTTTTTAATCTTAATGTTGTAAGATGGTTATAATATGAATGTTTGGTCTACGATGCTGCCACAAAACATCATGACTTGTTTCATGACAATAAATTCTGATTCTGAATCTGATTCTAAACTAGCTGTTGTACAAATGTCAGTTTATTAGAAATATTCCTCTTTGCCAATGGCATTAGCTTGAGCCACCTCTTAACCCACCCTTCCTTCTGCTCATTTATATTATGCGATTCATCCTCAGTAACCTCTTCTAACTGCAACCCATAATATTCAAAATATCAATTTCTTATGTGGTGCTTGCAGGGTGAATAAGTGATAGCCACATTACAGAGGAATCCTCAAAAACTTTGCACTCCCCACATATTTTTCAAGCTATCAAGCAGTGTTTTCTTTCCATGTTAGACTGTCTCACAGAAAATTTGCAGGTCAAGTTGGACAGCATAGAGGAATCTGTCTGCAATTGGTAATAGCTCATTGTGTATGAAAGCAAAAGGCAGTTCAGTCATCAAGGAGCTTTTGCAGTGCCTGATTAAAGTAATGTGGGGCAAATATTTTAAAGGGGTCCTGAATAGTGCCAGCTGGCATATGCGCAGTGAGGGTGAAGCACTTGTACTGAAATTACTCCCCTCCTCTCCCATCCCTTCACCTCCTCTGTTAAAACTTGCACATTTCGTAAAAACAAAACACAGTAGCAGCTGGTGGCATGCATGATCAATGGCTGCCTTCGCTACCCATAATCCTCCACACAGCTGAAACCACTCTGTGTTTCCCTGGCGCTGACACTGGCAGAGCGGTTCCAGCTGTGTGGGGAATGATGGCTAATCAAGACTGCCATTTCTCCTGCATTGAGCCTTCGCCGTGAGTTGCCGGGAACAATATGTATTAATAACCCCGATTAAATTTAAGGTTAGTGATTTTAGCCAATTATCACCTTTAAATGGGGTTATTAACACAGAAAATGAAACTCATAGTAAACAAATGCTGGGGCCCTTGAAATTACGGGACCCTTAGAATTTGCTAGTCTCACTTCTACGTTAATCCAGCCCTGAGCTTTTGGCAAATGACAGTGAGTTGTGAAGCCTGTGGATAGACCTAGACCAGCTTCATTGGTTCCTTAGACTGCTGCTCGGCTTCTGGAATCCACCCTTTCATTCAATAGCCAACCACAATCAAAGACATAATTATTCTGTGACTTTATTCTGCTTCAGCGCAATTACTTACTTGATGTTATGATGTACATTTTTAGAGAGTAACCCTTGCACCCAAGAAGCTTGCTGCAATGGAATTGAGGATTGACACATTAGACACCAAGACAATTAGAAGGAAACGGAGCCCAAATCTATAGAATTTCCTGCCTCCCATCACATTGCAACTGTGGATTGGGTGAATGAAAACCCCTGTTGCCCCAATGTACATTGCAATCATTAAAATAGAGTCTTCAAAACAATGGAAGCATTATAAATTATTCCTTGTCCTCCAGGAAAAGTCTGTGATCCTAACAAAGCTCAAAATTCTGTCCCCTAATTGTGTTCTCAGAAAAGGCAGTAAAGTGATTTGCCTTGATTAAGATGCTTGATGAAAATAGATTAATTTAAGAATGACTATTTCAAATTTACCATATTTTTATTCGCATATAAGACCCATGGGCACATAAGACCCCCCCCCCCCCCCCCATTTCAGTAGGGAATATTAAGAAAGGTTTTAGTGTATTTCCAGGTAAGTAAAATGTTTTTAATTCAGTTCTCACTCACTTTGCTGTGAGGCTTCTCCTTGGTAGTTCACCCAACCCCAGGGCCCGGGGTCCCCACCAGCAACCCACAGGCATTGGCGATGTTAGTGAACGGGTTCCTCCTGCACCTCTTGCATTCCTGGTGGGAGCCTGCCATGGTCGGCCTTCTCACTGGGAGAAGTGAGTGGCGGCGGCGGCTCAGGAAAGCCCAGGCCACCCAAGGGAAGGTGGCCCGCAAAGCTGCGGGCCCACTTCCTGGATGGCCACAGCACTTCTGCAGGCTTCTTGAAGCTGGATGAGTAGCCAGCGATCTGCTCAGCAGATATCGTGGCAGTGCCAGGTGGATAGCGGAGGAATCCCTCCCTCCCTGATACTGGGGCAATGCCATAATATCCTAATTTCAACCTCGCTTATAAGACCCAGGGGGTATTTTGAGCCAATTTTTGGGAAAAAAGTAGGTCTTATATGCCGTCAAATATAGTAATCTCCAAGCTTTAGTTATGTAGTTCAGTAGACAATTTGCTTTATACAATGCAAAATGAAATGAAATCCCAAGGTATTCATTATCCCAGTACAGTAACTATGGCTTCCTGTACTGTTCCCACATGGTTAAATGTAAGTGTGACAAACACCTCATTTTCTGCTTGGACAAGTTACATCTTTTGAATATGAATAGAAAACTGAACAATTTCAGGTAATTCGCATTTTCTGTTTGTATCAGAATTGACCATTTTTTCCATCATTCTCCACACAAAATGATGCACTTCACTTCCAGAATTCTACTTTAAATTTCAGGTTGAGCAACAGATCTGACCTGCACTTCACAGCTTTACATGCCTCTTTGTTAGTTCTCTCTTACTCTAACCACCCTCATTAGTCTATTGACCAGATGACTCCAGAAACAGAAAAATCTTGGCAACACTCCCCTCACATTATCAAAGATATTTTTGTTCCTATTCATTACACTCCTCTACCCTGCAACTTAAAATTAACCTGTTTTCTCGCTTGACTTCTCCTCAGATCCTGCTGAGCATTTCCAACACTTTATGTTTTTATTGCAGATTTTCAACATTTGCTATTTTTGATTTGAATTTATGAAATTGGAGATTTCTTCTGATTTACTTTCTACTTTGCAACATGGCCTATTGTTTTTAAGGACCACACACATTTTCAGCACCTATTTCTCAGGCATCATTTTCAGTCTGGTAGATTTGTTGGAATCAACAACAATGAAGCTTGGTGCCTTTTATAGGTTGTCCACGAATGATTAATTGTTCTCCTCCACAGTGAACCAAACAGTTAATTGACACTTCACACACCGTCCCAATGATTCAAATGGGGAGAAATTTACAGTGAGTTGCATTTCAGGAATCAATTCCCACATCACACAATGAGTAGAATTAAAGGCATGCATTGGTATTCCTTGAGAATGATAATGTGTCCAAGGTGCTGCATATCGTGCATCTGGAAATTTGAATACCATTTGACAAGATGCATGACTAAAGTGAAAGGTCATAAAATTGAAATGAAGTTGTAAATTGGATCACTAATTAGCTGATGATGAGAAACAGAGCCATTATTAATGCCATTTGTCTAATTGGACAGCTGTGACCAATGGGGTCTCCCCAGGTATTGGCACTACATTCCATGCTGTTCATTTATTAGTGACTTTGAAAAATATTATAGTGGTAAACTTATACTTTTATATTATAGGAATATCAAACTCTTCATAACATTTCAAAAAGATTGATAATTATTCAGCAGTGAGGTGAACAGATATTAATTGGCATTTGTCATTATATCACCCATGTACTAATATTACACCCATCTGTTTTATTTTAACAGGAGACAAACTACTGATATGTGTTGATTACCTCACACATCACTCTCATGTTAGAAGACTCACACAGCACTGGTCAGTGGTGATGAAGTCATAGAAGTGGGTCTCCAGCTGCCAGTTGTTGCCCAGCATTAGTGCGGTGACCAGAATAATTCACAAAACTTCAAGTTTGGCTTAACCGATGCTTTGTAAAGTTGCAAGATAACATTCCAACTCTCATATTTTCCAAGCCTGTATCACACACTTTCTTTAACATCCTATCTTGTGGAATCTATGGACTTGAATCACAAGATGTCTCTGTTCATCAACATTCTTTAATGCTTTACCATTTAATATTTTATCTTAGTTTTATTTTACTTTCCAAGATGCATCACCATGTACTTGTTGAGAATAAATTCCATCTCCTAATGCTGCACTCAACCTTCAATCTTAGCTATATCCTGCTGTAGCCTTAGACAACCTTCCTTGCTATCCATGGCACCGGCAATCTTCACGTCATTTGCAAACTTGCCTCCTGCAATCACATCCAAGTTAAATTTCAGACTTATTGTCAGAGTATATACATAACATACAACCATGAGATTCATTTTCCTGCGGGTAAGGTGAATGACAGAACCAGACTTGAAGTTGGCAGTGTGGACCTGTCTGCAGTGGCTACACCTGACCACAGTTGCTGCAAGAAATTAGATATTTGGAACCATGTACAACATTTAATCAGAGGAAAGAGGACATTGAACTGCAGGAAGTCGTGTATTGCCTATGAAACATATTTGGTTACATATGAGATGGTATGTCTTAGGTCAAAAGAAAAGCTATCCTATTGAAATAGACCAAAAAGCATTGTGTGATGGGGTGAAGCAATTTATATTGCAGCAGCCTAGACTGAATAAAGGTACAGTGGATAAGGTGCAAGACCAATATTGTATGTGAGAAATGACTTGTATCACGTAGGCAGTGAAACATAAAACATAATCTGGTGAGAAAACAACTAAAAGTGGTGTTAATGAGTACAGCTCAATCACTAATAACTATGGCAGAATAAAACTGAAATCATAAATTTTCTACAATTCCAGGCATCTTTTATTACTCTTTTTCCTGCACAATATTATTGAACCATGTAATTCTCAGCTAGCCCTTCAGGATCCTTGTCAAATTGTATCAATGAACTGCCCTGCCACAGAACACAATGGTGATTTGCAGTGTAGGAGAGTGAACCATGATTCACCAAAGACCTGCAATAAGTTGAAAGATGTGGCCCAAGTTCTCCACAACTATTTTTCTGAGCATCAGTATTAACAAACAGGTTCCAGCAAAACTAGTCTTGCTCTTCTTCAACAGATAACCTTTGTGAATCCTTGATACAATTGTGGATTATAAACAGTAAGATGTAATTCCTCAAGCTCTTGCCTGGAAGCAGCTACATAAAGGCTCATTTCCACCTTAATCACTGGACATGTGAGGGATTGTGAGTGGGAGCAAAGTTGGATTTGGAGGATAGGGTGTCATCCTTTTGCGTACAAAGTTAAGAGCTTCCTGATGAAGGGTTTTGCTCCAAAACACTAACAATTTATTGCCTTCAACGAATGTTCCCTGACCCACTGAGTACCTCCAGCAATTTGTGTGTTGCTCCAATTTTCAGGACTTGCAAGCTCTCTTGTTTACTAAAGAAGTTCCCTTTATCTTTGCAATATTTAGCAGCTGAATTCAACATGCATTCTGAATGAATTGTCATGTCAACTTCAGAGCTGGTGTATGATGAATATTCTGTAACATATAGGCATTCTTTATGACCAGATGGTAATCAAAATGGGAATTTAATGTGCTTTTTTGATGTTCACGGTCTGGAGGTCCAAAATCTAGATGGACCTTTGTGAATGCCAAACACAGCAGGAATTCAGCATCCTCCCATTTCATGCTATGGCAGTTGGGTTTTCTTTAACCAGTAAATGACTGGGAGAGATCTCAAAGCTTTTACAATATTACAATGATCCAATCACTCCCCAAGGCAGGTGCTTCCTATTACCCATCCTTCATAGCTTTCTTAATTTTTAAAATTTAGACATACAGCACAGTAACAAGGGCCCTTTTGGCCCATGAGTTGATGCTGTCCAATTTCACCCAATTGACCTACAACTCCTGTACATTTTTGAAGAGAAGGAGGAAACTGGAGCACCCAAAGGAAATCCATGCAGACACATGGAAAATGTACATACTCCTTACAAACAGCGCCAGATTCAAACTCACTACTCTAGGACAGTTATAATATGAATTCCACAAAAATAGTTGTTTGTCTATCTGTGGGCATAATATTTTGTGCCCATCACCAGGGTATAATATTTCAGAAATACATTCCACATTTTAAAGCATTAAAAGCGTGAACATCAGTCAATCAATCACTTCATGCTGGGAAACGAGAAACTTACAAGCATTTGCCAAGCAGCAAACTTCTCTAACCACCAATTATCTTCTAATTGACCTCAAGGTAACTTAGTGCAGTAATCAGACTTAGTGGAACAGCATAGTTGAATATTACCACTGTAGTACTGGGATCATTTACTGTGGATTACATGGTGTAATGTTCTTATAAAACAGCATGTCATCTGACTTATCATGAAAAAAGCCCAAGGAGATTCACTGCTGGTATTAAAAAAAACTGGTAGCTGTGATATTTTGGAGTTAATTGCTTTTGTCTTCTTCATTAACTTCCAAATTTAATTAACAAAAATATATAAATTATTGGTGGGAATTTTAATATGAGCATGCTTGCATACTTCCATCAAGTATTTTTTGGCATAGGTTAATGTAGTTCTGACATAAAATGGATTCTCAATACATTGTTTATTTAGATATGCATAACTGTCCATCTTGTTATCATAAACTTCAGGAGGGAATAAAAGCAAGTATTAAAATAATTAATAACCAGTTAACTTATACAATACTTTACAAGAGTCACCTGTGGCTGATTTGGGTGCAGTCTAACGTCGAAATTGGAAGAAATCCTACCCAGAAATTGAATTTTAAAAATCTAAGTTGAGATTGTAGACTTTTGGAGGTGTTTGTCCTTTGGATGAGGCATGAAATAGTGTAGCGAGGACCTTCCCCGTCAATCCTTCATATACAAATGGTGTCACAGGGCCTTGCATCTTTCTGCATTTGCAAAGAAGGTCTAAAAAGAAATGTCAAAATGTTTTGTGGATACGGGACTTTGTGCTCAATGGGCTGTTCCCAGTAATACATGTGAATTGGAAGAGAATAACTGGCCTTCAATTGCAAGGAGTGGTCAATCGTTGTAACAAACTGATATATTCCAAGGTCAATGAAGATATGAAGGGTCCTTCTAGTTTGGTGCAGCTGTCATAAAGGTTCCATGAAGAAAGGTCACAGTTTAAAGAACCTCCTTCCATTTTACATGAAGAGGCTGGAACCACTCATGGAAATTATAAAGAAAAAAAAATGTCACACTGATTAAAATAATTTGTATGGAAATGGAATGCTCTGGTCTTTTCTGTGAATTTCACTGAATTATATAATGTACATTCCTAAATAAAGTATATTGTTTGAAAGTTAAAATTAATTAAACTGTGCCTGCAGTCTATCATGACAGGTGGATGTAAAATATTCTATGGCAGATTTGAATAAGAACAGAGGAATTATCCCAGATTTTCATGCTGATTTTCAGCCTGCAATTAACACAATTAAAAACAGATGTTGTGATCATTATCATATTGCTTTTGGGCCTGTTTTGTGGAAGAAAGTTGGATGTTGAGTTTACTACAAAGTGAGTACACTTCAAATAAATCATTTCATTTTTTTATTGATGATAAAGCTTTATAGACGCAAGTCTGTTCTAATGGGTCAATATTCTTTAAATATGTGCTGAAATGAGAGGCAGTGGACAACTCTTTAGATCAACAATGTTTTTTTTAATTATTATTCTTGTTGAATGTCTTGTCCTCGAAGGAGTTATCTTCACTGTTAGCCATCTGTAATTGAAGCGTCAATCTGAGAAAATGTCAAGGAATGACACTTAATCACAAGGTGTCTTGCAATGATTCTGAGGAACAATAAATCTGAAGTCACAATTTTACAATTCAGATTATAGTATGAATTGACTATACTTTGAAGGAAAGAAAGATACATCATAGAGCAAATTTTATGATGACTAAAGCTATTTTCAGTTAATAAAGTCATTTTAAAGCATCTGCTGAGTTGTGATGTAGAAATATTTATGTGAATACATATGAAGCTAACAAAATGTGCTATTCACTGCTTTCTACTGAATGCTTCTTATTAACCTTTTTAATTCGAATAATGCAATTGCTTGAGAGTATTTGTTTATGAAGTATGTATTCAATTTGTCTTTTTACAAGCTAAAGATCTCATATGGATCGTTCAAATATAAAGCTCAGAAAAATACTTTCCAGACATGGGTATAATAGGAAATAGCAAAACAGTTCAGCATTAAAACTCAAATTATTCCTTGAAACAAGGTGTCTGGCATATAGTAAATTATCTGTACAATCAATTATCAATTTGGTCCCTTAAGGGGAAACTATATTATAAACCATGAATAAAAGTTGCCATATAAGTTTTGTTTCTGTTAATACTAATAAAGACTGTGCTTTTGAGTTTTAGATTTTTTTTCTTAGAAAACTGGAAGATTTGTTCTTCGAAAAAGGCTTTTTCAAGATTAATTGAGTTTCCTTGGAAATAAATCTTTCATACCCCATATGTGCAAGAAAATTGTTGACAGCGTGATTACAGGATTAACTCAGAAATATATGTTCTCTATTGCATGCAATCTTCTCTTAATTTACAACTAATTTTTTGTTGTAAAATGAATCCTTTTTGTATTTTGACTTGGCAGAAAAGCTTCAAATTAAATTCTCAAGTCTCTGAAATTTTTCTGGCTTCTGCCCCCAAGGTATATTTCATAAAGTGAGAGAAAGTCATACTGTATGTATCCCAAAGAACTGACCAGGAAGAAGAAAAATAATTTGTGATATTTTTTTTTTAAATTATTGCCTGTGCCTTTCTGGGATAGGTTTGTATAGACTATAAGCGCTCAACATTTTCTGTCCAATTTTATCATTCTATAGCTTATGTAACTACAACTTTTATACTTTAGACAGGAGGACCAATGTAATAAGGATACAGAAAGGTTGAGAAGACAAACATTTGGCATATGGAATTTAATAGAGGAAAACATGGTCATGTACTTCAGGAGAAGTAATCAAACAACAGACAGTTTCAAAATGATAGAGAATGCAAACAAGTAGTTCTAGATATTCTAGTGCATGAAATGTTAGACTGTAGAGAAAGCAAATGTATAAGAAAGGAAATGGTCTGTTGGCCTTGATTAGTAGGATATTCAAAATTAGAGCAATGCCATTCTGAATCTGGAGTACTGGGTTCGGTTATGTTCCCTTCGTACACTGTGAAAGACATATTGGCATTAGGGAAGGTTCAGAAGAGATTCACAAGGCTAATTCCTGGGATCAGGAAGTTATCCTATCAAGAATAACTAAAACAGTTTGATCTATGTTATTTTGAGTTCAGTAGATTGATAAGATATATAAAAATCTAATTTTGAGATGTTTCCATGATTAGAAGAGATTAACATGAGAGGCATAATGATGAGAAAAGGGAGAGGTCATTCAATACTGAAACACGCATGTATTTCATCTTGCAAGAAAGTAGTGAATCACTTGAATTTTCTATCCTGAAGCATTGTGGAGGCAAGATCACAAAGCATTTGAAGTATCAGGGAATTGAGGGCCAAATGGAAATTGCAGAGAAAAGTTGGGATCTGGGGCAATAGGCCAGGATCATGTTGAACTCTATGGAAGACTGAAAGGACCAGATGGTCTACTCTGGCTCCCAATTTCTTGTGTTATCTTGGATTTTGAATGAGGGGGTGATGTCATTGAAATGTATAAGAAATGTGAGTGATGGTTCCTCATGTTGAGTGTTTGAGAACCAGGGGTCATATTCTGAAAGTAAAGGGACAACCAAGAAGGACTGAGATGAGAAATGTCTTCATCCAGAAATAGTGAGCCTTTACAATTCCTTACCCAAGAGGGAATGGGCTAAGATGGGGAGAAAATTCAAACACAAAATTGAAAGGTTTTTGGATATTAAGAAAAGCAAGGGATATGGGGTTAGAGCAATAAAATGATGCTGAGGCAGATCTTATTGAATTGTTGGTTAGGTTCAAAGGTTCAAATGACCCATTCCTGCTTTTTGTGTTCTTATTTCAGACAAAATGACTTGTTTAACTGTGGAAATTGTTTCACAGAATTTAATGTGGAATAGTCTCATGCTGAGGAAATTAATTCTCACAATACAAAAACTGCAGATGAAATCTATTAACAATATTGCTGGTTGTGATATTATTGATGGGGGAGCATCACATCTAAAGTAATGCTGTAATTATTGGGCTCTGCTGGCTTTATCCTCCCCTTTATGCAATTGTTAAACCTCTGACCTTCTCAAATAAATGACTTGAGCTTTAAAATATCAGTGACTGCATGGATAAGGGTTCAACTGGTGATAGGGAGGCTGAAGTAAGCATTCAGAATCGGGAGATCAGGATCCTGAAAGTGTCAGCAGATCACTGGTGGTTGGGGGATCAGACCAAGGGCTCAAATGCTATGCGGTGATTGGTAAAGGGGTGTAGGGTGATAGGGGTTCATTGAAATGTGATAATGATGGCAAAAACATAAGTAACCAAGATGCTTGTTTGAGGACTCCGTCTCGCTGGGACAGCAAGGATGTCATGAACGTACCAAAAGGTCATTGTCCAAAGAAATCAAGGTTCTGGTTCATTGCAGTACTTTTAAAAGGAATGATGAAATCTCTGAAACACAAGATTGATTCACACTCAGAAGTGCACGGTTAAATTTCCAGAATGATGCAAAGTAGCTTGAAAATGTGACGGTATTATTTCATTTGTATGAGGAAAATACTTGATATTTTCTTGACTGTCTTATGATAAAAGATGATCTGCAAGTTTTGAATTTGTGGATGTTTCAATCTCAGGGGCTTTGGATGAATATTGTGGACTAATGTAGGCTGTGGTTTGATCTAACTGCAACTAAAATGGGATTGGTGTGCTACATGGAGTATTTAGTTTGCTTCATGTTTTCTAAGCTATATTTCATGTCACAAAATTATTTTCAAAATGTATAATTCCATTGCACTTTTAATATGCACATTCACATTATGTTCAAAACACAAGGGAAGATTTACCTGCAGACCGAGTCCATTATTTTGCACTGACAATATTGCCAATATTTATAGGAGATTTTTTTTAAATGTAGAGATAATACAAAATAAAGCTGGTGCTTAAGAGAAAGCAAGCTATTTTTCTATAGCTCCTCTCAAATGTGTTTCACTCTAATGGTGACAACAGAATTAAGATCTATTTGTGCTCTTCAAATTATTGCAGTTTCTTGAATTTGAATACTTTGAGGTTTGCTCATAAATTAATACTGTGATTGCATCTTTTGTATTAAACTCTTGTAGCAGCATAATGGAGGACTTGGCAAGTAATGTTTAGTGATCTAGGGTGCCTTTATGCAAGGAAGAGAATGGCTCCAAATATTTAGAAGAACTGCTTTAAGCCATGTAAGCCATTTTAATTGAAGTCCAAGTGACCATCTCCAAGTGGTACCACAGTATATCCATTCTCAAGGTTGAGGGCTATCTATGCAAAATATTCCTGGAGGAAGCTGAGTGGTCTTCATCCCCTGACTTAGAACTACTGGGAATTATTCCCAAAAATACCAGAATAAGAAAAAAAAATGGAAATATTGTAAATGTGAAACAAAAGCAGAATATGCTGAAAATGCTCAGGAGGTCAGTCCACATCTTGGAAAGAGAAACAGATTTAATGATTCTGGTTCGAGACCCTTCGCCAGAACATGTCAAGAACAGACCCATACTGGCTTGCCTGCAGTTGACTCCTATTTTGATCATTGTATCTGTCAGAATAATAATCAGAATTAGTGATCACTGGTGAATGAGGAGGAAGACCATTGACTTGGTTGAAATGCTCTTTAATGAGCTTGTCTCTCGGTGATTGGGGCAGGAGACGCAACTGCATTGCTGCCCAGTTGAATGCGAGTTTTGTGCCAGTTCTGAGGTCTTGATTGTATTCATTCGCCCAAAGGATACGTTAATGCATTGAGGGCAGTCGGGAATTTCATCAATGATGCATGTCTACCTAGAAGTAGTTCCCGAGATGGGGGTCCATGTTTTTAGACTCTCACCATTAACTATTGTTGTCAGAGGGCAGTGCCTTCCATTTGTGTTTCTGATCTCATGCATGTAAAATTTCATGAAAATTAGTTCATCGGTATAATCATACTATCTGGTACTGGCAGTTTTAATTTCTGACTTCAATTGTATTAACTCTGGTTGGCCAGCTCAGCTTGAGGTTTAGTCCAAGTCTGAAAAATAACATTGGCAGAATATGGAATGGGAAAATTTGAACCCTGTGGTTTGACTAGTGTTAATTAATTCACCTCCCAATTGGTGTTTTAACTGCACTTGTTTAAAATAATTAGTGTTATGCGAATCCCAGGTTAGAATTTGAGTGTCATTGTTAACAAAACCCAAGACAGCATTAAGGCCTGTCTAATTTCCCTCCTGGCAATATAATGGAGTGAAATTGTTTGCAGTTGTAACATTGTCCTATTGCTTGAACATCTATTGTCAACTGATTCGTGCTAATGGATTGGCAGCTGCTTTTTATCAGTAGGAATAAAGACTGAAAATTCAATCATGGCTGAAATTGCTGATGGTGCAAGCCATGAGGTACTTGTGACCTGCTTGTCAAGTGGAAAATTAAACTCCCATCACTCTATTAACATGAATCTTCTCATTGGTCACACATTAATACAGTTCTTATGAACCTAGTATGTTATAGATGGTTGAAATATTTATTTGGCATTCATGATTCAGATTTGTTTGTTTCCGAATATTACGCGATATGAAAAGTAAAAGTATATGGACCTACCTTGCTCATGAACGGAACCATAAAGAAAAATGATTTAAATGTAGATCCATCTTCACTTTTTACTGACCTAGAATTTCCAAGATCCTGGAAATATGGTCAGCAAGCAATAAAGGGAAGAGTAATCCATTGGACTCTTGCCATTTATAACCTCATATACTACATACTCCGGACTGGGTCAATGGGTAAACTATAGTACAAACACCAGCTTAAGCTAGCTGGTGATTGGAGATAAAAATCAGTCCTGTAAAACTGTGATGTCTGAGCTTCTAGGGAGTATATGCACTTGTTAGTCATTGAAAACTGGGACACAGTATTCAAAGGGCTAAATAGTATAAATACTACTTACAAAACATTTTACATCAGACAATATTTTTGCTAATCAAACTAAAGTTAGGGCTGAATCGTAGTTTACAGATATTGTACGTAAATGCTGTTTATCTAGCTTCAGTCGACCCCTTTCATGCTGTGTGTTGTTTTGTTGAGCCATGACCACATCCAAAAGTTGCATGTTCAGCATGAATGGAGTCCAACAAGATGAACATCCATCAACCAGAGAACTGCAGGCTGGTGAGCCTAACCTAAAGGTTGTGCATGAGAAATCTTGTCTCACAAATTTGACTGAGTTTTTTTTTTAAGCAGTCATGAAGAGGATCGACAATGGCAGGATGATAGTCATTGTTTAAAAAGACTTTAGCAAAGTTTTTGATGAGGTCCTGAACAGTACACTGGTCTGAAAGGTGAGATCACTTGGGATCAGGGTGATTGACACTTTTGGCTTGACTTCAGGAGTCAAAGAATGGTAAAGGAAGTTGTTATTCAGAGGTCTGGAACCAGTGGTGTGCTGCAGGGGTCGGTGATGGGCCTACTATAATTTCTCATCTATATTAGCAACCAGAATGGTAACATAGTTAGCATGGTTAGTCGATTTGCCGATGACACTAAAATTGGTGGTAAGGGAGACATGAAATGGGTTATCTGAGATTACAACAGGATCTTGATCGATTGGTGGGCCAAGGAATGGTAAATGAGATATAACTCTGAGAAGTATGTGGTACTGCATTTTAGGAAGTTAAGCCAGGGCAGGGCTTACCAGTCGGGATCTGGAGAACGTTGTTGAACAGAGAGACTTGGGGGTACGGGTCCATGTTTTTTTGAGGGTGGAGTTGAAGATAGACAGTGTGGTGAAGGAGGTTTTAGACATGCTTGCTTTCAACTGCCAGGGTAAGGATCTCAGAAGTTGGGATGCCAATGTTCAGTTGTACATAATGTTGCTGAGACCATACTTGGAGTAAGGTGTACAATTCTGGTCAATCCGCTATGGGAAAATTGCTACAGTATTAAGCTGGCAAAGGTGCAGAAAAGTTCCACAAGAGCATTACCAGGACTAGAGGTCTTGAGTTAAAGTGAAAGGCGAGGACTATTTTCCCTAGAGCATGGGAGACTGAGTAGTGTCCTTGCAGAAGGATATAAAATCATGATGGGCAAAGATAAGGTAAGTAGCCACAAACTCTTTCCCAGGGTAGGGGAGTCTAAAACTTTGGGGCATAGATTCAAGGTGAGAGGGGAAAGATTTAAAGAGAGCTAAGGGACAAGCTTTTCAAACTGTGGAAC
Source organism: Narcine bancroftii (assembly GCF_036971445.1). Taxonomy (NCBI): domain Eukaryota; kingdom Metazoa; phylum Chordata; class Chondrichthyes; order Torpediniformes; family Narcinidae; genus Narcine; species Narcine bancroftii. Next base: position 10,186,245 of record NC_091474.1, on the reverse strand, counting down.
AAGCTGCGGGAGAGGTGGGTACAATTACATTTAAAAGACCTTTAGGCAGGGATATAGATAGGAAATATTCAGTGGGATATGGGACATGTATAGACAAATGGAACTATCCCAAATCTACAACTCTGTCTGCATGGACAAGTTGACATCCTGTGTCTGTAAAACTCTGACTTTATGATTTGTGATGCCATAACTCGATTACCTCAGCAAACTCTGCTCTGGAATCTAATGAATAATATCAGGTCAATCCCAAAATCTCTGCAAATTATTTTTCATTTATTTGTGGGGCAAGTTTTGCTTTGGCACCAAGGAGAGCATGCTTAGCTAATATTTACATTTGCTTCACATGAAATACTCGGTGCATTCATAATTAACAGTTTGTATAAGCTTTACCCCTTATGAAATTGGTCTCTGTCCTCATATTTGCATCTAAATTGCAAGTTTACTTGCTGATTTCTGGAGCCCTATTTGAAGGATTGCATTCAGTCTCCTTAGTCACTATGTGTTTAGTCAAATCTACAACACAGCATGATCAATGAATCAAGACGCAGCTTATCCAAAATATTTCATTGTTTTCAAGATAGTGTGTCAAGCAATAATAAAGTAAATGTTTTCAAAGTTCAAATTTCTTCTCGGAGTACGTACATGACATCACACTGCCCTGAGATTCTTTTTCCTGTGGACAAAGCAGAATTGCCACTGTTGCTTGTGCAAAACAAACTGTACTCAAGAGGAAACGTATACATGTAACAAATAAAGAAATGTAAACAATCTGTACAACACCGAGAGAAACCGATCAATGAAATGCAAAAGTAAGAGACTTTAAATGAGTCTCTGATTGAGTTTGTCATTGATGAATCTGATGGAGGAGGGGTAGCAGCTGTTCTGGAAACTGGTGATGCAAGTCTTGTGGGACCTATAGCTCTTGATGGTGGCAGTGAGAACAAAGTGTGTGCCGAGTGGTGTGGATCATTGATGATTGCTGCTGTTGTGACAGCAATATTCCCTGTAGATGTTCTTGATAGTGGTGAGGGTTTTGCCTGGGATGCCCAGGGCTATGTCCACTTTACACTCAAGGGTAATTGGTTTTCCCGTACCAAACTGTGATGCAGCCGGAAAGCACACTTTCACCACACATCTGTAGAAATTTGCTAGGGTTTCTGATGTCATACCAAACCTCCGCAAACTCCTAAGGAAGTAGTGGCAGCGACGTGCTTTCTTCTTGATGCCATTAGTGTGTTGGTTCAAGGAAAAATTCTCTGAGATAGTGACTAACAAGAATTTAAATTTGCTCACCCTCTCCACTTCTGATCCTCCATTGATCACTGGATCGTACGCCTCTGGTTTTCCCTTCCTGAAGTCCTTGGTTTTGATGACATTGAGTGAAAGGTTGTTGTTGATGCACCATTCAACCAAGTTTTCAAACTTCCTCCTGTATGCTGACACATCGCCTCTTTTTGAATAATCAAATCCCATGGTATCATCAACAAATTTGTACATTGTGTTGTACCAAACCACACAGTCATAGGTATATAGCGAGTAGACCAGGAGGCTAAGAGCGTAGAGTCTGAGTGTCTTATGTGTGTCTGGTGAGCTCTCCCATTTATGTTCACTTCAAGTGGTCAATGACATACTCAATGCTGGAAAGAATTGCTTCAAACCAAGAATCTCATCTTTGTTGCCACTAATTTTACCAGGATTACTCTGTTATTTAAAAGTAAAATATTATTGATGCTGTAAACAATAAAAATGGAAGATGTTAGAAATCGTGTTCTAATGAAACATTTAATCTGTTTTTCTCTCTCACAGTTGCTGCCTGGATCTGCTGAATATTTCTCGCAATTTTGCTCTTTTTAAATTTTCAACCTGTGGAGGCTTAAAGTTATAATTTGAGTTTTGGAAGTGTCTGATTTTTTTAAAAAATATTTTATTAAAAAATTTCTCCATACATGTAATAGTCAAATTTAATGTAATAGTACAGATTACATACAAGACCGCAGAGCCCACCTCACTGACAAAAGGCAAAGGAGGAAAAACCCAACACCCAACCCCAACCAACCAATTTTCCCCTGCAACCGCTGCAACCATGTCTGCTTGTCCCGCATCGGACTTGTCAGCCACAAACGAGCCTGCAGCTGACGTGGACTTTTACCCCCTCCATAAATCTTCGTCCGCGAAGCCAAGCCAAAGAAAAAAAATACATGATGGTAAATAATTCCCTCCCCCATATCCCCCCCACTCTCAGAATATTAATGTAAAGATAAAATATAGTTCTATAAAATAAAATAAATAAACTTTCAGGATTGCAAAGAGAGATGTCATCTGACACACATTTAAAAAAAAAAAAAAAAAAAACATCCTTTAATACAATTCAGAGGAGATTCTCACAGGTCCAGAGGGACAGGATGCACAACATTATAAATTTAAAACTAATATTTGAGTATATGGGAACCAAATGTGTAAAAACATAGCATATTTATTTCTTAAATTATATGTAATTGTTTTTTCCTAAGGAATACAACTTTGAATTTCTGCATTCCATCTTGCTGTGTCTGAATCTTTTTAATTACTGCAGTGAATTTGTCAGCTTGAGACAAATGATTTTGAGTCCCATTGATAGGTTGGAACTTAAAATCTATACATTGCATGGTAAAATAGCCCTTTTAGTACTGTATTTAATTGTATGGTGCAATGCACTTTACCATCAAGAAAACCTTATCAAATTCTTTGACAGAATTTGCAAGACATTTGGTGATGCTGCCAGATAATTTACAAAGCAGACAGAAGTTATCTTTTATCTTTCTATTAGTTAAGTTTGGTCCTTCTTGCACCCTGAGTCAGTGTCCCTTTAGTAAATTTGTGAGTGGAAGGAAGGACACTTGCAGTGGTAAACTGTTTCTGCATGTCCTCTTTCGTATTGTGTTATCTAGTTTTTCTAGCAGTTTACTTGCACTTTGGAAAGCTTTGACAAGTTCACAGTCCAAGCATAACCACTCCAAGTTCTGTCTGACATCTTTTAATATCATTTGGATTCAGATTTGCAAGGTTTAACTTGAAAATGGGGCTAACACCATATTGCAAGTTAAATAAAACAATTTTTATTCATCAGCATGGGTTTTCTTTGGATAATGTCCTGCGTGATCTCAAACATTTATTATTTGGCATCTTTTGACATGTCTGTTAAAAGCATTTTTGGTTTCTAGACAAGAGGCAAGAGGTTAGTTAAGGACAGAGAAGGGACCAAAAGGGAAATCCTTGTGTGGAGCCCGGAGGTATGTGTGAATGCATCAGTATTCACTAAAGTTAGGGAAAGTGTTTGCTGACTATCTGGAAATGTCCATATTAGGAAAAAGGAAGCGTTAGAGATGTTGACGCACATTAAGGTGGGAAAATCACAGTGCCTGATGAAACCTATCCCAATGTGTAATGGGAAGTGAGGAAGGAGATTGCCGGGGCTTTGGAGATTTTTGCATAATGTTTAGCCACCTCTGAGGTATCACACTATAGAGTAGATAATATTGTTTCCATATTAAAGGAGGGTAGGGATTAACCTGGAAAATACAGGCCAATGCATAGCTTTCTAGAACTGCAGATCTCAGTCAAATATTTAAGTGGCTCTCGGAGGTTTTCCAATGTATCTATATGGATCACTAAGATGGTGTCCTGGAGTTGATAGACAAGAAGTCACAATTATTTTAGTTAAAGCCTGATAGATTATGGACTGAACACATTAATTCCGTGAACAGTTGTTGGCACAGAATAGGATCAGATATTGCTTCACTTTTTAATGTTCAGCCTCAGAGAAGAAGTTGAGAGATCAGAGGATAAAATAGGCATCAAAGAAGCAAGTAATGGAAAGCATGTCAATGACTATAAAGAAGCAGCATTTCACACTTCAGATTTTCTCCTGAGTGTCAATCAATATTTGATTTGCGTGCAGGTCAGGATTCAATGAAGCACAGAATAATAATGACAAGCCTAAGTCTGGTTTAATAGAATGTGGAAAGATGAAAGAATGCACAACAAACCTCATGGAACATGTATTCAAGGACAGGGGTTCAGTTAAGAAAATAACATTCAAATGCCAACATATGCAGTCAGGATGGAGATTAGAAAGTGAAGTATTGAAGGAATTGTTGAGTTTGACTCCTCCAAGAATTTTCTTGTAAGAGTTGGTGATAGATCAAACTAGTTTTGAAAAATTGAACATTGGAAGAACTGAGTGGGTCAAGCAGCATTTATGGAGGCAAATGGAGTAAGTTGACATTCTGGGTCAAGGCTCTGTATCAAGACTATGTAGCAGTAGAAAAACAGAAAAAATACTGGAGGAACTGAACAGGTCATGCAGTGCCCATAGGAAGTAAAGATGATGAATCAATGTTTCAAGCCCGAGCCCTTCTTCAAGGTAGGAGCAAAAAGCAGGCAGATGCCTGATTTTTAAAAAAAGGCAGGGGAAAGAGGGAAGAATGGACAGGGGGAAGAGCATAGGCCAATAGACAAAAGGTGATAATTGGACATGAGAGGAAAGATGAGAAATGATCGGGGGAGGGGGTGACTCTGTGAACACAGAGCTCGAGGAAATGAAACATGGGGATGAGGAAGGAGAGAGGATAGGTGGAGGGTGGAGGAAATAACTGAAACCAGTAAAGTCATCTGGTTGGAGGGTGGCCAGATAGAACATGAGGTGTTGTTCCTCTAATTTGCAGGTGGTCTCAGACTAGCAAAGAATGAGACCTATGTTGGCAAGGAAATGGGATGGGGAATTGAAATGGGTTACCAGTGGATCCCCACTATCGCAATGATCAGAGAGAACCAATCTCAGTCTGTGTCATCTTTTTGATGTAGAGGAGGCCACAACGGTGACCCTTGCAGATTCACAAGTAAAGTTGTTGCTTCACTTGGAAGGACTGATTGTGGCTCCGAATGGTGGTGAGGGAGGAGGTACCAAGGGGGTGATTAGTGGGAAGGAGAAGTGGACAAGGGAGTCACAGAGAGTGTAGTCCCTGTGGTGGGTGAGAAAGAGTCTAGTGATGGGATCATGTAATAGGTGGCAGAAATGGCAAAGGATGTTATTTTAGATGTGCAAGTGGGTGGGTGGTAGGTGAGGACAAGGGGAATCCTGTCTGTGTTGTGCATGGGGGTGAAGAGAGCAAGGCCAGATGTGCAGGTAATGGAGGATATTTCAAGTGAGGACTGAGTTGATGATAGAAGAGGAGAAGCCACAATTTTTTGCAAAAGAAGGACATGGAAGACATCATTCTGGGAGCAGATGTGACAGAGACAGAGGAATTACATGATTGGAATCCTTACAGAAGACCATGTAAAGAGATGTAGTCACGGTAGGTGTGGGAGTTGGTGTGTTTGTAGAAAAAGTCTGTCAAGAATTTGTCTCCTGAGATGGAGACCGAGAGATCAAGAAAGAGGAGAGTATTGCTTGAGATGGACCAAGTGAATTTGAGGACAGGGTGGAAGTTGGCAGCAAAGTGGATAAAGTTGACGAGCTCATCATGGGTACATGAGGCAGCACCAAGTAGACATCAATGAAGTGGAAGAAAAGTAGACTTGTTCCGTGGATTGCTCCACATAGTCAACAAAAAGGCGGGGGCCTTGCAGGTACCGATGGCTTCACCTTTGTATTAGAGAATGTGGGATGAGTTGAAGGAGGCTATTGAGGATGAGGAGAAGTTATGCCAGCTGGAGGAAGATGGTGGTGTGGACTTGTTGAGTCTGTTGTCGAGGAAGAAACGAAGGGCTTTATGGCCTACAGCATGACGCTTTGAGGTGTATAGTGATTGCATGTCCCTGCTGAAGATGAGGCAGTTGAGTTCAAGATACCAGAAGTTTCTGAAGTGATGAAGTATTGTGGTTATAAACGGGTAGAAATTGGACCGGTGGGACAAAACTGAGTCGAGGTAAGTGGATACTAATTCAGTGGGACAGGAGCACGTATGAACAATGGGTCTACCACTACAATTGTGTTTGTAGATCTTGGATAGGTTGTGGAACAGGGCAGTGCAGGATTGGAAATAATAAAGTTGAAGGTCATGGAAGAGAGATGACTGGAAGTGATGAGGTATATGAGATGGTGGCTTGATGTTTTTGGTAGAGTCCTATTGAAGGGATAAGTAAGAGGGTGTCTGAGAGCTGTCATCTGACTTTGGCCAGATAGAGGTCAGTGCATCAGACCACAACAGTGCCACCCTTGTCTGTGGGTTTAATAATGAGGTTGGGATTGGTGAGGAGAGAGAAGAGGACAGAGCATTCCAAGGGGTTGAGATTATGGACACTGCATGACTTGTGGAGTTCCTTGAGCTTTTTTATTGTTTTGACGACAATCACAGTGTTTTCCCCATGGTAGCAATAAAAGATGGGTAAAATAGGTGATAAGTAAAAGCAAGTAGATGAAGTGAGGGAGGGTGGAGTTTATACCAACCCCCCTCCCCTGTACTGCTACATACTGCCAATCTTTTCTCTCCCACTCAGCCCTGATGTGGGGTCTCAAATCAAAATCTTACACCTCCATAATATTGCTTGACTTGGTGAGATCTTCCATTTTTTTATGTTCCAGATTCCAATGAGTTTCATGTAGTTGATAACATGGTAGAAGATACCCAGGAAAATGGATGGTTACTACATCTGTAGCAACCATTTTCAACCTGTTTTTCATTATGGCCTTCTTCGGACTTTGCTCACACTTTATGGGCCACTTACCTTGAGAAGCAGTTGACATTTAATTGGTTTCTTCCATACTTCTCTCCTACTGACTACTTAAAAACATTTTTTTTTAATTTTATGATTTCAATCTGTGCCCCCCTTAAATATGCTGTAGTCCCCATTGAGAATGGCTGATCTATAGTGTCTATTGAATTTTCAAGATCAACACATAAAGATGCACAGATAAAAGAAAATTTAACTTCTAATTAATCAGCTAAACTTGTAAATTTGTAAATATTGTTAAACTACTTTCACAGTTTTAGTTCTTTTGAGGATGGAGGCACCATGGTATTTATTATATGACTAAATTGATCAACAATGAAGACGCTGTTTACATCCGGTACCGCACGGATGGCAGTCTCTTCAATCTGAGGCGCCTGCAAGCTCACACCAAGATACAAGAGAAACTTGTCCGTGAACTACTCTTTGCAGGCGATGCCGCTTTAGTTGCCCATTCAGAGCAAGCTCTTCAGCTCTTGACGTCCTGTTTTGCGGAAACTGCCAAAATGTTTGGCCTGGAAGTCAGCCTGAAGAAAACTGAGGTCCTCCATCAGCCAGCTCCCCACCATGACTACCAGCCCCCCCACATCTCCATCGGGCACACAAAACTCAAAACGGTCAACCAGTTTACCTATCTCGGCTGCACCATTTCATCAGATGCAAGGATCGACAACGAGATAGACAACAGACTCGCCAAGGCAATTAGCGCCTTTGGAAGACTACACAAAAGAGTCTGGAAAAACAACCAACTGAAAAACCTCACAAAGATAAGCGTATACAGAGCCGTTGTCATACCCACACTCCTGTTCGGCTCCGAATCATGGGTCCTCTACCGGCATCACCTACGGCTCCTAGAACGCTTCCACCAGCGTTGTCTCCGCTCCATCCTCAACATTCATTGGAGCGCTTTCATCCCTAATGTCGAAGTACTCGAGATGGCAGAGGTCGACAGCATCAAGTCCACGCTGCTGAAGATCCAGCTGCGCTGGGTGGGTCACATCTCCAGAATGGAGGACCATCGCCTTCCCAAGATCGTGTTATATGGCGAGCTCTCCACTGGCCACCGTGACAGAGGTGCACCAAAGAAGAGGTTCAAGGACTGCCTAAAGAAATCTCTTGGTGCCTGCCACATTGACCACCATCAGTGGGCTGATATCGCCTCAAACCGTGCATCTTGGCGCCTCACAGTTCAGCGGGCAGCAACCTCCTTTGAAGAAGACCGCAGAGCCCACCTCACTGACAAAAGGCAAAGGAGGAAACACCCAACACTCAACCCCAACCCACCAATTTTCCCCTGCAACCGCTGCAACCGTGTCTGCCTGTCCCGCATCGGACTTGTCAGCCACAAACGAGCCTGCAGCTGACGTGGACATTTACCCCCTCCATAAATCTTCGTCCGCGAAGCCAAGCCAAAGAAGAAAGAAGAAATTGATGTGCATGTGTCATTGTGTATTGTTGAAGATCCTCAAACACTCCATACATTTATACTTGCCTCCTATGCATTATTTTGTATATTTAGCATGTTGCTTCACCAAGAAACCACAATATTATACACATGGTGACTGTGGTTTTCAACTCTCCCTTTGTGTAGATGACATCCTTGAGGAAGATTAATCTTCATTGTGAAGACCATACCTTCACAAGAAGAAGACCAAGACTTTCCAGTCAAGATAGAGAGTTGAGGTTTTGGTTCAAAGACTGGTGCAATTATCTATATTCTGCTGACAAAAAAAATCAGATCTTTTTCTGAGCCCACGCAAATTTCAGATGTGCTTGCACTGGTACTGAAAGCAAAGCTGCAATCAAGAGAAAACTGAACCAAAAAGGCCATTGTGTACAGTGTATCAGATGTAATATATTTCTGACTGGCATATTTCTCCTGGGAATCAAAGTGGTTTCAGAGAGATGAGAACATGACAATATCCATCTTTAGTCATTTTAAATCCTTCCTGCACTGTGTTATTTCTTTCTACTGTTGATGATAAGTAATTGGATTTATTTTTCCTAATTTTATTAAACCATCACTCCAAATTATCAAGATTTTGCATCCAATTTGGGGTGCTGAATAGTAGTAGCATTTTTCATTCACCTATTTGTGTTTCCTTCAAGGCAAATGCATGATTAACATTTTGTAGGTTTCATGTGAGATTATGACATTGATGTGATAGCTGTTCCCAAGATGGTTCACACATCATTATATCACATCACCAACAATGAAGTAATTAGTGTGTTTAAGTGACTTATAAATCAGAAATGAAATGACTGAAATGTGAACAAGACAGCACTTTGCAGAGACTTTTTTTTTAATTGCTAATTTATTCAAGTGGCTTTGAACCTTGATGGAGTTCATAAGCTGACATTACTTTGAACAGTGCCATAATATTCTTGAGTGCTAAGATCTAATAAATAGGGGAAGACATTATTGATGAGGAAAGATGAGAAGGTCTTTTTACTCAACGAGTTGTTTGATTTTTTTTCTCTCTCAGAAAAAGAATAGAACTGCAAGTCTATAAGGAAAAGTGTGAATGATTAGATGGGTTTTCAAATAATCACTAAATTATTATTAAACAAAATGAACCCCTTTGTGGAGGTTCACTGTCCACTCTTTCATCCAAAGAAGTTCTAGGTCTCTTCATCTGGTTTGGCTTTCCCTAACAATTTCACTCCTATCTGAATTGTATTTCAATTATTCCAGATTATATTAATATTTTATATTGCCAGTTGCTTCATGGCATATGTACAAATTCTGTTAAACATCGAAGTAGGAAAAGTGATGCAGAAGTAACAGACTTGTATATTAACATATTTAAAATAATGCAGAATGTTTAAATCCGGGGTGGCCACCTTTTTAATTTTTAATTTATACATACAGCACGGTAACAGGCCATTTTGCCCCACGATTACGCACTGGGGGTGTAGGTTAATTGGGCGGCACGGACTCTTGGGCCGAAATGGCCTGTAACTGTGCTGTATGTCTAAGTTAAAAGGTTGGCCACATGGAAGCAACCAAATGGACTAAACAAAGAGTAGTTACATGGAGAAAAGATACTATTCAGAGTGTGGTTCACAGGAAAAGAGCAATTATTATGTGCAATTTGACCCCTGTAAAGAATGGTGATCTATTCGGATTTTGAAAAGAAAATTGAGTAAACCTGCAAAAGAAAATAATTGGTAGCGTCATCTCCAGTGCATTTAGATTCTTCTTGTGTGGCAAAAGGAGCTGCTCTATTCCTGCTGTGGCCTATCCAATGTCTCAATAAAGTTGCACTATGAACTCCCTACATATATTTCCTATGTATCGGCTAATCAAAGCCAGTATCTGTCCTCTTAGACATTTTTTGTCCCCATGCTCATGTCTTCAGGAATCTTTGGACATGCACACTAAGTTGCCAATGTTTCTTAGTTCAAGTTTATTCTCCACTGGCCACCGTGACAGAGGTGCACCAAAGAAAAGGTACAAGGACTGCCTAAAGAAATCTCTTGGTGCCTGCCACATTGACCACCGCCAGTGGGCTGATATCGCCTCAAACCGTGCATCTTGGCGCCTCACAGTTTGGCGGGCAGCAACCTCCTTTGAAGAAGACCGCAGAGCCCACCTCACTGACAAAAGGCAAAGGAGGAAAAATCCAACACCCAACCCCAACCAACCAATTTTCCCCTGCAGCCGCTGCAACCGTGTCTGCCTGATCCGCATCGGACTTGTCAGCCACAAACGAGCCTGCAGCTGACGTGGACTTTTACCCCCCCCATAAATCTTCGTCCGCGAAGCCAAGCCAAAGAAAGATATGTGTATATATATGTGTGTGTATATATATATATATATATATATATATATATATATATATATATATATATATATAATATAAATTTTTTTAAAAAGCTGTTCCTCGGCCTGGTAGTTCTGGGTCTGATACTTCTGTATTCTTTTTCCTGATGATAGAGGCTGGAAAATGCTGCATGCAGGGTGGTAGGAGTCCCTCCTGATTTTATGAGCCTTCTTTAAACAATGATCCCAGTAATCCCATTGACAGGGGCAGGCAACCCCATTGATTCTCTCTGCCGCTTTTATCCTCCTGTAGTTGACCTTTGATCTGACTAGGTGGTAGATCAGTGGTGGAGAGCTCCGTAATGATTGTCCCTGGTCCTCTTGAAGTCCACAGTCATCTTATTTGTCTTGTCCATATTGAGGCTCAGGCTGTTATTCTTGCCCCACTTCACAAGATTTTCCACCTCCTCTGTTTATTTTGACTGATCGTTTTTGCTGATGAGGCCATCAAACTTGATGACACTTTTGGAGCTGGATCTAGCATTGCAGTTGTGGATTAGTAGTGTGAACAGGACTGGGCTGTGCAAATACCCCTTGGGTATGTCAGTGTTCAGCGTGATGGTGCTTGTCACTCATCTGACAACTCAGATAGACTGTGGTGCGCTATCCAGTTACGCAGACTGGTGTTGAGTCACAGTGAGGACAGCTTCTCCACCAGCCTCTGCGATATCATCGTATTAAACGCCAAGCTGAAGTTGAGGAATGGCAGCTTGGCGTATGAGGTGTCGTTCTCCAGGTGGATCAGGACAGAGCAGTTGAAGTATTTGAACAGTTCCATCTATAGGTAAATTGAAATAGGTCCAGCATCTCTGGGTGATGTGCTTTGATATGTTCCATCACCTGGCGGGTTTAGGTCTATTACTGTTTCCCTCTTTGGTACCAAGATGATGTCGCTATCATGAAATTTGTGTGGATAATGGACTGCTGTAGAGATGTATTGAAGATGTCTGTAAGGCACTCCAAGATCCTACCATCCATTCTTCAAATTATATTTAGACATGTGTATGGATCAAAAATATTTAAAGAGATATTGGCAGACAAATGGGATTAGCTTAGGTGGACAATTTGGTCAGCTGGACAAGATGGGGCAAAGGACCTATTTGCTATAATAACTAACTCTTTGACTGTATTCCCTAATGCATTGGTGTGTGGAAGTATAGTTTATATTCTTAAGTTACTCCCTTTGTTTCTATTCCCTTTTTTTCCTCATTGTTTATTTTTGAAGAAGAGTTCCAAAGTGGTTAATCTTCTAGAAGCAATAAATGTCTACTCTTTTAAAGGGAAAGAAATGGTTGCACAAGGGAAAGGCTGATAATCAGGCCATGGTGTTTCCCTTCTAACATGTTGAATCAAGTTTCAGAAGCGAGGGGGGAAAATGGACACTTTGTTTCATAAAAGCCTAAAAAAAATTTTGCATGTATTTACAGATCAGCTCATTACTAGCTTGTTTTGGTCCATACATGTTTTATCTTGGAAGAGTTTGAAGTAGAACATTTAATGTGGACTTGGAATGCACATACAGATGAGCAGAACAAAGGGTTAAATCAGTCACTTAGGCAAAAGAAAAAATCTCCCCCTCTCTCTCTAAGGTAGGAGTGTGGACAAGAGAATGCACTACCGCTTTAATAATAAAATCATCTTTAATCTGAAATGCTAAAGCAGTTTCACATTCTGTAGTTAGTGCTGGTCTGTTCCTTATTTAAATTTTAGCCATTCGTGATCTTTAAACATTGCATTTAATTTTCATTTCCATATTGATCACAATTGATTAGCACCTTCTAGTTTAACATGCAGCTTATCCAAATAACATAGCTGGGTTAGTTTCTGTAACTCCTGGACATAAGCTTAATTTCCGTCTTTAAAGAAAAATATATACCACCCAAATAGGGCGGGAGCAAGGTCAGGGTCGAAATGCCAGTTTCCTCTCCTGTTGCTCACATTATCTTCCCCAGCTCTTATCCTCTTTTCCTCTTCCACTTCTTCTGGGCCTCCTCTTTCCACTCTTTAATTCTGTTTTTCCATTTATTTGATGCATTTTTTTTTACATTAGTTGTTCTGCCTTGGCAGTATTAGTAGTATTATAGATTCGTCCTCCTGCTCAGTGTCATTTTTGAACAGTTCTGGTAAGCCAGACATGGATGGGACTGGTCCCTTTTTTTTTGAAGTATCATTACTTTTTTAACTCTATCATATATTTAACTGGCTAGCCCTTTTCTGGCCTCCTGCTCAATTCCTACTACCATTTTTTAAAACTGTTGCGCAACTTTCTGCCCAATTTAAATTTCTATCCTTAATCTTTATCATATTTTGGATACAAATAACACATTTGCTGTACCAGGGCAGATCCATCTGCCTTATCCATTTGCCCATCTTTTATCTCCTGCCTGTTTCACAAATTAAATCCTTTTATCCAGTCAAATTCATTTTAACCTCAGACAAACAATGTAACCTCATTTTGTATAATCACTGCAGTCACATAACCTTAAACCTTATTTTTTCCCCTGACCTGCATGCTTTATTTCTCTTGGTTCTTTTATGGATCTCAGTAGGGGACCAGATCAACCTCAGAAGAGGGACCATGGTGTCCCCAGGAATGGGCTATGAAGTCCAGGCTCAAGGATCCCAAGGTGCACTGTCAACTCCATCCAAAGTCTCGGCCTCACTGTTGCTACTTATTCCATCCGTGTCAATAGTTTTTGCAAGATCCTGCCAACTACGCCAATGTGGAAGTCACCTTACACCTCCAAAATGAAATAAGACAGCAGAATAGAACATACAGCAAAATATCTTTTCAAAGCATGCAGATCTTTATTTCAGTGTTAGTCAAGTCATATACAGGAAGTGAGTAAGACCAATCAGGAGAAGTTAATTTCTGTCTGAAGCCTTTAACTTTCACCCAAAGATACAGAGAATTCATTCGAGATTTATACAGTTTCAATGGGTAAGGGGTAGAAGTGACCCCCACCTTTGCATAACATAATTTTATCATAAAAGACCATGTTCTCAGCTCTGTTTTCTTACACAAAAGAATGGTATGTGTTTTTGACTGGTAAATAATCAACATTACCTTGAAGTGATTTTAATTATATTTATGCAAGCCTTTTCTTATCTCTGTCTTAGCAAGGTCTACAACCTGTTTTCTGCAGAGTTTGCAAAATGGGTACAGCCATTTTATAATTGTAAGCTGCATTCTAATTATAACAGCAAAAGCTTTAAACACTGAGATATAAACTACCATAGATGTACGCATTGTCATTTTCTGAAATATCATCAATTCTAGATTTGCTCTTGTGGATTAGAAGGGGGAAATGTTATTACTGCTGTTTAAAAGGAGAGAGAAATCATGAAATGCCAATCAGTTTGCTGACATCAATAGTTAGGAAAATGATCAAATCTGTTTTTTGGAGAAGAGTAGTGGGTTATCTGGAAAGCAATACCGTGAACGTTGATTTATTGAAAAGACCAATATGCTGGAATGAAGCAGTAACTGGGAGGAAAATAAAAGGAACCAGCAGATGTAGAGCACTGGAGTTCAGAAAGCCTTGGATGAAATGGCAGTTTGGAGGTATTAAATAAAATTGGCACAAAAGGGGTAACATGCTCTAAGAATTATTTGGAGACAGATAATAGAGTAAGAATAAAATGTCATTTCTGAGTTGCAAAGCTGTGACTGGTGCAGTGGCCAGAGGCTGGCTTTGGGGCCTCAGGGAGATATCAACGAGTTCAGTGAACAAACATGAAGGGACGTGAGGTTAGTGCAAGAAAATGAAGATGCATGAAAAGGCTGAATAGCTTCTTCCTGCTTCTACTTGTGTTCCACTTTCATGGTCATACTTTTAAATGTGGATGATGCCTCTTTACAGAAATTGTAAGAATAAATTGTTAGTACAATCATGACTTTTTTTGAGGGCTCTTGTAGGCTCTGGTAAATGGTTGACGATCTCTCAAGAGGTCAAATATTTCACATATTTATAATTAGGGATATTTTCAGTGGGAACTGGCATGTTGGGTAGAATAGTATTCTTGTACTTAATCAAGATTGATGCATAATGGCATATATGATTCTGAGATGTTCTAAATGTCAGTGGAAGCAGACTGATGCCTGAATGTTCATGGCTGCATTTACTTTCGAAGTTCCTTCACTAGCCTGAAATTGCAGTTGTAGTACATCAACTGACCGATATCAGTGAGGACATCATTACTGAGGGCACACACCTCATTGACAGTTTCATGCTGGATTGAGATAGCAATAATCTAGCCATCCATGGTGGGATTGGGGCAGGCCTGCTGAGATATCTTCTCCTCAACCCACTCACCTCTGCTCCAATCCTTACTATCACATCTCCTTTCCTTTTTTGTATCAGTGATGTGTCTATTCATTCTCTGAGGATGCAGTATTGCAAAGAGGTTGAGAAGAGTTAGTTTGTTCTGAAGACTTGGGGAGCAAATGATTCTCCTACTCCCAGCACACCACTCCCAACTGACCTTTCCAGTTTGATGGAAACCACATACAGTGTGGAATTGCACCAACAGTTAGTAGTTTATGATTCCTTTGATTATGTCATTTAATGAGAGTCCAACTGCGCAAAGTTAAGAGAGGCAGATTTAGAATGATAATTTGTGAGAAGTACCTTGTGTACATTTTGCTCCCAATTTTTCATTCTCCGTCGTGTTCAAATGATGAAACCACTGTTTGTAATGCCAGGCCCAATTCCTTTTCAGAATTCTGTAAGTTGCTAAGAGACATTGTTTGGAGAGTTGCTAGGAAAAATACAAAGATATAAAGTAGTAGTATTCATATATTTCATCAGAATTTTTTTTTTAAAGCACAGATATTGCTGGAGATCTGTGCTAGTCTTCATTAATCCTTGGGGTACAATAATAATAATAATACATCAATCTGCATCAACAGCATGAGATGAAGTAAATGCTCAGTGGGAAACTGTTTTGCAAATCAGGTGTTATTCCACTGTTAATTTGGAATAGTAGCCCCTTAAAGCCTCCTGATTTAATTAATACATCTTAAAGGAATCAACACAATTAGTTTTTGTGAATTTCAGTACATTAGATCAAAGGCATTCAATGTATCCAACGAATTCAACATTGAACATTGCCTTCACCTGTAACAAAGAGGATTTAACAGTTGTTACATGTGGAGTAGAATAATCTAAACATATTCTAAATGGTAATTTCTATGCTCCATTAGATTTCCTATGGTATTACCCGTATGTGGATGTGGAGGCTAGTGGGAGAGAAAGTGAGGACCTTGTTCTGAA